>NW_024467139.1:773890-969751 GCF_000820605.1 Sporothrix brasiliensis 5110 | reverse complement strand
GGCTGCTTTTTCCGGCCGCCTACGCCTTCGGAAGGCAGCAGACAAAAAGACAACCCTACCAAAAAGGCAAGACTGACGACAGCGCTAGGTAGTCATCGACGGTACCAAGCTGCACTTTGTACGCTTCTTTCCCATCATTGCCTGCCTCTCGGTCTCTCCTTCCTTTCCCCCATCTCGAACTTCCATTCGTATTCCTTCCGCTTCTTTGCGCCCACAGACGACTCGGCCTTGACCCCAGGCGACAAACTCTTTCTCATACCCTCTCTCTTCTCTCCCTACACCCAACCCGCATTTCCCTCTTCCTCTTCGTCCATATTCTTTCTCATCCACGCCTTGTAATTCGACTCCACCGCTCCGCGTCTACCATCTGCCGACGTCCCAGTCTCGACGCTTCGCCTCTTCTCTTCGGCTTTTCTCGTTTCCATTTACTTCTCCTTCGTCCGCTGCTCTCTCCCCGGAACAACTCGACTCGATCTTGGCTTGAACAACTCTGCTGCACGACGGCGTGGAGGAGGAACGACGACGAATTGCGACCTGCGAATGGCAACTCAAATCCTGTAGAGGTGCACGACATTGACGACCGCAGGGAATCACGGCATCCACTGGCGGCGACGACATTTCGACGGTCCAAGACACAACAACGGCTACCTGGAGTACTTCAGCCCCAGCTTGGATATCTCATACTGCCTCCGTTCTTCACGGCGTCCGCTCGTTTTGGATTTCTTGCAGCCCGTTGCCGGTTTAGTCTTTCTTGTTTGAGGCATAGCGATCGCGTCTTCTTCGACTTCGGTAGAGAACGAGACGAATTTACGACATAGATGCAACCATATATACAGACCGAACGACGACGTTGAACTGAACGAAATCAAATCCCACGAGACGACGACCACCTCTCATATCTGAGCAACGCTCCACTCGATCGTGGGTCACGGATCACGGATCACGGTTCACGGATCACGGAATCACGCATCCTTGCGCTACCCACGCAATCATTGCATCTGCGTGTGCACACCTTGTCCCATTGGCTTGCGGACGAGTAGTGGCTGCATCATCTGCCTCTGCGCTGAATCGACCAACCGTTACCACGCATCGACCGCGATAGACGACGGAAACACAAATTGCCAACCACGACATAGCAGCGGGCAATTGCTCAGCATATCCCTCTTGCCTTGTGTAACAACTCTTTCGACACACAAAATCGCCTCCAGCCTCCTTCCGGCACCACATACGCACATCGTATCATCAGGCACCACCAGAAGAGAGCCGCGCGTTGTCTGCCTTTTGCTGACTTTTCTCTCCGCCTGGCTCGTTGCTCTTCCCGACCCTGATTGACTTCCCATAGTCGACAGGCAGCAGCCGGGTCCATTTTGTTTCTCTTTCCTCTCAACACCCAAACACACACACACGCGCGCGCGCCATCATGGCATCTGGCCAAACACGCACGCCTGCGGGCGTCGACGATGATTTCGGTGAGGAATGGGCTCACGACCTCCGCCTGCGGTTCGAGCAGTTGCTACGCACCCGTCGGTTAAACCACCTGACAGAAGCACGGTCACGTCGCGGCGATTCGCCGTCACCACGCGAGGCCGCCTCCTCCAACAACCTACGTGCGCTCTCCGCAGACCCCTCGTCCCCCGGCCGGCCATCGACCTCGCACGGCGGCGATCGCTTTGCCTCACCCATGGCACACGGCAACGGTGACAGTTTTGCGTCGTCTTCCTCCGCCTCGTCTTCCTCTACTGTTGCCCCGCCCACACCGCCATCCTACTCCTCATTACGCAACCTGCCGATGATCCCGCGCCCACCAAACGACCGCGAACAACAGTTTCGAAGCCTTCTTGTCACACTGTCCACGACACCATTAAAATACGAGAATCCGGGCCTGCTCGACGAGGCGCTGCAGGTGATCCCGCTTGACCGGATATACAGCGAGGCCGACGAAGAGTCCCAAGTCTTCCGTGCCGAAGCCGAGAGTATGGGTGACGGCCGTCAACCTGTGTGGGGTTACCAGGACTGTGTTGTTCGTGCTCTGTTAAGGTATGATCACCCCCGGCCCTTGTCGGTCAAGCCGCCTGCTTTTCGTCGACCGTTGCCTATTTTTATTTTGCCAATACTGACTGACCTCCCTCCAGATGGTTTAAGCGGTCCTTCTTTTCCTGGGTCAACAACCCGCCATGTCCCGTCTGCTTCTCTCTCACCGTTGGCCAAGGCAATACACGGCCCACCCCCGAGGAGAGCGCATGCGGTGCCTTGCTTGTCGAATTGTACCGTTGTTCCAACCATGCATGCGGCGCCTACGAGCGCTTTCCGCGGTATAGTGACGTCTGGCGGCTGCTGCAGACGCGCCGGGGTCGCTGTGGCGAGTGGGCCAACTGCTTCAGCATGTTGTGCCGTGCCGTCGGCGCCCGCGTGCGGTGGGTGTGGAATGCGGAGGACCACGTGTGGACGGAGGTGTACTCCGCGCACCAGAAGCGCTGGGTCCACGTGGACGCATGCGAAGAGTCCTGGGACAACCCACGGCTGTACACGGAGGGCTGGGGCAAGAAGATGTCGTACTGCATCGCCTTTTCGATCGACGGCGCCACCGACGTCACCCGGCGCTACGTCCGCAAGAGCGAGTTCTCGCTGGAGCGGACAAAGTGCCCCGAGGCCGTTCTGCTCTACATCATGGCCGAGATCAAGAACCTGCGCCGCACCAACATGAGCAAAGAGGAGCGGTTCCGGTTGGAGAAGGAAGACTCGGCCGAGGACCGCCAACTGCGCCAATACGTCGTCAACTCGATCGCCCAGGCCGTCACGCGTCTGGTGCCCGGCTCCGTTGCCGGCCCCAGTGGCACCAGCGGCCAGGGTCGCCCTACAAGCAGCTCGGACGACACCAAGCTGCCTGCTGAGGTCCACGGCCGCCAAAGCGGCAACGCCGAGTGGGTCGCTGCCCGTGGCGAAGCCGGTCGTCGGCAACAGCAGCAGAACCCGCAGCAGCAGCCACCGCACAATCCCCAGGACCCCTCGCACCGTGGCTTCCCGTGATCGACAAGGTCGGCATCGTCGAACCCACCACACGCGCGGCATGGACCACGCATCTATTCCTGCGATCGCTTATCTGGCTTGGCTTGCGGTGCGGCGTGAACTGGCCAGTCAGCCATTTTGGCCTGTATATATACCGCAGCCAAGCTGAGCCAAGCCGAGCCAAGCCAAGCCAAGCCAAGGCGGATACGGCTTATTGTTTTGGACGCAGAGTCCTGCACATAGCCGCACACTCTCTTCGACCCCGCGACCAGGTCACAGGTCTCCAATATTCGTCATACTTTTGGATATTGGTCACATGCCAGACTCGGACAGGTCACTGCGACTGCCCGTTTTATATATTACCTGACGCCGAGCGATGCCACGAGCGTCCTCTTTCTGTATCTCTTAATCAACCAGCTAGAATCTTCATGCTGCTGGCGTTGGACGACATGACAACTGTTCATTTGTTTCGACCTTTTCGGAATAAAGCAAGTTCTTTTCTCATTTGTGCCACTGTATTTTTTTATGCTCTTCTTTTGTCATACATTGTCTCTTGTCCCTTGTATTTTGTTTTTCGTTACTTCGTCTCTGTCTTTTCTTTACAAACAGGGGAATGCAACCGGCGCATAGCATTGGAGGACATATTATATACATCTATGTGCGAGAGCTTTTGTTATTTAGGGAAGGCCCTCTTTGGCGGCATTTTTCATGACAGGAACGGGACTTTATGGGAACCGGGACACGGTGAGGCATTCTGGACTTCTCATAGGAGGTTTTTAATTTCGTATCTTATCAGTATACCACAATACCGGTCACTTTGGGCGTGATTGTACAACGTACGTGAGACCTGCAATACTGCGACGAACTTGTTTCAAGCAACGGGGTCATGTACGTCCTGGTATTCGTCTACAGACAGTGGCACTCGGCCCAACGGCCGGCCGCTGTCGTCGTGGTGATGCAAACGGTCATTGTGTGGCTGCCCATCGGTTGGTCATCGATGGTGTACTGGCGATCGCCCTTGCCTTGCTCGTCGCCTCGACAGCTTATCGTTGGTGGCATGTAAACCACTCAGGGACGGCGGTCACCTGCCATTGGTGGGCCGCATTGCGCCACCTCCAAAGTCGCCCCTTCCGTCCCTGCTTTTCCCCTACCCGCGCTCCTGCCCAAGACATATTAGCCGCCGCCAGCAACTGCACCTTTTGTTTTACAGGCCAATTTGGAGTGCCTCAGGCGATGGTAAACCTGGCAATACAGCCTATACCCGCCGAGTGTGGCGCCCGCTCCATTGCCGACATCCCCTAACGCTCCCAAAATCACCACCAAACAGGCCCCCAAAGCCTGAAGAACCCCACGGAAGGTGCCAAAAAGCCCGCAAAAGTGCGTGGACAGGCTACAACCACAGCAAAGAGAAACAGCGACCGCAAAAACTAGTCATCCACATACCGACTTTTCTCACTCCGCCTGTTTTTCTCGGCTTTTCCTCCTCTTTCCATCCTCCGTCTGCCGGACGCCTGACCACCACCACCTCACTCCAACGTCCTACCCCCGTCACTTTCCCCTCTCCGATCGTTCTGAGATCTGAAACGGGTATTGGTGATTTCGCGAGTCGGCCTGGGACTCTCTTTTCTTTTCGTCTTCCCCGTTCTCACCGTCGATCCCTGTTCCTCCCTATCATCGGCTCATCTTCCTCCTCGTCCTCGTCCTCATCCGCCGCCGCCGCCGCCGCGTCACCACCCACCATGTTTCCCTCGGTTCGCCGTGTGGTGGCGTCATCCTCCGCTGCACCACCGGCGGCCGCTGCCCTCGTGCGGTCCGGCCACTGGTCAGCACCATCGACAGCAGCCTCGATCGGCCAGATCCAGCCCGGCCAGACAATACACCCGAGCCGCAGCCTGACGCCGCAGCAGTCGCAGCAGCGTCGTTACTCGTCGTCGAAGCCTTCCAGCCCAGACAATGGCTCCAAAGCCCTTCCGGGGGTGCCGTCCACGCCCTCGAACTCGTCCTCTTCTTCCTCCTCGTCCTCGTCGAGCTCCTCCTCCTCCTCGTTCAAGCGCAAACGCAAGGCCAAGCAGGACGCCTCTCGCGCATCGGTGCAAAAGCTGCCCAGCGTGCCCTCGACACAGCACCTGCCAGTCGAGAGCCTCGCCCTGTCGACCTTTTTCTCGCAGCATCGCCCCATCTCCATCACCCACAGCCTGCCCAAGATCGTGTCCGAAGACGCCTTTGCGGCCATCTTTGCGCCCCGCGCCGGCGGCCGCAACAAGTCCTCCGAGGTGATCCGCACGCTGTCGCGCGCCGTCAACGATCTCGAGGGCCCCATGGCCAGCCTGTCTGTGAATGACAACACCGCCACGACAACGCAACCGGCCCAGCGTGGCTCGCGCGCCCGCCAGGCCAAGGAGCAGGCCCGGTTCGCCCGCCAGCAGCTGCAGCAGCAGCTCGAGGACGACGCGGCGGCCGCGGCGGCCGCGGCCGCCGCCAGCGGCGAGAGCAACACTGCCTCGTCGTCCTCACAGCTGGAGTTCAAGAATGCTGACGGCTCGGACGCCGGTATTTACGTGCAGCTCGACACCCTGCAGGGCCAGTTCCTGCCGTTCCAGCCGCCGCCGCCGCCTGTGCCAGAGATGGCGGAAGCCGAGGCCGAGGCCGAGGCCGAGACTGGCGCCGCCGACACTGCTTCGTCGTCGCCCCCTGGCACCATCACCTTTGAGCTGGACGGCGGCGAGCTGACGTCGACTGGCAACAGCGCCGCCCCCCTCGACGAGGATGCCGAGCCGCGCAGCACCCGTGTGTTCAAGGCCATCCTGACCATCGAGGAGCAGCTCGACGAGAACGGCGAGGTGCGCATTGTCGCCCACTCGCCCCAGATCCTTGAGGAGGGCGCCGAGGAGGCCCTGCCGCGCGGACGCGGCAGCGGCCTTGTGCGCCGGCACCGCTTGCCGTCGGCGTACCACGACGGCACGTCGGACCTGCCGCGCATGGAGGCCATTAGCGTCAGGCGCCAGAGAAAGCTGCGGATGAAGAAGAAGAAGTACAAGAAGCTGATGAAGCGCACGCGTGTGCTGCGCCGGAAGCTTGACCGCACGTAAGAATGCCGTGTGTTACGGGGAACAGTCAGACACGACCTAGTCTCTTTTCTTTTGCCTCTCCTGTCTGTATTATTTTTAGAACCATTTTCTATTTTTTATTTGCACCTTTTTCTCAAAGTCTTTCCGATTGTTCCTTTTCTTTTCTTTTTGTGCATCTGCTGTTTGCCTTGCCTTGACGTGGTTCCGCTTCTAGTCTTCTTTTGCCCTGCATCTCCTGCATCGCGCGCATGATCTCTTGCCGCATCATACACGATAGAAGGGACCTGGTGGACGTGGATGGAATATCATACATTGCATCATGAAACCAAACAAAAAACACATCTATGTACATAAATCGCCTTGACGTGTGAACGCGGCTGGCATACAGGTCGTTCTTGCCATCAAACTGTGCAAGCCTTTTGGTAGACCCACTTTTCATGGCCCAGCATTTCTGCCCCCCTTGACCGCCCGGCAGAACATCACTCTCCGCCAAAATTTCTGTAAGAAAAGAGCGACCCAGGAAAATTCAGAACAGCTGTGAGGTGAGCCTTCCTGTTTGGCCAGTGGACTTGTTGCTTCCTTCCCTGTCGACGACATCTGTTCTCAGGAGAATCCTGTCTCCTTTTCTCTTTCTCCCTTTCTCCCTCTCCCTCCCTCCCTCCCTCCTCCTTTTCTCTTCTTCCTCACAACACACCCAACAGCCACAATGTCTCGAAAAGCCGTCGACGCCCGCATCCCGACGCTCATCCGCAATGGCGTCCAGAGCAAGAAGCGCAGCATCTTCGTCGTCGTCGGCGATCGCGCAAAAGACGTAATCGTGCACCTGCACTACATCATGTCCAGCATGGATGTCGCCAGCGGAAGCTCCTCCTCGGCCGGTGTCACGCCCAGGAACAAGTCTGTCCTCTGGGCCTACAAGAAGAAGCTGCTCGACTTTACGAGCCACCGCAAGAAGCGCGAGGCCAAGATCAAGAAGGAGGTCAAGCGCGGTGTTCGCGAGGCCAACACCAACGACCCCTTTGAGCTGTTTGTGACGCTCCATGACATTCGCTATGTCTACTACAAGGAGACGGACAAGATTCTCGGCAACACCTACGGCATGTGCATCCTGCAGGACTTTGAGGCCCTGACCCCCAACATGCTGGCCCGCACCGTCGAGACCGTCGAGGGCGGCGGCCTGGTCGTGCTGCTGCTCAAGAGCATGACCAGTCTGCGCCAACTCTACACCATGACCATGGACGTCCACTCGCGCTACCGCACCGAAGCCCACACCGACGTCGTGCCGCGCTTCAACGAGCGCTTCATCCTGTCGCTCGGCGGCTGCGACGCCTGCCTCGTTATCGACGATGAGCTCAACGTGCTGCCCATATCGCAGGGCAAGGAGGTCAAGCCGCTGCCACCCCCGAGCGACGACGACGACGACGACGAGGATGGCGGTGGCGAGGGCGGCTCGCGTTCCGAAAACACGCGCAAGCTCGCCGAGCTCAAGGACTCGCTGAGCGACACCCCACCCATCGGCAGCCTTGTGCCCCTCGCCCGCACTCTCGACCAGGCCCAGGCCCTCCTGACCTTCACCGACGCCCTCGCCGAGAAGTCCCTGCAGGGCACCGTGGCGCTGACGGCCGCCCGCGGTCGCGGCAAGTCGGCCGCCATGGGTGTTGCAGTGGCTGCCGCTGTGGCGCACGGCTACGCCAACATCTTCATTACATCGCCCTCCCCCGAGAACCTCAAGACCCTCTTCGACTTTGTCTTCCGCGGCTTCGATGCCCTCGGCTACCTCGACCACGTCGACTACACCATCATCCAGTCCACCAACCCGGACCTCGCCAACAAGCCCGTTGTCCGCGTCAACATCCACCGCAACCACCGCCAGACCATCCAGTACATCCGTCCCCAGGACGCTCACGTTCTGGGCCAGGCCGAGCTGCTGGTTATTGACGAGGCCGCCGCCATCCCGCTGCCGCTTGTGCGCAAGCTCATGGGCCCGTACCTCGTCTTCATGGCGTCCACCATTAACGGGTACGAGGGTACCGGTCGTTCGCTGTCGCTCAAGCTGATCAAGCAGCTGCGTGAGCAATCGCGTGGCGGCAGCAGGCCCGCGTCCAAGGACAGCAAGACCGCCGTGGCTGACCGCTCGACGGGCCGCGCCGCCAAGGTGCAAGATCCCTTCGACTACCAGGGCGGTGGCCTCGGTGGGGCGCGGACGTTGCGTGAAATCACATTGTCGGAGCCCATCCGCTACGCCCAGGGCGACGCCGTCGAGAGCTGGCTCAACACCGTGCTGTGCCTCGACGCCAAGTTGCCGCGTGCCCAGGGCGGCAGCCCAGCGCCGTCGTCGTGCGAGCTCCTGCAGGTGAACCGCGACACCCTCTTCTCCTTCCACGCCGTGTCCGAGCGCTTCCTCCAGCAAATGGTTGCCCTCTACGTCTCCAGTCACTACAAAAACACGCCCGACGACCTGCAGCTGATGAGCGACGCCCCCGCCCACGAGCTTTTCGTGTTGGTGCCGCCCATCTCCGAGGACAGCAGCCGTCTGCCTGAGCCGCTCTGTGTTATCCAGGTGGCGCTCGAAGGCCGCATCAGCCGCGAGAGCGTGCTCAATGCCCTCAGCCGCGGTACGCGCCCTGCGGGTGACCTGATCCCCTGGCTCGTGAGCCAGCAGTTCCAGGACGACGGCTTTGCGTCGCTGTCCGGCGCACGCATTGTCCGCATCGCCACAAACCCCAACTACGTGCGCAGCGGATACGGGGCGCGCGCTTTGGAGCTGCTGTGCGACCACTACGGCGGCAAGTTTACGAACCTGTCGGAGGCGGACTTGGACATCCTCGAGAACCACGGCGCGTCTGCGACCATGAAGCGCGTGACCGACGCGGAGCTGGCGCAGACCTCGCTGCTCGAAGACGACAATGTCAAGGTGCGCGACATCCAGTCGATGCCGCCGCTGTTTTCGCGCCTGTCCGAGAGCCGGCCGCCCGCACTGGACTACGTTGGTGTCAGCTACGGCCTGACGGGCGAACTGCTCAAGTTCTGGAAGCGCGCCTCGTTTGCACCCGTGTACCTGCGCCAGACGGCCAACGAGCTGACGGGCGAGCACACGTGTGTGATGCTGCGGCCGCTCGAGTCCAGCGCCACGAGCGGCGACGCTTCGTGGCTGGGCGCCTTCTCGCGCGACTTCCACCGGCGCTACCTGTCGCTGCTGTCCTTCCAGTTCCGCGACTTTAGCTCTGTGTTTGCGCTGAGCATCAGCGAGGCCGCGCGCATTGGTGCGGCACGCTTCGCCGACCAGGACGACGCTGCCCACGGCGGCGCACCGCCGGCCCTGACCAAGGCCGAACTGGACGCGCTGCTGACGCCGTTTGACCTGAAGCGCTTGGAGTCGTATGCGAACAACATGCTCGACTACCACCTGATTCTCGACCTGGTGCCGACAGTCGCCCACCTGTACTTTACGGGCCGGCTGGGCGCGCCCAAGCTGCCGGGTGTGGCTGCGGCCGCTGCCAATGGCGAGGGGCGCAACACCAAGGCCGGTGTCGAGCTCACGGGCGTCATGCAGGGCATCCTGCTGGGCATCGGTCTGCAGCGCAAGGACATGGACACGGTGTCGGCCGACCTGACGCTGCCCGTCTCGCAGCTGATGGCCATGTTCATCAAGATTCTTCGCAAGGTCACGAGCCATTTTGCCACCATTGTCGCCGCCGCCGTCGAGGCCGAGATGCCGCGCGCAGCACGCGGTCCCCTGGGCGTGTCCCGCGCGGACGCATCGGGTGTGCACGACGACGAGGTGGTGGACGACAAGTTCAAGCCATTGTCTCTGTCGATTGCGGATGAGCTCAACGCCAAGGCCGGCAAGAAGAGCTTGGGTGTTGCAGAGGAGGAGGAGGAGGACGTGGCCAGCGACGATGAGGACGAGGAAAAGGTGCGCCGGCGCAAGCAGCGCGAGCTGATCAACGCCCTGCCCCTCGACCAGTACGAGGTCGAGGAGGGTGATGTGCCGGGCTGGGAGGAGGCCGAGCGGCAGGTGGCCGCGGCCATGCAGGACGGCGGCGGCACGAAGAAGGGCAGCAGCACGACGGTGAGCATCAAGAGCAGCAAGGCGCCGTCGTCCAAGCGGAAACCGGGCGACACGACGGTGGCAGAGGTGTACGACGAGGCCTTTGGCGAGAAGAAGAAAAAGAAGCGGCGGCATTAGGCGACACAGGCTGTCCGGGCTCGGCCGGCAGGCCGTCTGCCCACCAGGTGAACGGAGTTGATATCTTGAAACAAAAATCTGCAAGGGCATGGGCTTTGTATATATAGACACATAGGATGCGTTTTGTTTTTGTTTTGCTATTCTCCAACATTTTCTTCCCGGTTAATTGCATTCGTGTTTTTCGACGTGACATTTGCTGCGGATTTGCAGATACACTGGGCACTTTGCCTTGTTCGTTCCTGCTGTTGTGCTACCACGTAGTTCTCTCTGTCGCTCTTGCCTCGGCGATCGCGATCGGAGCAAATCAGAAAAGGGGTAAAATGCGTGCCTGCCTTTTTCTCGCAATGTGACTAGCTCTTGCCGTAAAGGGAAGCTTTTTTATTAGTGGACCAAAGTCTCCACTGTGTCCATTCTTTCTGAAATCGGCAGGCTTGTAAAGTTTAATTAGGGGGAAGGTATGCTGGAGCCACTGCAACGCGCGACTTCCGCGCCAATCCCCGGTTCGTGGTGAGCGACGGCAGGAACGCTCTCTTCGCCGTACTCTTCCTTTCCTGGACATCACGTCCTTGTTTTTGTTTTCGTTTTGTCTCTCTTTCTTCTCCCTCGTTTTCGTTGCTTTGCGTTCGTCACGTCTGTCCCTCCCTTTCGGCCTCGCCTTGTTGCTTTCCCCAGCTGCGTCGATACCAGTTCGCGCTCGCTGAGCTTTGTTGCACCACTCGTTCATTGCAGCAGCTCTGCGCATCTTGCGGGTTTCCTCCTCAGTCGCTTTTTCAAGCACGTCCCTTCGTTTTCCAGCACATCACGTACGACGTGTACGATATACCACTTGCGTCGACTTTGACGCGTCTTGTTCTTTTGCGTTTTGCGGCCTGCTTTGAAACGCGTGCCCAATCGCTGTTCTCTGTTTACACTGCATCATTCTCTACATCCGACGCTTTCTTCAACAATCGACATCTCGAACGCCAAAATGCCTTCATATCGCCGTCTTTTGGCGGCCATGCTTGCTGCGGCCAGTGCCGTCCATGCCTCTCCAGCGGCGGTCCCGGCTCCTGCTGCTGATACCACGACTGCCCCGCTGGCACCCACCAACGCCTGGGTGTCGGTCGGCAGCAACGGCACCCCTAAGACCATCACGCCCCTCCTGACGACAATCAGCGGCACGCCCACCGTGCTCTCGGCCAAGCCCACTGTCAGCGGCACGGCCACCTCCACCGAACAGCCCGAGGCCACGGCCACCAACGGCGCCGGCTCGTTCCCCGTGTGCAACAATGTCGACGGCGACCTCGCGCCGTTCTGCGCGCCGTCCAACGGCACCACCCTGAACCCGGGCATCACATACTACGGTACGTTGCGTATAATGATCTTGCAAATAAAAAAAAAACATAGACGGCAGGATACAGGAAAATATGGCTCACCTGGCAAACATGGCTAACACCCCGTCAGTCACCTGGGACCCCAGCTTTTTCTCGGCCTTGCCCAACACGACCGTCATTATTACAGGCAACTTCTTCAACGACACCACGGGCGCCATCACTACACAGGCCTTTTCGTCCAGCACCCTTGCGGCCGGCTGGTCGTTTTACGCGTGGGACGTGGAGAAGTCGCTGCTTGCCGGTGCCACCTCGGCAGGCGTCAACATTCGCATCTCGATGGCCTACCTGTCCACAGGCAACAACAGCACGCACGTTGCCGGCCCGGTCGTCACGGTGGCCAACCCGCAGCCGTACCGCCAGAAGCCGGCCGAGGCGCCGTCGGGGATGGCCCTCTACATTGGTCTGCCGTGCATTCTGGGCTTCGTTGCCCTGATGCTGATTGGCACGTGCATCTGGAACCACCGCACGCGCCGCATCGGCCTCGGCAACGTCATGGGCCGCTCGCGGTTTGGCAAGCTGGGCGAGCTCGGGCAATCCAAGGGCTATGGTGTGCGCAAGTCGAGGCGCCAGCGTGTCGGCGCCGTCAACCTGGACAGCAAGGACGCGATTGACCTGCAGAACCGCGAAGCACGCAAGAATGGCAGTGGCAGCGGCGGCAACGATGACGTCAACGACGACGGCTACGACGACTTTGGCATGTCGTGGTCCAACACCAATATTGGTGGCCGTGGGCCGTCGTCGCCCTATGCCGACGCGCCGCGTGGACCGCCCGCCGGTGGACCGCCAACGCTGACGCTTTCGGGTGACCATTGGTCGGTGCCCCAGCGGCCACGCCGCGACAGCGATCTTGGCAGCCTGGCTGGCACGCCGACGGACGAGCGGTTCGATGACGCCAACCGGCCGCGGGCCAACAACGACAGCGGCAGTACCGGCAACGCCTTCCGGGACGAGCTGCGGCGGCAGAAGCAGCAGCAGGACAATCTTCTCTGAGACATGAAAGATGTTGCTTGCATTATAGTTCGGTTCTTGAGGGACAGAAACGATAAGGAACAATGGGACCAAGCAAACGCACGTTCTCAGTTCATATTGCCTATTTTACGACCGAAATAAATATGAAATCTATTTAAAGATGAGCTGACATGCAACGGAACGACTTTGTTTAGACTAAAGCATTAGGAAGGAGTGTCCAAAACCGTGCGAACCAAGGAAAGAAACTCGAGCATAACCGTTCCGACGAAAGGAGGTCCATTAGGTGGAAAATTCGCTGCTACTCCATCTCAGCCAAAATCCTAGACTGAACGTCTTCGCCGACGCCCTATGCCCAGGACAGGTTCCACTTGCCGTCCCAGATACCTGCACTGGTGCTGTCCTGCAGGCCGGTGACCTGCAGGAGCTGCGTGCTCTTGCCGTAGGTCCACTGGGTGTTCATGAGGGCAGTGCCATTCCACGAGACGTTGGATGGCTGGCAGGCCACACCCATGATGGTGATGTTGGCCAGAGCAGGGGCGCTGCCACTGCCACTGCTGCTGCCGCTCGAGGTGTAGTTACCAGTGGACGTCGCCGTCAGCTGGCCCGACGATGCCGCAAAGTGCACCCAGGTCGTTGCGTTGGGGTGCACGCTCTCGCCGTCGTCGAGGTACAGCTTGCCCACAGCGCCGCCCTTGGCGTCTAGGGCGACCAGGAGGTTCCAATCATTGGCGCGCGATTCGGCAGTCGTCATGCCGGGCTTCTGCATGGGCAGGACGTGACCACCGCGGACAAAGACGGGGATGTGGCCAAGGGGCGCGTCGATGGTGACATTGTTGCCAGGCGCCAGCCAAGACGAATCGACGGCGGTCTGGTTGTACCAGTCGTACCAGAGCGTGTCCGAAGCCGAACCGGAAGAACCGCCGGAGCCGCCGGAGCCGCTGCTCGAACCGCCCGGGAACACGCCATTCACCGTCGTTGCGCCCTGCTCGAGACACGGTGTGACCAGCAGGGCCGGGCCCAGCATGAACTGGAGATCGGCACTGGCCAGCCAGGGCTCGGTGGGGAACTCCCAGGCCAGGGCCCGCATTACTGGGGCGCCGGTGTCGTGGGCGTCGGCAAAGAGCGTATACATGTACGGCAGCAGGCTGTAGCGGATGGCCATGGCAGTCCGCGAGGCGTCGGCGACCGCGGCCCACACATACGGCTCCTGTGAAATGGCGCTCAGGGTGTTGTGGTTGCGGTAAAAGGGGAAGAAGGCCGACAGCTGCATCCAGCGGGCGCACAGCTCCATGTCGGAGTTGCCGTTGAAACCGCAGGTGTCGACGCCGAACATGGGGACCCCAAAGACGGAGAAAGAGAGCGCCTGGGCGATGGAAAAGACCATGTAGGCCCACAAGCTGGTGTTGTCGCCGCCCCAGTGGCCAGCCCATTTGCCAGAGCCGGCAAACGTCGAGCGGCCGATGATGAAGGGCCGCTTGCCGGGGAAGACTGACAGCAGGGCATTGTAGGTGGCATTCAGAATCTGGTGGCCGTAGAGGTTGTGGGTGTCGTACTCAAGCACGCCGCCGTGGTGCGTCGCGTTGGGGCTGACGGCATGCACAGCCAAGTCGCCCTGGACGTTGTTGATGACGTAGGGCGGGTAGTTGACGTTGCGGGTGCCGGGCGTCGCCGTTGTGCGGAGATACGTGGTGCTCGTCGACGGCGAGGAGGGCGTCGAGGTGGCCGCAGCCTGCGACGACGCGACAGACGCCGCCGACGACGCCTCTGTGCTGTTGGTGATGTTGAAGCCCTCGGGAAACTGGGTGATGCGGTTGTTGGGCTCGCCGGGCAGCAGGAAGCTGGGGTGGACGGGGTTGAGCGTCAGGTTGTTGCTGCCGCAGGAGCCGACGCAAAACGACGAGACCTCGGACATGTCGATCCAGATGCCGTCAAAGGACACGTTCTTGTGCCAGTTGACGACCTCGTTGGTCCACCAGCCAAAGGCGCCGGAGCCGTTGAGCACAGCGCCGATCCAGTCGGGGAAGACGGTGTAACCCGGCCAGACCTGGCCAATGTAGAGCGAGCCGTTGGGGTTGAGCAGAAACGTGTCGGCGGCGACGCCGCGGTCGAAGACGGGGTAGGCGTCGCTCTTGTTGCTGGGATTGGGCACGTAGATGGCCGAGTCCACAATGGGGACGTAGTGCTGGCCATTGGCGTGCAGGCGGCGGAGGAAGTCGGCGCCCTCGGCATAGCCGAAGCGCGTCTGGTCGTTGTCAAAGTCGCGGTACTGGTTCATGTAGTCAATGTCGGTCCAGATGGTCTCGAGCGGGATGTCGGCGGCCTTGAAGTTGTCGACGACGCCCTGCAGGACGGTCCAGTTCTCGTAGCCCCAGCGGCTCTGGTGGTAGCCAAAGGCAAAGTACTGCTGCAGGGCAGGAAGACCGACGGTGGTCTGCTGGTAGGACTGCATGACGTCGGGGGCGGAGGGGCCGGCGTAAAAGTACAGGTCGATCTCGCCGCCGAGCGCACGCCAGGTGATGTTGGGCTCACGCAGGAGCACCTCCTGGGGATGGGCATTGCGGAGGAAGACGCCATGTGTGTAGGACTCGTACGCGGCCGGCGACGAGCTGCAACCGGCCGTGGCGTTGGCAGCGTACTTGCCGGTGGCTTTGTCAAAGTAGCGCGTATCCAGGTAGAATGGGTGGCTGCCATAAATGTTTCCGTCAATGGGGTCGCCCGCATCGGCGGCAAATAGAGTGCGCGTCAGGTTGTTGCCGAGACGGAAGCCGTGGATGACCTCGCCGAGGCCGTATAGGTTGTAGTTCTCGGGCAGGGGCGAGACAAACTCGATAAACTGGTCCTCGTACACAAGCTTCGTGCCGTTGGTCGAGAAGAGGACGTCGCCCGTGGAGATGCGGGTGAGGGTGAAGCCAAACGTGGGCGAGTTGGACCAGCTGAATGCCAGGTCCGACTGCGTCAGCGAGCCGCCGGCAGCTGCATCCCCGGAAGCTGCGCGGTGTCTCACGGCTCTCACGGCTCCGGACGACGTTGCGGCCGGCGGTGAGTAGGTCCCGGACGGCGTGGGCACCAGCACTTCGGGCAGCTCGAACCAGGAGGCATTCTGGGCGCCGATGTAGCGCGGCGCAATGTTGACACGCACACGGTCGACGGCCTGCAGCTCGAGCGTCAGCACCAGGTGCTCGACGTCGTTGCCGTACACGTGGCAGGGCTTGCCGGCGAGGTCCAGGTAGGCGGAAAAGGTAGCACCAACGCCCGAAGCGGTGGTGTTGGCATCGCGGCCGTGGCTGTCGTGGTGGTGACCACCGCTCGAGGTCACGGCCGTTGCAATGTAGCCAGGGCACACAGCCTGCGGGTCGATGGCCTCGGGGTCGTCGATCCAGGGCAGCAAGTTCTGGCCGACATCGGCTGACTCGGGGACGGTGAACTGGGCTCTGACGGCCGAGCTCGTGGCCGTGGCCGTACTACCGGAGGAGGCACAGAGGCCCGCAGCCACCCACCAAGCACCGGCCAGCACGGTGGACGTAGCGACCATGTTTGCAGTCCGCGAGGATGTTGGGCTGTGAAGCTCCTCAAAAGGACACCAAAATTCCAGGGATCGGAAGACAGTAAACACAGACGCAGTGTCTCGATCGTGTCTCAGTAGCGTTCAAGCGGAACGAGCGTGCAACAATGAGGAACGCGGCTGAGGAGACAGTAGGGGGGTTATAGGAAGAGGGCTATATAGGAGGTCAACGCGAGCTCAGGGAAGCTCAGGAAAGCTCAGGAAAGCTCAAAAGAGCTCAAAAAGCGATCAAAGAGGTCAAGACGTCATACGAGAGCTTTCCAGTTGCTGGACGCCCCGGCATTGCTAAACAAAACACCGGAAGGCGGGGCAATCGGCCCGCTTCTGTCGGTGACAGAGCCTGCAGTCGTCGTCGCCACAAAAGTGCACAAGTGCACGGCACATGGCACAAAGTGATCGATGAAGATCGACACAGGTCGAACTACGCCAGAGGTACAAACGGGCGTTCTTTGGACAGCCATCCCAACTCTGGGCACTAGGTGTTGGCAGCCGGTAATGTCGCACGACGTGTGCCGTACACGTTTCTTTGTTCGCTGCTGTTCTTTGTTGTCATTGTCGTCGTCGTCCTTGTTGTTGTTGTTGATGTTATTGTTGTCCGGCGACGGATGACGACACGTACTTTGGGGCAGGTCTGGGTGCGGCGAGATGTGGGCCAACCCCCTGCATTCTTGCCCGTTCTTCTACAACGGCAGGTGCTTCCATGTCCTTTTTGTTTTCTACTTGTTTTTAGTCCATTTGTTGTGCCTGTAGCTCTTTCCCATCACGCTTGGTCGGATGTTGCTTCGGCAAGAACGATGAGCAACGAATGGCACGGCATGGGGAAAGAGCCAGGGCTGTGAAGTGCTCCTTCCTTGACGTGGTCCTTCCATGACGAGCCGTCTCTTCTCTCGCTTTGTGGGCTTGCCGAGAAGAGGAAGGAACCAAAAAATACAAGTAAAAAAGGAAAGCGAAAATAACAGCGAAAACATGCTTATACAAAAGTGGTGATGACAGCCTACTGGGCGGCTGTTATTACATTCCAGTATTGTGGATGTACCACGACATGCGAATACACCCCGCAACCCTACGACGTTGCCCGTCGACAACCCGGGCACGTGGCATTTAATGTGCTTCTTGCCGTGTCTCACAAGTCATCGCAACGGATGAGACGTAAATCTCATCTGAGATGGGTTTTTGAGCCGCGTGGCATAAAAGAAGCAAATATGACGGGCAAAAGTCATGTCTGTGATGGTCTTGAGGATGTCGACGGCCCTGGAACCCAAAGACTCGTCCGACTGTGTTTGGCAGATCGCCGGAGAGAGCAATGCAGCAATAACAGGCGCTTCTTTTCTCTGAGAAGCGTTGGCGAATAAGATACCTCCAAGCTGCGTTTGGGTTGACAGAAGATCGGCAGTCGCTGGTACTCCGCGCATACGGAGCGACCTCGAATCTGCTTCGCCGGGGTCTCCGCAGTGGGCTCCGACAATCAGCGGAGCCGGACCACTGCTTTTGTACAAGACAGCTGAAGGAGACACGACCACCGTACGTCCTGGTGTGATTGACTTTCCCCGATCCCCAGAAACGACGCGCCAGCCGAGACGAACAGGACGGAGCCGACGACGGGGCACACACTCGCAGGACTGCCCATGCAAAGCAAGTAAAACGGGCATCCTCGATACGTCATTTTGAAAAGGACCGTACTCCGTCTTGGTCTTGACAAAGGACGCTAGATTTGTCACGGCGCAGGGAAACAAGAAGCAAGAAAAAGGACACAACGGGCCGATGAGAAAGAGGGGGTGGTATTCTGTACTGGCTGCCCGGTGAGCATGGGGACCTGCGAGGATCCACTCACATTTTTGGATGAATTTCCCCAGACGCACTACTTCAGTAGCTTCGGATTGGGTGTGGTTGGTGTGCTCCAGTCTGGGGGACAAAGACTTTGGACGAAATAGCTGTACAAAGCAGTGGACAGCGGACAAGCGCCAACGACGTCTACATGGCAACTGGACGAGACATGGTCAGTTCGATGCGAGTGCCGCATAATTGGCCATTGGAAATAAACACTAGTGTGATGTGTCTCAATCGTGTCTCCATCGCCGTGGGCGGTGTGCTGCAGCCGCGTAGCGAGCGGGCGTGCGTCGGCCCTATCCTGATTTCTCATCGTCTACTTCCTGGTCCCACGTCCCCAGGCCTTCCCATCTCCGCCGTTTCTCTGTTGCCACTTCTTCTGCCTTGATTTTGCCGCGAAAAGGACGACTAGATAATAAGGCTGGTGGAACCGTGGAACTGTGGCGAAGCTCATGCGATGATCGTGGTGCTCCTCGCTAGGTGAAGCCTCGGCCGCTTGCCTCGATGCACCGCATAAGCATAACAATAGGACCGATGGGCACACCAGGAGTGTCATCGTTCCTCGCCAAGGCATGACCCAGTATGACTGACCTGACAGTCGAAGTGAGAAGAGCCGACGTGCAGCACACGGTGGCCGTTTGCCGGCTTTAATTCTGCTGGCCATGCCAGGGGACGAAAAGGCGCATTAACCTTATGGAGGTAACTCGGTCGTGTGTCCATACAATGTAGAAAAACAGCCACGAAAAGACAGCGAGGAAGGTTGGGAAGAGTGCTAAAACAGGCCCTTGTTCGGTGAAAGCGCCGGTCGATATGCGATGCATGGTGATGGGCTGGGAATGCGGAACATGGGTCACAAAGGGCCGTTTCGGGAGGGTGAGTAAAGGTATAGAGCCTCGGCCTTGGTCACTCCCGGGGAGGACATATCGGCGGTCGGTCGACATAGGAACAGACAGACGGCCATGCACCGAGTACATACTGCTTATTGCCATGCAAGAGAGGCATTGCAAAGGGAAGAAAGGTTGCACTGGGGTGGGCTGATTTCTCCAAGCTGTCCTCTTCACTCCAACCTCCTTGTTCCCTTTGGGAATTTGCTCGCAGTCTTTCTTCATGGTAGTCCTGCCGTTGGACGAACACAAGGCCCATGCCCTGCTAGTGTGCACTTCCGAAAGGGCGGAACAGCTGTGCAAGCGACGAGTGGCCTGTGACGATCATACTTTCTCCGTGGATCGGTTAGTACAGAAAACAGTCGTGGTCGTAGACGGTGACATCAACAATAGAACCGGCAATGAAGTGGCACTCACCACCTCACCGAGACGGTGCCGTTCTGAGCAAAACGTATCATCATTTTTTAATGTGATAACGAATAGTAATAATGGTATGAGAGTATATCTGTGTTTGTGAGTGTGTGTGCGTATGAAAGGACAATAAGACATCCACAATTGAGAAAGAGATGTACCAAACGAAAGCAATACACGCTTTCGTCAAGGGCAGTGTGGAAAGCCTCCGCCCGTTGTTGGCAGTCGTGGTTGCACGTAAGTATGGATCGCGGCCGGTCAAAAGCAAGCTTTGACAAAAAATAAATTGATGAAAATAGTAGTAACATTGTCCTCCAGTTCTCCTGACCGTGTCCCCTGGTAAATAGAACTCCTTTTGAGATTGATCATAAAACTCCAACGCTAGCAATACCCAACGAGACAATAAAGACATAAGGAAATAATAAGGTAAGAGAGGCTTGTCCTGGAAAGGCAGTAGCTACTATATAAAAACAGGGGAATATAATATAGTATATGTTGGTAGGGCAAACGAGTGGGTATGTCGATTCGGTAGGCCGAACAAAATTAAAAAGAAGGCGTAACCAAAAAAAGAGAGAAATAACCAAAATATAAAGAGCGCAGAAAGGTATCGAGTTCCCCTTTTGTGTTCGCCGGTGCCGATAAAACCCAGATGTGACGTATGAGGACGAAAAGCACGAAAGCAGGAGCAGCAGCAACAACATGCCTTGTCGTTTGTAGGAACTGACAAAGTAGTAGGGTATAATGAAATGCAAAACAGTGTGTCGTAAACGTTCAGGAAGAGCAAGGAGCGGATTCGGCAATGCTATATCACGCTCTTTTCTTCATTAATAAGACAAGTCAACATGGGCCATGGAGGCCAGCATCTTGTCAGCATCAGACGAAGATGATGACGACACGGCTGTTGTTGAGGATGTACTTGTGCTGATCGTATCGGAGCGTTCTGTTGCTGTTGGTGCGGGCGTATTCGGTGGCGGGCGGCGGTGTGGGTTGTTTTGCCGGTAGGCGGGAAAGGGGGTGGCGGGGATATTCGATTGCATGGACGCAGTGTTTGCTGCCATCGACGTCGGTCCTCCTGCTGCTGCGTGGGGCGTGTATTGCGGCGGCGCGTCGCCGTGGTCGTCGCCGCCGTGGCCAGTCTGGCTGCCATTTGCGTCGTCGGTCATCTCCTCGGGTGGAATGCCACTTTCCGAGAAGCCAAAGTCACGCATCTGCTGGAAGCTCCAACTGGGCTCAAACGACTTGCTCTGCCACGCCTTGGGCACCCGCTCGTACATCTCGTCAATCTGCTCGAGGCTGATCTTGCTGGTCTCGTACACCATAAAGTACACAAAGGCAATGGCGACAATGCAGAAAGAGCCCCAGACAAAGAAGACGCGGGAGCCTAGCTGGGCGGAGCCCTGGCCATCGCCAGCCAAAAACGGCGACCCGTAGGCAATGGCAAAGTTGAGGATCCAGTTGGCCGCAGTGGACATGGACATGGACTTGGCGCGGACCTTGAGAGGGTAGATCTCCGACGTGACAACCCAGGCCACGGGGCCCCAGGACGCAGCAAAGAAGAAGATGTAGATGGCCACAAAGATGACCAATATCTGCATCGACGTCTGGGCCATGTCCGATGGCGCGGCCGTGGCAAAGGAGGCGACGATCAGCTGGCTGACGGCCATTCCGGCGGCGCCAATCATGAGCAGGTTACGACGACCCCAGGACTCGACCACAAACAGGCCGGGGATGGTGGAGACAGAATTGACAACATTGATGATCAACGACACGGTAAAGGCGTTGCCCAGGCCAGCCTGGCGGAAAAAGCTGGTGCCATAGTACATGATGAAGTTGATACCCGTCAGCTGCTGCAGAGTTTGCAGGATGCAGCCGGTCAGTGTGCGGCGGCCTAGGTGGGGGGAGCCAAAGAAGGCGTCACGGTATGTGTCCGGGCCGAGGGCCAGCTCGTACTCGTGGTTGGCGATGATCTCGGCCAGCTCTTCGATAAGGGCCGGATGGGTGATGTCGAGGCGCCGCAGCCGGCTCAGCGACAAAGCGGCGGCTTCCTTCTGGCCACGCTTCACGAGGTAGCGCGGGGTCTCGGGGAGGACAAGCAGGCCCAGAGTCAAGACGCAGGCCCATGTCAGCTGCAGGCCCATGGGGATGCGGTAGGCTGCGGATCCATTCAACTTGTAGGTCAAGATGTTGACAATGGAGGCAGCGAGGAGGCCGATTGTGATAAAGAGTTGGTAAGCACAAACAAGGGTACCACGAATCCACTTGGGTGCCATCTCAGACTGGTAGAGCGGCACGAGAACAGATATGGTTCCGACGCCGACGCCCGCAAAGAATCTGCACAGTATTAGCTATTGATCATGACTTGGCGGGACGAGGTAGACATGATCACAGCGAGCTTGGGCAATACTCGGAGAGCATAAAAAGGACATGAGAGAACAGGGAGACGACAACAACAACAACAACAACAACAACAACAACGGTAGAGAGAATACAACGCACCTTCCGACGAGTAATGTCGGGATGTTCGTCGAGCAAATCTGGAAAATAGCGCCAAAGACGAAGACGCCGACGGCCGCGATCATGGATCTGCGGCGGCCAAAGTAGTCGCCAATGGGGGCGGCCAGCAGAGCGCCGACCACGGTGCCGACACTGAGCATGGCGACGATGATGGCTTGTTGGCTGACGGGTAATGGCGGCGGTGTTGAGTCGGGCGTGCGCTGTACACTGCCATCGCCCGCGAACTGGTAGAGAAAGGATTCCATGGCAAGAATGCCGTTGACGGAGCCGGTGTCGTATCCGAAGAGGAGGCCGCCGGTTGCGACGAAGAACCCGACCATGATTGCCTGCGCAGAGGAGCCGGCAATGTTGTCGGGCCTTCGCCAACCCATGGCGAAGATCGCCATGGCGAAGGGACACGCCGTGGAGGGGCGCGTTGGTGAGAAGCGGTGACACCGTATCAGTCGTGTCGTCGGGCAGGTGTTCCGGACGTGGCGACAGGGCCGGAAAACGAGACGAAACCGTCTACAATGGTCGCTGGGATCGTGCGGGTGGCAGACGCAAAGGTGCGGCGAGTGCAGATCCGCATTGAAGGGGATGATAAAAACTCCAGTCCCGTCAAAGATAGTCAAGTCGTCGAGAGTCGTCGTCCGCGTCAAAAGAGCGTCGTCCAGTTCCGTCGGGGTCGGAAACAAAGAGTGGCACGGGTTCGGCCGTGCGAGGTAGTCGTCCACAGGACGTCAACAGGTCGTCAATTCAATCGTCGTCAATTACTTGTGTCGTCGGGTGGGTTTCAAAAGTCGACAGATCGAAAATCGTGTCGTGTCGAGGCCAAAATTTGCATGACAAAAAGTCGGTTTCCTTTCGATGCGTCTTTCCGTTTCGTAGGGCGTCGTCGTTTCCCAGTACGTCTGCTTCGTCACTGTCACCTGTCCGCTCGAGAAGTGCGGAAGAGACAAGGCGAGTAACGTTGTGACAAGAATCGTGAGATGTTCTTTGGCGAAGGCAAAGGGCGGGCGTTGCTGCCGATCGTTGCGAGTTTGATTGCCGGAAAAAAAGAGGGAGTCGGAAAAAGACGTAAAGCGAAAGCAGGGCGAGACAGCCAAAGGCTAGGACATTGCGAATGGCGCGTACGGTTTGAAGAAAGGACATACAAGTCTGATCTGTTCTCTGAACACAAATCAACAGGCAACAGAACGAGGTCAAATTGTGCCAAAAGAACAGGGAGTGAGAGAAAAGAGAGGTGGATGCCGGACGGACGTGAGAAAAGTGGAAGGGGTGTGGCAGTTTGTAGGAAAGAAGTCGAGGGTCCGTGGAAGTGAAGGAGACGGGGCAAGAGGCGGATGGGTCTGCGACTGACTCTGTGACTGAAGACTGGGGAAGGAGCGAGGAGGTGACTTTCAACAGGGACAAAGTGGTAAGGAACAAACGACACCACCCAGGCGTGAGGAAAGAGCGACTGGGGGAACAGGGGGAAGGGAAGGGAAAGGGAGCAGAGGGGGCAGGAGCGACAGTAGCCTGAAGCAGGAGGGCAAGAGGCAGGAGGCAGGAGGCAGGAGGCAGTGACACCGATGAAATTGGGGAGAGGAAAAGAGGAGGGAGGCAATCGAACGCCAGGGCCTGCACTCCGCTTTTTCTGGCGAATGGGGAGGGCAGTGCCCAGAGACGAAGGGGCCGGTGGAAGAAGAGAAGAAAAAGACTGGCAAATTCTGGTTAAGTGGTAGTCTGCTATTTTGTGGGTGGTTCGGGGAAGGTGCCACGGTGCGTGCAGTTTGTGGGCGGTTATGGGTGTGTGGGTAATCAGAAAGTGGGGCCAGGGAGGGAAGAGGAGAAGCGGCGACGCCACGACAAAGGCCCAAGACACCAAGACATAAAAGAGACCAAACAGGAAAGTTCAGACAGACCGCGGGCTTTGCCTGCCTCGAGCCTGCCTGAAAAAGTGAGACGGAAGGAAATGCAGAGGGAAATGCAAAGGGAAAGAACGAGGGGATTCATAATGGCCCAGGACGAGGGGGGCAAGGACCGCAAAAGGGAATCAGGAAGGAGCGGACTAGGGGGGGGGCGCTGGTTGGCAGATACTGTGTAAGATACTCAGTAGACATTGCAAGGGGCAGCGGTTTGCCACTAAGCAAAGCCACTGAAGCAGCGAGTCGCAGGTGTTCTGGGCAAGTTCGTAGAAGGACTCCAGGGATTTGGTACTGGGTACAAGCGTGCGAGGCGTCGTGCGCCGCTTGGCCGTCTTTGGCGTGGCAGCGCCCTGACCCTTGGCGTGTTGACCCGGTCTTTCCCCCAGACAAATGGCCCAAGCAGCCAATATAAGATTTTTTGTTTTTTCTGGCATTAAGTTTAATTCATGGACATGGGGGACGAGCCACCGCTACCATCGCTGCCACCGCTTGTTTACCAAAGGGCAGGTACTTTGCACTTGTACCCGGTACCTCCTTCCTGCTTTGTCCGTCCTGAACTGAGGAGAAAGGGTGGGTCGAAACGCGGTTCCATTGGTTCGTCGGTCTCGTGCGGACCCACAAGACTACATCCGCTTTCTCTCATCTCTCTGCCCTTTCTTATTTGTTTCTTTCTCTTAGTTGTCGGCCTGCGTTCGTCTTTTCACTGCTGACCCAACGCAATAGAGCACGCGGAGCTTACAGCGCGAATGCACACGCACGAGAAAGGGATGGGAAAGTAATCAATTGGCGGCGTGGGAAGTCGATTTACTGATATGTTGACAGGACTCGACGGTGATTCTAAAGACAAGCGAGGTCGCAGGAACCTGTTGACGACCTGACAGCACCTCCTGCCAGCACTCGAATTGGGTGCGCTGGTGTATTCCTTGCTTGTATCAAATACGAGACGGCGTCAGATTTCACCAGTAAACGTTCACGGGTTGCCAACACGTTTTCGACAACGGGCAGCAGTCATCCCTGGTCCTATGTCGTTCTCGTCGGCCTGTTTGCCCCGAGTTCTTGGGTGGTCTTGGTATTCCTGGGGGAGGCGTCTTGTCTTTGACTGCAGTGTTCTTGGGGTTGTTTGTCGTGTCTTGGTTTTCTTGAGCCTGCCTGCCTCATCCGACAGTCAACTGACGACGTGCGACATCCACGGTCCAATATTATGGCACCGCCCCTGTTGTGTCTCGCCATCTTCTCATTCGGCGTACTGTTCCAGTGTATTCGTGCAACCCTGTCAGCCTGTGTGCCTGTCTCTTTCGCTTTTCTTCGGCCATCGTTTCCTGGGCCTTTCTTGTCCTCGATGCCTCGTGCCTCGCATTTGTTCATTTACCCGCCCCCTACGTACGGGAATTCGTGCGACAAGAGCAGCCTTTTGGAGCATGTACGGAGGCTTGCTCTTCTTGGCTCTGTGTCTCAGCCGTCAGCGTAGCGTGTCGTGGTACCGTTCCCTTTTCCCTCACTCAACGGAGCAAAGAAAGGTCAGTTACTTCGTTTCGTTTCCTTCGGAGTTTCTATTCGGCGTCTTTGTATTTCTCTTTCAGTTTGTCACATTCTCGAGCTCCCCTCGCTCCCCGCCCCTCGCCCTCACTGCTCTTCAAGACAACTACACGTTGGCTGCATTCCGTTCCGCGGGCCATGAATCCGCGCAGCCAGACTGCGCACGGGTAAGAGAGGCCTAAAAATGGGTGGGCGAACTGCGACCTGATTGCCGTACAGAAAATACCTGTTTCTTCAGGTGCTGCGTGTCGCTGTCCAGGCGAGGAAGCTCCCAGGGCTGACCACCCGTTCGTGCCAGTGCAACGCTGGAGGCTGTTGATCCTGTGTCGCTCCGTGGTACGGCGTAATTCTTTTCAGTCAGTGGCCTGCGCCGACAAGCCCACTTTCAAGCATCCCCATCCAATCCTCGTGTGTTCCTGCAAATCGCAAATGTGGACAAGGGACGAGACGGGGGGTCAGACGGAAGAGCAGAGACAAAAACGAGCGGGCGGGATGCAGAGTGCACCGACCTTTTGAATATACAGAATAAAAATAAACGAAATCAAATCTGTCAAATTCCAGGGTCACGTCGAAGCTGGGAGACTGGCCATACTTCGTAGGGGGGACAGTCATAACGAGGGTAATATGGATGTTGAGCAATATGTACGACATATCTCGGTTTGGTTTGGCAGTCCTGTGCAGGCCCAGGATGGACGTTGAAAGGTACAAGGGTACAAGGTACAATGGTACAAGGTACAAAGGTACTTCCAAGACCGTCGACGGCCCCTTCCCCCTCTTTTCGCATTTCTCACTTGCTGCTGGCTGCAGCCGCTCTTGACTTGGCCCATGCGCTAGGGCTGAAAATGGAGTAGCGTGTTCCCACCCGCTAGCGTCAAGCGTCCGTTCTCCTCTAATTTTACCCTTGGGAAAGTGAAATAACTGAAGTTGAAAAAGGGAAGAGCGAACGAGGCCACAAAGTTCAAGGAATGACTCGGGGCCTCTGGATCAAGTGTACAGGAGTATCTGGATGTTTTCGTCCTGCTTTGCGTTATTGGGACAAGACGGGCTGACAGGGTCACAAACAAAACATTCACTGCTGTGCGATACTCGGTCGGCCACTAAATAAACGTGACAGCACCGCTTGGTCTAGTCACGTTGATGTATCTTATGTATCTTACTTTTGCTAGTCGCCGTTGCAAAGTAAACACGCTGAAATCGCGTATTTATTAAACTCGAGGACTCTGCCAAACAGACTTTGCAAAGTGGCCAATCTGCTGGAGTCCCAACCTTTGAACAGATCAAGAGATTCACTTCAGCTTCAGCACGGGTCCTGGGTTCGTCAGGAGGCCCTACAGCGTGCCGATCACAGCGCAGCATCCCTGGGCAGAGGGCAGGTTGCGACGGGCCACGTTGTCGGTGGCTCGCATTGCATCGTTGCGCGCGCTGGTCCCTTCCGTCTTCAGCAGTCTCTGGATCGCTGGATCTTTACGAATTTAATTGTTGGGGTCAGACGATGGCCGTTGGATTGGTCATTCCGGTGAATAGCAGCGCGTCATTCAGTCATTGTTGCGACGTTCTGAATGCCAGAGACTTGACACGCGTGGATCGAAAATAACGGGTTCGCGTACGTGTCGATAACGTTTTATTTCGTAGATTGCTATGGAATCAGTTCATACCACCGACGCAAGAAAAAATTAGGAATGGTTACAACGAACCAGCTGCCCGGACACTTGCCGCCGCTCTTTCGTGTCAATGTCATAAAAGAAGTCTCCACAAGGCGGGTGTTGGCATCGTACGTTGTAGAAAACACAAAACTACCACGGCCAGACAACAAACATCCTCTTCAGTGGGTCTAACCGGAGCAAAAAAAAAGAGTGTGTGTCCAGGGAGAGGCTGGAGTTTGGATGGGGTACGGTAATTCATAAAAGTATTGTCCATGGGCGACATGTTCGGCAATGCTTTGCAGAGGACGGAACGGCAAGTATCAAAATAGCTTCTGAAGGCTCCATAATGCGCGAAAACGAACGAAAAAGGGGACTCGCAAACGAAGCTGAAGAAGAAGAAAAAAAAAAAAAAAACGGACTTGTAAAAAGGAGACAAGTCGAGGCCCACTGTCTTTCCATCGTCTCTTCAATGCAGCCATACGCACGACCTTTGGCCGTTTCGTTTTTCAAGGACGGCGTGCCCAGAATGTGACGGTAATCTCCACCAATATTCCCAATATTCGACCATCTGCGGTCGAAAACCGAGGGACTGAGTGAGGCCAACGCAATGGACGCAGAGGCACAGCACGTGTGAGGTACAGCAAGAGACGAGAAGCACGACGGACCTCCTTGGATAACTGGTACTTTGCAGGAAGGACTACAGAATACTCTGTTGAAACAGAAAGCTAGAAACATACAATACTTTGTACGTCGGTTAGTTGGCACTGTCAGTCGTTCTGCCTCGCACGGGTCTGATGGCAGCATTTACGACCGTTGACCGATGGTGGTCTTCTGACACAATTCACGTGAAACTTGGGTTCGCCGTTGCAACACATCCAACATGGAGCTCGATTTCTTCCTCCGCCTCCGAGTCATGTTGCTTTCTCGCCCTCATCATCCTTCGGACGCCAAAAAAGTATCATGAATGTCGAATGTGTTGAAATTCGGAGTGGGTCGAGCCGAGCGATGTTCTCCACTTTATGTGCACGCGAAAACCAGTATCCTCGGGTGTTCCTGCCCCCTGGAGGGTGACCTAGGCCGTGCGTGGTGCATTGCTCCTGCTCTGTAGCTCAAAGGAATACGCCAACGACAGCGGGCTGCTCTCGGCTGCTCTTTCTGTTTCATCTTCTCAGGACTTCCTTCCTCTCGACGAAAAGAGGCGCCTGCATGTGCAAGAGCGAAGAAGGTGCATAGATACCTGGCCCCGGTTCCTGCTGTAAGATACAATCTTGGCTCTTTCCCGTTGACCGCTCAGCTGAAGCCCCTATCAGTCGTCAGTGCCATTGCTCTCAGAAGCGCCCAGCATTTCCCCCAGAGGAGAAGATCCCTCCCCCCCCCCCCCCAGTGGGCCGGCTAAATCCGGGTCATAACTCTAAATTCGCAGCACATGGAGCACATTTCTGTGGGGAGGAAGGTGCAGGCTTTCCACGGGGGTCTGGTGGTGAACGACTGATAAGACGAAAAGTCGGGAGGTGGCGGCATATACATCACGAGATGCGAGGAATGGGAAGAGGGCGACAAGCAATTGCAATAGTAGCCGAATTTCTGTAGGTAGTGGTTGACAGATAAGGAATATTGCAGAAGAAGAAGAAAGGGAAAAAAAAAAAAAAAAAAAAAAAAAAAAAAAAAAGAAACAGAAAAAATATACGTATTTACAATAACAAAAAAAAAATGAAAAAAATGAAAAAAAAATACCACATAAAACCAAGCACAAATAACAGGACAAGAAAGGGCATGTCGCAATCATGAATAGTCATGAATAGTATGCAAAGCAAAATTTCCTTCGAATGGGTCCAGACGCATCGTCCGTGACGGCCACAACATTTCACTGCATGTCGGCGATGCTTCGCTGGACAGCTGGACACTCCTAGGGCTGCAGAACACAGCATCCTGCAGTACCACCTTTGCGTATCTCGGCATGACACACGGCCTTTATTTTCTCACTCGGGACTGTTTCTCTCTATGGCTCCTCATCACTCGACGGTATCGATTGGACGAGGTCATCTTCCGTGCTGTACAACAGGCGAGCACGCATGATACATCCTGCCTGCGTCTGCCGTGTGCATCGTTTGCCCAATCGTTCTCCTTCTGCCTTCCATGCCTGCCTCCAGCTCCCTGGCTGGACCACCTGTCCTACGTTCAACCTTGCTTCACCCATCCATTGAGCAAAGCCCATCGAGGAAAGGCTGACATGTTCCTGTTTCGTCACGTATCTGCCATCCTCTCCAGGGAGTATGCATACTGCTGCAGGTCTAGCACTGTGAAATTACGGCAGTGTATTTTTAGGACGCGAATATTGTGCTTCCCCAGCTGAACGTAAGATAGAGCCACTGGCGTGTGGGCCGCGCGCTGGACTGAAAACGGCTCATGGCCTGGGACTGGACAAATAAAAGGGTCTTTTGACGAGATTGGCGGCCCAAAGCACACGGTACAGCGCCACGAGAACCAGGGAAACGGTTCCAGAAAATGGAGAGGCAACGGCAGAGATGAGGTCTCGCTTTGACCATCGCTTCTGTTGCCCACGAGCCCACAAGGTGGTACGTCGGTATGTCCATTCCAGAGGCGGATCAAAATAGAGCCGCACAAAGAAACAGACTGTAGAAACGATTCTCACAAAAGACCACTCGGGCAAAGCGTGGTGACGAGAAGGCTAACCAGAGGTGCTTCCAGGACTCCTCGACCTTCATCCTGCCCGTCTTCTCGCCATTCAGGGAACAAACACCACCGAGAATTACCGTAATGATGGGAGAGGAAGAAAACATGAGAACCTTTCCTTGTAGATGGGAGTGTAAAACTAAACAAAAACCGAGAAAACCGAGTACTCCATCATGGAGTCAAGATCACTGGAGAACGGCTCCGTCTGGCCACATCGATGTACGTCGCCGAGTTGAAAGCGAAACGATGCAAGTTGGGACTCCCAAACAAAAGAAATCGACAGATTTCAGCTATTCTGGATGGGCGTTGGTGAATAAAGGAAGAAGAAGAGTGACGATCTCTCCGCTCCCCGAGTCGTCGTACCGCCTGTCCATGGCCTTCTGGAGTGATCCTTGGCCGTGTTCAGCGGACTCCCAGTCTTTGCAACAACTCGTCAGCCTGGTCACCACACTTCCATTTTGTCTTCATATTTGTCTTTGTCCTGCCATTCGTCTGGTATCGTATCACTGTCCCTGCCTGGCCATGGGTACATGCACCACAATGCCGTGCTCCCTCGGAGTAAGAGCGTAGTGCTTCCGGTGCAGCATCCTACTGTGTTTTGCTTGATGCCGTCTTCTGTTCTTGTGCTTCATACATCTGTACACCTCAATATGTGCTTGTGCTTGCGTATGGGTGCCCTTTCGTCACCGTGGATGGCCTGTAGAGACCCGACCTACGGCCCAGCCAACCGCATTTTCGGGGGTGCAAGAGTGGTGATACGGCTCCATGGGGGAGGCAGACCTCAAAAGGCTGGTAACCAAGCTACAGAGCCGAACGACGAGATCTCTGTGACCGTCACGGATCTGCATCTTGCACGACCGCACGGTAACGTAACATGTGAGCCGTTGTTGGCGACTGTCACGTAGGGTTCAACAAGGAAGTAAAGCAAGCAGTATGCTAGTGACCTAGACGTCCTTGTTTTGCTTTGTAGTTGTCTTCTATTCGGCGTGTACCTCGTCGGTCGTCTCGGCCTGCTCGATCAACATCTCGGGAAGAATCGACCGGCCACTCTGATTGCGGCGACGCGGAATTTATAGGTCTGTCAGTCCGGGCCCGGCAACGTCGGCTATGGAGCTTGGGCCAACCTCCCAGTCCGCATCAGAGGTCGCTGTCCCCGGTGCACGTCGCCCACAAGGCCTCGCATTGTCCGTGACTCTCATAGTTATACCCCTTCTGGCAGCCTCCCAACTCCCAGGGCGTGTGCCAGGCTGTAGGAGACCATGCCGGGCGTCGATAGTCGTGGACTTAGATGGCAAAGCGCCAAAGCAGACTTCGTATGTCTCCATCCCTGCAGCATATGTAGGCTTTGCCGTGCATTTCGGTCCTAATAAAAAACAGATTGGGCTGTCTTTCTGGAAATGGCTATTCGATTTGCTCCTTCCTGTTGCGGTGGCCCGGATGCAGCCGTGACGTCTGCCATCTGAAGAGGAAAGAGCCAGCCTCGCTTACCGTTGCACCTTCTGAAATTGAGAATTGTAGCATGCACATGGAAAAACCGAAAAACTAAAACGGGTGAAGCGTAGGTATCTCTCCATAGTTTATTGAACGGCCAAAGAAACATGGATTCTCCATCAGCACCACTTTCAAGTCGGCCATCTGAGAGTCAATCTTGTGACCGTCAACATAAGTCGGCCATTTGAAAGTCAATCCAGTGACCGTATACATATCATACTACCGTCTTCTTTCCACCAGAATTTCAAAAGACAGCGGACAGAAGACGGTGGTATGATGCTGCATACCGCATTAGTAGACCATCTGTCTCTGGCGACGAAATGTCGAGACACAGCGGTCAAACCCGCCACGGCATGGATGGATATTGGACATATAATCTAAGCCTACAGGACCAAACATCACGGGCCCTGCTTATCGGCTAGTGTGAAATGCCATGACACGGACAGGATACCGGGGGGAACTCTCAAAAACCTGTCTGGTAGTGCACATAATTATGTGGCCATCGTATCTCTTGACCCGACGACTGTTGGGACTGACGTTCATACCGTCGGGCGAGACGACGGGTGAGATACTGGCGCCGTCATGCTCCTGACCTTTAGTACATCTGATTCAGCACTGCGCAGATTGCACGACCTCTCCATCTCCTGTCTGTTGTCGATGTGATGGATTGCAGTCTGCAGTCGACGACAGAGCTCAACTTGTCCATTCGCAATGCAACGACGACCTACACTACAAAATGTGACTTTGACCGGGCGACAGCCACCCACGACACGGTCGAAATAGCCTACGCCTCTACGGTATCACGACGCCGCTCAATGTCGAGGCGAAAGCTCATACGCACACTGTGGTCGCCGTCGACCAAGCCGACGACTGGCAAAAACCACCGAGAAAACGACTGTCGATAGCAGGGAAGCCAACCAGGCAAGCAGTGATGCAGACGCTGTCCACGAGCGAGTCTGGACACAATGCGGGTCCCGGGGCGGTAGAAGAAATGGAAGAACAGCAAAGCAAATCAGCAAGCCCTTTCTTTTATGCATCCAAAACATTGTGCTCCGGGGTGACGACGGGACAACAGATGTATCGACATTCGCAAGGAACGGATGGGGGGTTGGGCATGGCGGAAGCACGCGTTTCCGACGGACACGGGCAGACGCAAACGGACATGGAGACGGTGTTTCGTTCGATGATGGAGGAGCAGAGGATCATGAGGTCCGGCAGCGGCCACGAGAAATTAGGGACGCTTAGAAAATCCAGACGGAAGGCGTGGTGACGATATGCACGGTCCGACAGAGGCATGTCGTAATTACCAATTCTCAGCTAGAAAATAGAGGCCGGCGCGGACGACACGGGAGGAGCCAGGAAACGCATAAAGGTTGGAAGTGCTGAGACGCATCAAGTGCCAGGGTTGGGCTCTGGTTGGCCGGTGCTGGACGCATTTGGGGTCAGATGGCGGAGAAGTGGGTCCCCTAGCGATGGGAGGCGACTTTCACATGATCGGCTACGCTGGGACTTTCACATGCCACGACAAGGTGAACATATGTGTAGGGCGGCAGCGTGCAACGTACAGCGATGTTGCAATTTGCCGTTCATTTGTTTCGACGGGCAGTGGACACATTGTATCGCAGACGGGGGGGTTTTGCATATTCACGATTTGCAAGAGATGACGATGGGCAGGACTTGGGGGGAATTTTTCTTTTGTAGCCTAACAATTTGCCGTACTTTCTTTTGTACAAAGCCCAAAGTGGGCGAGAAGAGAGAAAAGAAGACACAAAAGGATCAGGATCAAAACAGTTTACAATATAGAGTAGTAGGACAAAAGAGATGCAAAAATGCGAAAAAAGAGAAGAAATACAGGCCAAATGGGGGCCGGGGGGCAAAAACTCAAATCATATCCAACTCTGGGTGAGCCTCTCTTTGTAGAATAGTTTTGTAGGTTTCGTTTGGTCTTGCCGCTCGCTCCTCTAGAACTCCAGAGTAGGCTTGACACCCTTTACCCGGCCAATGACCTGGCTCGGGGCGTACTTGGGGATGACCTCGTCGTCGTGCAGCATCTCAAACTCCTCGGTGGCATCGCGGCCCATGAAGTTCATGATGGCCTGGGGGCCGCCCGGGTGCTCGTCCAGCCAGTTGGTCAGGTCCATGACAACACCCTTGACAACAACCCACAGGTCCTCCTTGGTGTTGTGCTTGGCAATCTCCTCCATGGTGTACTCCTTCTCGGGGATGGCGAAGGCAGCCTTGGCGCCCGACGAGGCAGCCGCGCCCGACGCGCTGGCGCCCGAGCCGCCGCCGGCCGCGCCGCTGCTGCCGGAGCCGCCCTCGCCGTCGTCGCCGCTGCCCTTCTTGGCCGACACCGACGAGGCCTGGCCGTTGCCCCACTCGACCGAGACCTTGCCCGGCTGCGAGGGGTCGATGTGCAGCGAGATCTGGCCCAGGCGCTGGGCCGCCGAGCCGGCACCGGTCGACTTGAGCGCCTTCTGGAACAGGTAGTTGCTGGCGGTGTCGCCCGCCACGCGGCCGTAGACGACGCAGCCCAGCAGCGACGAGCCGCCCAGGCGGTTGGCGCCGTGCACGCCACCGGCCAGCTCACCACAGGCGTACAGGCCCTCAAAGGGCTGCTTGTCCTGGTTGAGGACCTGGGCCTTGTCGTTGATCTCAATGCCACCCATGGTGAAGTGCAGCACGGGCTCCATCAGAGCGACGTGGAAGTCGTCGTTGATGTCGACGGGCAGGTTGTGGAAGAACTTCTTGCCCCAGGGGTCCTTCTCCTTGCCGTCGGCGATGCGGTTGTACGTCTGGAACGTCTTCTGCAGGTGCTCGGGCGAGCAGCCAATGTCCTTGGCCAGCTCCTTGCCCGTCATCTTTTTCATCAGGCCGCGGCCCGAGTAGTGGCGCGTGTGGAAGTCCAGCACGTTGGACGCCTTGGAGTTGAGGATGAGGCGGATGGGGAACTTGCCCTTGTCCTTCTCCTTCCACATCATGCCGGAGACGTAGTCGCGGTGGCCCAGCTCGTCGCAGAAGCGGTCGCCGTCGGCGTTGAGCAGCAGACCGCCCTCGCCACGCAGGGCCTCGGCAGCCAGGAACTTGGTCTTGGCCTTGGGGTCCTTGGGGTCGACCAGGCCCGTGGGGTGGACCTGGACCTTGTCGAGGTCGATGCCGTTGCCGCCAATCGACATGACAATCTTCTGGCCGTCGCCCGTGGCGTGCGCGCCGTTGGTGGTCGACAGGTCGTAGGTGTCGGGGCGGTACTTCTTGAGCAGCGAGGAGTTGGTGAAGTCGGCGGCGTAGCCGCCGGTGGCCAGGACGACGGGGCCCTCGAGCGAGCTGGTCTCGCCGTTGGCCTCGTAGGTGACGCCGTGGACGAGGTTGCCGTCCTTGACGAGGCCGGTGACGCGCGCCTTCTTGATGATCTGCACGCGCTCGGGCTCCTGCTCGGCCAGCTCCTCCAGGCGCTGCATCAGGGCGTAGGTGATGGCCATGCCGGGGAACTTGGCGTCGTGGCCGCGGTGGGTGCGCGGCTGCGAGTGGCCACCGAGGCGGGACACCAGGGTCAGGTCGAGGCCGAAGACATCCTGCAGCCACTCGATGGACGAGGCCGAGTTGTAGGTCAGGACGCGGATCAGATCCGGCCGGGCCTTGTCGCGCGCCGACTTGAGCGTGTCATTGTAGAACTGCTTGACGCTGTCCTGGATGTTGAGCTCGACCTGTGTGCGCGTCAGGGCGCCGTTGATGCCGGAGGTGGCCTTGGTCGAGTTGCCACCGAAGAAGCCTGGAGTCGAGGTGTTAGTTTACGTGGACCAACCAAAAAAAAAGACGAATCCAGACGAATCCAGACGAATCCAGACGAATGGTCTTCACGTACTCTGCTTGTCGAGGACAACGACGTTGCCGCCGGCGAGGTAGATGGTGTGAGCAGCGCTCAGGCCAGACACTAGACGAACGGTTAGCAATCCATGCTGTGCAAAAGAAAATCGCGTGCTGATGCGTTGTGCGCAGCTGATGCTGCCTGGCGAGCGGCAACTCGCGATGCGATGCGGGCTGGGAATCACATGTGAAAGAGGGTCCGATAATACGTACAGCCGCCACCAACAACAATCACTCTGGGAGCCATTGCGATGGATTGTGTGTAAACGAGGATGGAAAGGAAAACGACGAGAAAAGAAGCTCAGGAGAATGCCAACGAGAACAGTGGCAAAGAAGGTGGTGACGATGAGAGATGTGTGGAAGGGAGGAGGAGAGAAAAGAGGGAAGAGTTGGAGACGAATGGGGAGAAGAAAGAAGGAAAAAGAAAGAGTCGGAAGAGGGTCGAGAGTCGGAAGAAATACGGACAGGACGGTAGAAAAAGGGTACCAGAGCGGACACCAGGACAAACGGACCACAAGGTAGAAAAGTAGAAACGAAAGAAAATAGTCTGGAGAACTAAGAGCAGCAGCAAGAATGGTCGTGGTTTGGCCGCGGATCTGTCGAGTGCCTTGGCTACTCCAGGCGGAGCAGGAGCAGCGGCATGCGCCTGCCTCGTTGCTTCCCTCCGTGGCTGCCCTTGTAACACGCCGTCATGCGTAGCTTCTTCACTACGGCAGTGGGGCTGCCCTTGCTGTTTTTGGCTTGTGCTTGCCTCTTCGTCGCTCTGGAATTATGGGGCAATGGAATTGGAGTTTGGAGTTCGGCACTGGGGTTACGGGGCAGGTGCGATGGGGCGGTTTTCGCTTCGGAGCCTGTAGGGACCACTGGAGACGTGGTTTCTCCAGTAGAACTTAGTCTTAAGATTACCTGGCGAGCTAAGCCGAACTGCTGACACGCTGATTCGTGCCACTGAAAAGTGCACAGCAGAGAGGAGTGGAGCTCCAGAATGCCGAGGTCAACCTGGCCGTCTGACTTTATCACGTCACCTGCAATCACTGCAGGCCACAGGGCGGTCATTGTTGCCACGAGCGAGTCGTCAGTTCATCGGTTTCTGCCTCAGTAATCCCCATCAATATGTCAGACTATCTGAGGTGAAGGAACATAATGAGGGGGGCTTAGGGGACGTGTTTTACTCTCAGTGATGAGGAAGTCGCTACAAATCCCACTGTCTCGGAGCTGGTATTCGCTGTAAGATTCGTCGCAGAATTGCCCAACCCGGCAACCACACTCTGCTGCAAGCGGTTTTGCTCCTAGCTGCATGCCAGGGCCGCTCCTTCTTGTCTCGGTCCAGCATTCTTTGCGCTTTCCTTTTTCACTGTGGTCGTTTCCAGCTCGATTTTTTTAACCAAAAAAATAAGAAAAAATCATTGAACATCTCTCTTTCCTCGTTTCTAGCACGCTCGTTCCTTCCTGTATTTATCTAATTCTTGTTCCTACTCCTGCCCAACTTTGGGACGCCGGCCTGCCTGGGCAACATCCCAATGCATGTGTCTCGCGGTCGCTGTAGCTGAGGCCGAGCGCCTGCCCACACGAGTCGCGCCCCAGTGTACTCGTGTCTGCAAAGCGCGCAGTAGCTTGTGCCGAGGCCCGCTCCAGTTGTGCTTCTGCATAGAGCCCACTTCCCCTGGTCTCCGAGTCGTTAGAACGAAGCGCAAAAGTGGCCAGGCCCAGGGAAGGAGCGACCAGCCGGCATCGATTTTCAGGAACCAACCTCATATGTCGGCCAAACGGCAGGAGCTATCGTGCTGGGGCCCGAAGGCGATGGACGGAGAACGATATAAATAAAGTGTCGCATTAGATGGACAACCGAGCAACAAACAGCCTCAAAAGATGCCGCTCATATTCGCAGACCCATAGCATCGTAGCGATGCATTGTACGCAGTAATCTCTGTCGTACTGAGGAGGAAAGGGCAGGCTTACGAATCGGCCAGCCAGAAAGACCAGTCAGAAAGACCAGCCAGAAAGACCAACCAGAGAGAATATGCTTTCCTTTGACGGACGACGAAATCTATCAGAAGGCGCGTCAGGACAACCATCGTCCTGCCCTATCTATTTCATCTGCCCCTTGTGCTACGCACGTTCCTGGGATATATATCGTTCCTCTGCTGTCGCCTTTCTCTTTTTTGTACGGAATACATTGGGTCCACAATGCATGTGCGCACCTTACTGTAAAAACATATATTCCTGTCCCTTCCACCTGTCTGTCCATCGCTCTTGTTCTCACCTTGGCCTTTGGGAACTTTAGGTGCTGTCACGAGGGAGTCTCAATGTAGCAATTTTCCCGATGTGCGGGTGTTTTCACATGTCATTGTGAAGTCCGGGGTCTCCGCAAATAGCAACTTCAACTCCCAAACAACAGCTACCACTTGAGCAACATGCGCACTAGGGAAATCGCCAATCGACCCGGGTCCAACGCTGCCACGTAAAATAAGTGATTCCGTAAACAATAAAAATGACCGTCCATCCTCCATATTTCCGAGGATCTTTTGTCGGCGACGTCGGTCCGGTTTGTCTGTCTGTCATTTGACTGAAGCCTCAAGTGGAAAGGTCACCTGACGCGAGCCCAAAATGGTGTTTCTCCGCCAGCGTCTTCGGTCAGCTCACTTCACGCACGGAGTACAGCGTGCTTCTCTCGCTATGGCGACGGCACGCCTTTCGCTCTGGTAATACCGGGTGGAAACACTCCTACGTCTTCCCGATCGGGCATGTCTACCCCTGATACTCTAGGTGGACCTCGTTGGTTTGCAACCTTTTGTCTTTCGCCCGGTGTCGGCCCACTCAGTCCACGGAGCTGGAAATGCCTGTTGGCGGTGGATTCCTCCCGATGGCCAATCTGTAATATGTAGTTCGTACTTTTTTCTGTTTCTGTATCGGCCGGGAACAAGAACAGCACGGAGGAGGATCGGAGACTACTGTCCGTTTACGGCGTTTGTGGCGTCTTGGTGGACCGTTTGGGGGTCGACGCTACGACTCTGTATCTGACATTGTAGGTTGAGATAATGCACCTATGAGAGTCACCGAGGCATACCTAAACGACATGCTGGCAGAGTCGCTGCAAGTGAGGCTGTGGATTGCTGCAAAAGCCGGCATTTGTTAATGGCACGTGCCGCGCTGGAACGGTCACGTGATATGTATTGCCTTCGTTTACAAGGCGGCGGATCCCCACTCTCTGACAGGTCCATGTGCGTCATTGTCTCAGGCAGGTGACCACTGCCAGTATCGCTCTCATTGTCAGACCATGCGCTCTTGCTGTCTTTGACATCATTGGGTCCACACTACAGCTCCTGCCCTGTCTGTTGCCGGTAGCCTTACTGCCTTACTACGATCGCCTCGTAGCCGCTTGAGCCTTTGTTGGGCATCTCGCACTATCTGTCTCTCGCATTGTCTCTGTTCTTCTCCCCTCTCCCTGCTGTCAAATCGCAACCATGAGATTGGCACACGTGCCCATCATCGCATCGCTGAGTCTCGTCTCCGTCGCACAGCTTGTCGTGCAGCAACAGCCACAACCTCCTCGCATTGTTCTCGACGCTGTCGCCGACGGCGAAGCACCGCAAAACCCCCTCGTCATGCCTCTTCCTCCTCCGCCCCCGGCCGGTCCGGCGATCCCGGTGCAGCCGGGCGACGGCTCCGACACGACGGGCCCGCCGTCCGACACCGGCACGGTCATCCTGTCTGATGTCATTGGCCGCGACCGCAGCATCAATGTCTTTGCCGGCTTCACGCGCGACTTTGCACCCATCACAAACCGCTTCGACGACGCGACGCAGAACTCGACGGTGCTGGCGCCGCTCAACTCGGCCATTGAGGCCCTGCCGCGCAAGCCCTGGGAAGACCCGCAGGACTACCACACGCTGGGCGCCGACGCCTATGAGGGCAGCGACGGCCAGGAGCGTGCCCAGCAGAACCTGCGGCGGTTTGTGGAGGCGCATATTGTGCCCGTGAGCCCGTGGCCGGAGAAGCAAAAGGCCAGCGCCATGGCGGGCGCGGGCGAGGTGTGGTGGGAGACGCGCTCTGACGGCACGAAAGTGGTGAGTCTGACCTGAAAAGGTTGGGATGTACTGTACTTTCTGGTTTGTTCTCGTACTAACAGCTCAGATTCAACCTGGCAACATTGAAGTCGCGAGTGTCGCCAGCACGGTTGCCAATGGCCAGGTGGTACGTCGTCTTCCCCCGTGTTGCTATCTCGAGGCGTTTCATTCTAACCTACATCTAGTGGATCATCAAGGGCGTGCGCAATTATTCGTCGTAGTCGCCCGAGGATTTGACGCTGCCGCCGATGTGACGGGGCAGTGCGTGTTATGACGAGATGGACGTTCCTTTATACCTACCTTGCGTGTCTTCCGGCGGCTTGTGGCTTACGGCTTCCTTTTGCTTTTTCCCTTTGGCTCCGTTGGGTTTGGTTTGCTATGTCTTGCTGGCGAGTCTCATTTGTTCCTATGGCGTTGTCATTACGGTTGGGCTCGTGACTGCCTTGTCACCTATGAAGGAGGACAAAAACCGATGCTCACCTACGAGGAATACGATTACACAAAATGAATCTGTCTTTTGCGCTTTCTGTTATTTGAATAACCTTGGTTCGTGCTTATCTTGCTGGTTTGAATTGAACGGCTACGTTGTCACAACACCAAATGGCCCTGTTCACACCCCGTCCAGAATGATAGATTTAATATATATCCTTGTATCCTTGGGCCTTGACACAGTTATAATCGAGTCTCATACGTACTCCATACGCATCATCGTTCTGTAGCCTTGGTCATCACACTCACAATGAATAGGAACTAGATGCCAACTGGCAAATTAGAGAGGCCTCAACAGCGAGGCTAGATACTTCTGTACGGTCTTCAGTACCGTAGTCCACCATGTAAACAGAAAATCACGTGCATGTGTACCAGTATCACCACGTGACTAAAACTGGGGCACTGTCGCCGTCAACGGACAGATAACGCGCCCCTTCCCCTAGTCTGTTTTCTTATCGCTTATCGTCGTCGGGCCGGCAGAAAATCCAGCCCTCTCCTTTTGTGCCGTGACGCCAGGCTTTGGGGGAAGGTGCGAAGCTGGGGGCTGTTTCGGCCTCGCTCGCGCAAAACTCGCTGCCCTTTCTGGCTTCATTTCCTCCCTTTTTGTTTCCCCCCCCTTCACGCGCCTCTTGCATCTGCGAGCGACGATTGTATGCCGACCAGCCTTGCCACGAGCTCGATTCTTTTTGCATTTTGAAGTATCGATTTCCCTTTTGCCGTTTCGGTCGTCGCATCGCCCGCTGCGTCGCCCGCTTGTCGCTTGCTGCGCCGCGTCTCCCCTGTGGCCTCGACTGATCGCCTCGTGCGACTTTTGTTGACGAGCTTCGTGGGACGCTGACCAGTCGAGACCCGGGTGCCAGTCTTGACGGGCGACGGTCTGCTGACGAGGCACAATTGATTTCCAGGTACGTTGCTGTCTGAGGTCCCTCCCCGGTGTGGCCCTTCTCCGGAGGAATGGCCTCCGCAGCAAAAAGGGAGCTCTCGACCCTCGTCACAGCTTTTGTCTTTGCCACGTTTCGCATCGTTTTCTCGCTCGCTGCTAACCGTTTTCGATCCAGTTGCGGCCCATCGTGTTCTTCGACGTCCCTAAATGTATCTCTCCACGCCAGTTTTCTGCGTCGGCGAGTTATGACCAACACGCCTACCTACCATTTGACCGAGATCGCGAGCACGAGCCAGAGCTCAACCATCCGCGACGCAAGCTCCCTTTAGCTGCCCAACAACATCACATACCCCCCCACACACAGCCGCTCCCAGACACCATGGCGCATCGTGACCGCGAACGCGATCCGCGCGAACTGCAGCGTGAGCCGTACCCGCCCCAACCGCCGCCGCCCTCACAGCAGCAGCAGGGCCAGCCCCAAGGCCAGCAGCCGCACCACAGCTCGGCCGGCTCCATCCCCATCCACCAGCCTGTGGCGTCGCGCATCTCGGGTGCCATCCACAGCCCCAACGGGCTTTTGGCCAACCATGGCGCCGGGGCCGGCGCTGCACCTCCTCCGCCCCAGCAGCAGCAACAGCCGCACGGCGGACCTCCTCCTCCGCCGTCGGGCTATGGCGGCCCGCCGCCGCCCATGCACGGCGCTGGTGGTGATCCGAACCGGCCACACCCATCTTCTCTACAGGAACAGCAGCAGCAGCAGCAGCAGCAGCAGCAACAGCAACAGCAGTCCATGTACTACAACGCCGGACCCGCTCCGCAAAACAGCGCGATGGGCCCCTCCGGGGGACCTCCGCCTGGGTTTGGAGGCCCTCTTCCGCCCGACGGCCGGGGCGGACCGCCGCCTCCTCCATCGTACGGCGCCGGTGGCATGGGCCCTGGCCATGTCGGACCGCCGCCAGCTGGTCCTCCTGGACCGCAAGGCGGCCCGCAGAGCGCCCAGCAGCAGCCCTCGGGAGGCGTGTCTCAAGGCCAGCAGCCGATTCTCAATGTGCGTTTACGTGTTTCGTTGCTGCGAACTTTGTGCTTTTGTCTCTTTCCCTTTGTTGCGCGATGTTTTCTAACTCGAGTCTATTCCATAGGACGCGTTGAGCTACCTCGACCAGGTCAAGGTGCAGTTCCACGAGCAGCCGGACGTCTACAACCGATTCTTGGATATCATGAAGGACTTCAAGAGCCAGACGTGCGTCCTTCTCCGCCTTGCTGCCTTCTTTTCTGGCTGACGACCGTGCATCCCGGCTAACAATTGTCTCTCCCTAGCATCGATACTCCGGGCGTCATCAACCGCGTGTCCGACCTGTTCGCTGGCCATCCCAACCTCATCCAGGGGTTCAACACGTTCCTCCCTCCGGGCTACCGCATCGAGTGCGGCCTCGAGAACAACCCCAACAGCATCCGCGTCACGACCCCGTCCGGCTCGACCATCCACTCGATCGGGGCCGGCCGCAACCTGGCCCAGGACGGGCCCCACGCCCCGCCTGGCCAAGGCAACATGTTCCTTGGGCCCCGCTCCTGGCCCCAGCAGCCCCAGCAACAGGCGCCGCCGTCCCAGCACGTCCAGCACAGCGTAGAGGGACCTGAGGGCCAGTACGGCGGGCCGGGCCAGAACGTCCCTCCCCAAGGACCTGGCCCCTACGGCCACGGCGGCGCCGGATCGGCCATATACGACGGACCGCGTGGGCCCCAGGGCGGTCCTGGTGGCCCCGGTGGCCCCGGTGGCCCCGGCCAGGCTGCTGTGCAGCCGCCTGTGCCGAGGAGCACGCACACGCCCGCACCGTCCGGCGCTGCTGCGAACGGCGCCGCGTCTCAGCAAGCAAGCGGCGAGAAGCGCGGCCCTGTCGAGTTTAACCATGCCATCTCATACGTGAACAAGATCAAGGTATGTGTACCTTTTTCACTTTTGCTTGACTCGAGAGTTGTTTTGTCAAACGACTTGATTTTCACCCCCACTTCTGTTTGCATGCAAATTGTGCTTTCATTTCCATTACTTTTGTACCCACCACCTACCAATTTGCTCACCCGCCTACCCGCCTACTCGTTCACCGGTTGCTGACGTTGCCTCCCCTTGTCTCCAGAACCGATTCCAGGACAAACCCGAAATCTACAAGCAGTTCCTCGAAATCCTGCAGACATATCAGCGCGAGCAGAAGCCGATCCAAGAGGTCTATGCACAGGTTACCACCCTGTTTAGCGGCGCTCCCGATCTGCTTGAGGACTTTAAGCAGTTCCTCCCGGAGTCCGCTGCCCACGCCAGACCGGCTGGTGGCCGTCCCAGCGAGGACGTTCCTGCCGCCGCCGCGGCTGTCCTGGCCGCTCAAACGACGCCGCCCAGCCAGACCGCGCGCGACGGGCCCAAGATGCCTCCCGTCGGCAACTTCGCGCCGCCCTCCAGCACCACCAAGGAGAACAAGAAACGCCCCCGCCAGGACAAGCAGGCGCCCGCTCCTGTGCCTCCGCCCGCCGAGCTCACATCGGCCTCCACATCGGCCGTTCGCGGCCTGGCCCCCGTGGCCGCCAACAAGCGCGCTAAGCTTGCGCATAAGGGCGCTCTCGACGTCGCGCCTCTTGTGGAGCCCACTCTGACGCCCACCATGCCGGGCCCGCTCCCGCGTGTTGGCTACATCCAGGACACCCAGGACGGCCTCCACTTCTTTGAGCGCGTCAAGAAGTTCCTGCCCAACAGGACCACCATGAACGAGTTCCTCAAGCTCATTAACCTGTACCGCCTGGGCCTCATTGAGCTCAACGTCCTCGTGACCAAGAGCCACTCCTTTATTGGCGGCAACGCCGAGCTCTTCAACTGGTTCAAGACCTTTGTTGGCTACACCGGCGAGGACGAGGTCGTCGACAACCAGCCCGCGCCGCCCTCGGGCAAAGTCTCTCTCAGCAACTGCCGGGGCTTCGGCCCCAGCTACCGCCTTCTGCCCCGCCGCGAGCGCCTCAAGCGCTGCAGCGGCCGCGACGAGCTCTGCAACTCGGTCCTCAACGACGAGTGGGCCTCTCACCCTACCTGGGCCTCGGAGGACTCTGGCTTTGTCGCCCACCGCAAGAACGGCTACGAGGAGGGCCTGCACCGCATCGAGGAGGAGCGTCACGACTACGATTTCTACATTGAGGCCAACCAAAAGTTCATCCAGCTGCTCGAGCCCCTGGCCCAGCAAATGCTGACCCTGGCCCCCGCCGAGCGCGAGAGCTTCCGCATGCCCCCCGGCCTGGGCGGCCAGAGCACGTCCATCTACAAGCGTGTTCTCAAGAAGGTCTATGGCGTCGACAAGGGCGCCGACGTGGCCAACGACATGTTTGCCCATCCGTTTGCTGCGGTCCCCGTCATCATGGCCCGTCTCAAGCAAAAGGACGAGGAGTGGCGCTTCTCCCAGCGCGAGTGGGAGAAGGTCTGGATGGCCCAGACGGAGGCCATGCATCTCAAGAGCCTCGACCACATGGGCATCCAGGTCAAGTCGGCCGACAAGCGCAACCTGTCGGCCAAGCACCTCGTGGACCTGATCAAGACGAAGCACGAGGAGCAGCGCCGCGCCGTCGCGTCGGGCAGCGGCAAGGCCGGCGTGCACCATTACCTCTGGGACTTTTCGGACCGCGACGTGCTGCTGGATCTGCTGCGCTTTATGATCCTGTACGTCCTCAACAGCGGGCAGCACGGCGCCGCCGAGAAGGAGCGCATCACCGACTTCTTCGAGACGTTCGTCCCGCAGTTCTTTGACCTGCCCGAGGATCTTGTCCTGCAGCGGCTCAGCGACATTGACCGCGAATCGGGCGATGAGGAGGGCGACGACGCGACACCCACCGAGCTGACCAACGGCCGCACGCGCCGCTCGGCCAAGAAGTCAGATCTCCTGCGCGGTGTGCTGGACCCCGGCCGCAACGGCAGCTCCAAGTCGGGCTCGGCCGCGCGCCACCAAAAGGAGGACACAGCCGGCTCCGTGTCCAAGGAGACAACCCCCGACGTCAACTCGGCCAACGAGGAGGAGATGCCGGATGCGCCAGCGGCGGCGCCAGCGGCAGCGGCGGACGAGCGCACATCGGCCCTGGAGCTGGCCAGCGACCACTGGCTCCCGACGGTGCCGAAGCCTACCGTTGTGACCGGCGAGAACCCGCTGACGGCGGACAGCGACCTTAAGGCGGACGGCCTGTTCAAGCGCCAGTGGTACAACTTCTTCAGCAACCAGACCATCTTTGTCTTCTTCAGCGTCTTCCACACGCTGTACAAGCGGCTCAAGGGCGTCAAGGAGAGCCGCGAGAGCGTGCTGCAGGAGCTCGCCCGCGAGAACGCCGAGAAGCCCGGCCGGGCGCTCGGCATGATGCAGGAGCCCTTGGCCTTCTTTGACGCCAAGAACCCCGAGCAGTTCTGGCCGCAGACGGTCGAGCTGATCGAAGACTTTTTGACGGGCGAGATTGAGGAGAGCCGCTACTTTGACGTGCTGCGCCACTACTACCTCAACAAGGGATGGACGCTGTACACGATCCAGGACCTGCTCAAGACGCTGTGCCGGCAGGCGCTTGTGTGCAGCGGCTCCGACTCGCGCGAGAAGACGCCCGACCTCGTGCAGCAGTTCCTCACGAGCCGCCAGCAGGACGAGACGAGCTACGAGATGGAGATTAGCGCGCGCCGTTTCGCCGAGAAGTGCATCAAGGACGGCGAGATGTTCCAAATCACCTGGTACCCGGCCAAGAACGAGGCTGCCGTGCGCTGGCTGCAGCGCGACGAGCCGACTTTCAACGCCGACACCATGGCCCTGCAGGACCGCTGGCAGTACTACATCTCGACGTACATGCGCATCGAGCCGACCGAAGGCGTTGATCGATCACGCCTGCGCAAGTCGGTGCTCTCGCGCAACCTGCCGTCGGCCAACGAGAACGAATCGGACAATGGCGACGGCCGCAAGGCCGTTGCCTTTCACGAGGGCCTTGTTATGCGGGTCTGCCTGAACTCGTTCACGCTTGTCTACGAGAAGAACTCGAGCGAGTTTTTCATCTACAACCACGACCACGAAGCGGAGGAGGAGCTCGAGGACGACGACCAGGACGGCGATGCCGCGGCCGCCTCCGCCGCTGGCGCCGCCGCGGCCACCGCGGCCGGTACGGACGCACAGGCCGACGAGGCCGAGGCCGAGGGCGACGCCGACGAGGCTGGCAAGGACAAGAAGACGGCCAAGAAGGCTGCCAAGAAGGATGCCGACGGCGCCGACGACGAGGGCGGCAAGGGCACGTCGTCCAACAACAAAACCAGCGCCGACGGGACTGCCGATGGAATTGCCGACGGCGCCGGCGCTGATGTGGGCGCCGACTCGGACGGCAAGGCCCAACAGAAGAAGCTGGCTGCCCAGGCTGCTCGCCGTGCCGAGCAGCGCCGCCAGCGCCTCAAGCACAAGGAGGACCAGGCACGCCGGCGCCAGCAGTACCGCGAGCAGCGCTTCCGCGAAAAGTTTGTCATTAACAACGCGTGGATGAAGAACAAGACGCAGGAGGAGGTCCGCAGCCAGACCGACAAGTTCTTGCGGTGGGTGTCCGAGGGCGCGCTGCCCAACGGCGACTCGGTCGCGCCAGCCGCTGCCGGTGCCGGCGCCGGCGCCGGCGCGTCCTCGTCCAACGGTGCTTCGTCGTTGCCCGCTGCGGCGGGTGCTGCGTCGTCGGCGACCGCCGCCGACAAGACCAAGGCCGAGGCCGCCGACGGTGTTGCGCCAATGGACACAGCCGAGTAGGAAACGGTGAAGGGAAAAGGCGAATACGATTAAGATCTGATACTCCTGATTATTTTGTGTTTCAACAGGGCGAAACGGAGGAGTGCTGGGACCAAATGGAGGGGATACTCTTGGCTTTTGTTTGCTTTTGTTCTTTTATCGTCTTTTCTCGTTTTAGGTTTTCTTTTCTATTTCGTATCTTGTTCTTTTTTCGATTGCTTGCGTCTGACGTTTCTTGTTCTCTGATTCTCATTTCATTTCTTTCCTTGTTCTTATTCTCTGACTTTTTTGCCGCTCTGCTTCCCTTTTAGTATCCGCCCTGGTAATTGTTCCTGTCTGGTCTTGATGTCTGACCTTTCGCTCCTCTCGTATCTTACTTTGCATGCTATGTTTGCGTTTGCTTCTTTTCATTTATTGTTCTCTATGATCTACTCTCTCTTTAAGACTGATCTGGCAATGGAATGCCTTTTCAACATGTCTTACCCCTGTTTGTAGGGCTGCACGAAGTACAATCAAAATATATCACAAATTCAGCTTTACATTTACGGCCATTATGGTTTACATACTTTGTGATGTTCTTTTATTTCGTATATACTCGCAGGTATGTATCACAGGTTCGGTTTCAGCTCCGTCCGTGCCGATGGTTGCGATCTATAATATGCCATTGCTTTTAGATACGTCACACATTTTTAAGAAAAAAAAAAAAAAAAAAAAAAAAAAAAAAAAAAAAACAAAGAAAGAGGAAGTAGGCACAAAATAACAAACACCATTCCGTCACGGAATCTCTTCTCCTTCCATTACATGCTTTTTGCTGTCCCCCTCCCTCGCCACTTCCTTTGCTTTCCAGACATCTGTCGAACGCCATCATGTCTCGTTTTTCCTGGCACGCCATAGCGTAGGGGAAAGTATGATGCTCCTCCTCTTTCAACCCCCGGGCAGGAGTTTGCTTGTCCCGATGCTTTGGTCCTTCTTGGGGTACCTGCCAAAATCTTTTGTATAGTTTCTCCCCACACTGTAGAACAAGGGAAACCACTCACTGCAGGTTCTCAATGACAAGCGCCGAGGCGCCGCCACCGCCGTTGCAGATGCCGGCCACGCCGATCTTGGCCTTCTTCTCCTTGAGCACCGTCGTCAGCGTCGTCAGAATGCGGGCGCCGGAGCAGCCCAGCGGGTGGCCAATGGCGACGGAGCCGCCAAAGACGTTGACCTTGTCGGCGTCGAGGCCGAGCAGCTTGATGTTGGCCAGGGCCACGACCGAGAAGGCCTCGTTGATCTCGTACAGGTCGACGTCGTCGGCGCTCAGGCCGGCGTGCGCCAGGGCCTTGGGGATGGCCAGGGCGGGGGCCGTGGTGAACTTCTCGGGCTCGTGGGCGGCGTCGCCCCAGCCGCGGATCTTGGCCAGCGGCTTGAGGCCCAGCTCCTTGAGCTTGGCCTCGGACACGAGGACAACAGCGGCCGCGCCGTCGTTGATGGGGGCCGCGTTGGCGGCCGTCACCGTGCCGCCCTGCGGCTTGAAGGCCGGGCGGACGGTCTTGAGCTTCTCCACGTTGAGGTTCTTGACCTCGTCGTCGCGGTCGACGCGGGTGGCAGGCTTGCCACGGGGACCCGGGACCTCGATCGGGGCGATCTCTGTGAAGAGGCCGGCCTCGGTGGCGGCCTGGGCGCGCTGGTAGGTGCTAATGGCATAGGCGTCCTGGGCCTCGCGGGGGATGTCGTGGGTCGCACTGCACAGCTCGGCCTGCATGCCCATGTGCTCTTTGCTGTAGGCGTCGGTGAGACCGTCGTTGAGGACGCCGTCAATCAGCTGGGTGTTGCCGTACTTGGAGCCGGTGCGCAGCGTGGGCAGGTAGTGGGGGGTGTTGGACATGGACTCGGTGCCGCCAGCCACGACGATGGAGGCGTTGCCGGTGATGATGGTCTGGGCGCCGAGGATGACGGCCTTCAGACCAGAGGCGCAGACCTTGTTGACGCCCGTGCAGACGGTCTTGTTGGAGAGGCCGGCGCCGATGGCGCACTGGCGGGCAGGGGCCTGGCCGAGGCTGGAGGGGGGGACACGGTTAGCCAACTGCGGGCCAGCTTGCGCTGAGAGCGCAGCACGAGTGGTCGTCGCACTTACTTGGCAGACAGGACGTTGCCGAAGAAGACCTCCTCGACATCTTCGGGCTTGATCTCCGGAACACGCTCGACGGCAGCTATTCAGTGTCAGTGGGGCTGGCGGATAGGGGTCGGGGCAAGGCCAAGGCGGGCAAGACAGCAGCAGGGCACGAGGAAAACGCACACTTGATGGCGTGGGCACCCAGCTGGACGGCCGAGAGGCTGGACAGAGAGCTGTAGGTGAAAGTCAGTCAGTCTGAAGATCACAAAAAACGCCAATGGCTCGAAATGGCGGCGAGGCGGCAAAACACAGCGAAGCAAGGAGGGGCAGCGTACCCAAGGAACGAGCCGACAGGGGTTCTGGCCGCAGCCACGATGTAGACGGGGGGAACGGTAGACATTGTAATGTGTGGGTTGGAGGGACTGTGAGACAAAAGATATCGAGAGAATGCAGAGGTTCAAAAAGGAGGCAAAAGTCGTGAATGGGAAAGAAGTCGAGATAATGAATAGGAGGCAGTCGCGAGGAAGGAGCAGCTCGCCGGACCGGCGTACTTAATTACTTATCAAGGGAAGGCGGACCCGGCGCTGCACTGAGTGCGAGCCGTAGCTGTGGTGGGAAGGTGTGCCCCACCAGAAAAAATATTGTTGAGGGTCCAACCTTCCCTGTTGTCGTGTCCTATCGTTGCTGCCCCTTGCCGTTTCCAGCGGTGGATTTTGTTCAATCGGTTGCTCTTTCCCCAATGGCCAGGCTCGCTGTCACACCGCCCTCGCGCTTGCCCCATTCCCTCTTATTTCCCCTTTCAGGGCAGCCGCGCCCTTGCCTCTCCGGGGAAGGTGCGTAGGACTTGCGGCCCACTGGTGCTCGTCAGTGATGCAGCGATGCCACATGTCGCCAGCCTCACGCTGAATGCAACAGGACATCGGTGTTGTGGAAGGTGCGTTTGCGGGCAAGCTTCTCACCACACCTAATTTCGCTGCCTTGCGCCCTTGCGCCTGCCTGACGGAGACGACTCGCCCGGAGGTCAGACTCGGTCGTAGTTTCTAATCATCGCGACGCCAGCTGCGCGCTGTGTATTGCTGCTGCCTTGTTGGTAATTTGCGCAATCGTACGACGGCCCCCTTTTTTCTGGTTTTGTTTTGTTTTTGTTTTTCTTCGGTTCGATCTCCTCCGACCGCGGCCGACGACGGCTCGACACAACACAGACGCAACACACGACGATCGATACGGCATTTGGGCACGGGCACAGGGGCGCACGGCCATCCGGGCCCTTGCTTGCTGCAGTGGTTGGTACCTTAGCGAATCAGACGAAGAAAAGGGCCGAGACCAATGGACATGGAATACAGAAATTAAAAGGACAAATAAAAAGGCAGAGGACACGGACGTGATGATGGACGAGCAGACGGCAGCCCAGCTGCGGCAGGCCTTTGAGACGGATGACGAGGTCTGCATCGGCTTCGGGCCGGACAAGCTGATTGGCTACGACGATGCCATGCAGAGCGAGGCCGACATCCCACACGAGCGGCAGCAGTTTATGGAGTCGATGGCGTTCTGGTTTCGTGTGTCACGGCACCGGCCGGCTTTAGAGCGGCTGGTGGCGCGGCACTTGGGCGTCCATGCGGCCCGTGTCAAGATGAGCCACTTGAACATGTGGCGCCAGGGCGCATTCAATGTGGCCATCCCCATGCTGGTGTTTGACACAAAAGCCGCGGCCGATGCCGCCCACACACCGTCGCCACAAGGCGACATGCCGCCCGAGGTGCCGGACAGCCTGCGCCGCGTGATGCTGCGCTTGCCAATGCCGCCACGGTGCGCCGAGGCCGTCTACCCGGGCTCAATCCTCGAGAAGATGCGCTGCGAGACGGCGACGTACGTGTGGATGCAAAAGAACTGCTCTCAAATTCGGATCCCGCATCTCTTTGGCCTCGGCTTTCCCGACGGGACACATGTAAGTGCAACGATGCGGCGGTGGAGTTCTGTGTTGGTGGCAGCACGTGTACTGACAGGGGACAAATAAAGTATACACATTGCAGCCGACTATGGTTTGCCCGCCGCGCGCTGCTGTGCATTCGACAGTGGTTTGCATCCTGGATGCGGTGGCCTCTTCTGTCAAACTATGTCGCGATCTCGGTGCCACAGGACGAGTGCCCTGTTGACTCTGGTTACATGATCTTGGAGCACTTTGGTGCCTCTTTTGGACAGGAGCTGTCGTTGATGGCGCGAGACACCAGGATTGTGGAGGACGGCGTCGAGTACTTGCCAGAGCCCATCCAGATGCTGGCGCAGCCGGCAAAGATGCGCAATCTGTTCCGGGGCGTGTCTCGCATCATTCTGGCCTTGGCACGAGTTCCGCAGCCGCGCATCGGCGCGTTCCGGTTCAACGACGACGGCACGATATCGCTTGATAACCGGCCCGTGACAGCGGACATGTTTGTTCTCGAAAACGCACGTGCACCGCGCACCATGAGCGTGGACACGACATATACGAATGTCAACGAGTACGTGAGCGACCTGCAGACGTTTCAAGAACAGAAATTCCTAGCAGCGCCCAATGCAGCTGTCGAGGCAGCAGATGCCACATACCAGATGGGCATCATGGCCTTTTTGCGAGCGGTCACACACCATTTTGTCGGGGGGACCAGTCGCTGGCGAAACGGGCCGTTTGTACTTTACATGTCCGACGCCAACGCGTCCAACTTTATGGTGGACGAGAACTGGAACGTGACGGGCATGTACGACCTCGAGTGGATGTTCTCGGCGCCCGCCGACATGCCACGCGTGCCGTCCTGGCTTACATGGTCCTCGGTGGACCGCATCTCGAATCCTGCGACCGACGAATACGCCGCATACAACGAGGCACGAGCAGCCTTTGCCGAGGTGTTTGCGGAGGAAGAACGGCTGGCCGACACGGCAGCTTTGGAGACGGCGCTCGGTGGCACGACTCTGAGTGCGGTGATGGAGGAGAGCTGGGCGTCCAAGACGTTTTGGTTTTATTCCTCGCTCCTGTCCATCACAGGCATGACGCATGTTGCGTCGCACCAGATCCTGCCCATGTTCGTCCGCACATGGGAGGAGAAGCGAGATGCGTCGGCATCGTTTGCAGACCTGGCTAAGCTCTGGAGCACGGCGGCCGCCGACGTCATCGTGAAAAAAGTGGATGACCACACGAGGCACCTGGTCCATGTGGCGGCTCTCTTTGGACGAGCTCCGCCGACATACACGGCCAGCCACGACATCGAGACGGGCGCAGTCGACGGCGGGGATGTACCGTACATGGAGGAGAAACTGTCGCGTGACAACAAAGGGAACAGCAAAGAAATCACTCTACAAAGCTGATTGTTAATTGTTTGGGGGAATGCGCAGAGCGTACAAAAAGGACTGCCATTTTTGGGTGCATTTACTTGGATATGAATACACGAACAACGATATAGAAGTGCGATATACGAAGGACATAATGGGAGACGACAGCTGGACCAAAGGCTGTCGAGAACGCCATACATACGGTGGCAATGCAAGGCTGCAAGTGTGCACTGAGCAGTGAGCAGTGAAGCCCTCAGAGAACTTGCTTAGGGCAAACGTGCACAGCCTTGTGCAAAAGGGGCAGGTGCTAGTGAAAGAAGCGGATGGCTCTTCAGACAAACCTTGAGGCTACTCCCTCTGTATCGGTTTAGTTCATGGCTGTGGAGAAGTACGAGAATATCTTATCGTATGGTGAGGGGAAACGCCGGCGCCAGCCGCTGGTAAGCTTTTTCGGTTCTTCGCCGAGAAAGACTCCGGATCGTTGATTTGATGTTTTGATGTTACAGACTCGCATTCTCTTCTTCGCCAACCTCTTGGCTCAAATTTGACAACATCCTCTTGAAAGTCTTTGTCCGCGCCTAACGGTAGTATGGCACCGCTCGCAAAAGCTGTTACGGTGTCCCTCGAGGACCTGAAAAAGGGTGAGATTGAGCAGACGTTTTATGCGACCAAAACAAAGACTCGTGTCTCCCTCTAACACAGCTAGGAACCGTCCCACTCGACAAGCTGCAGGAGGCGTTCGGCCCCGACTCGCTCGGCATTCTTGTCGTCCGGGACGTGCCCGCTGCCTTCGCCGCATTGCGCCAGCGCCTGCTCTCCTACGCATCGTACCTGGGCAACCTGCCGGCCGATGAGCTCACGCGACTCGAAAACGAGACGGCCAAGTACCTGACGGGCTGGTCGTGCGGCAAGGAGACGCTCAAGAACGGCAAGGTCGACACGCTCAAGGGCTCGTACTATGCCAACTGCGCATTCTACGTCGATGCGGCGCTCGACTGTGCTGCGCCCACGGCCGAGTTCTCGCCTGCCACGTTCCCCGAATACCTGTCCCCCAACGTGTGGCCTGCCGAGTCGGTGCTGCCCGGCTTCCGCGCGGCCCTCGAGGATCTGTGCCGGCTGATCATCGACGTGGCCGTACTCGTGGCGCGCGCCTGCGATCGGTTTGCCGCCCAGGCAATCCCAGACTACCCGTCGGGCTATCTCGAGGCGGTCGTGAGCACGTCAACGACGACCAAGGCGCGGCTGCTGCACTACTACCCGCAGACCGCAGCCGACAGCATCAATGACAACAACGACAAAGACGGCGTCAACGACGACGACTGGTGTGCGACGCATCTGGACCATGGCTGTTTGACGGGCTTGACGTCGGCCATGTTTGTCGACGAGGCTGCCGTGGACACACGTGTGCCCGACGCGGCGTCCTCCGCCCTGGAACCCCTCGCGGAGCTCGACGCGTCGCCCGACCCGGCCGCCGGCCTCTACATTACGTCGCGCACGGGCGACATCGTCCAGGTCAAGATCCCGCGCGACTGCATTGCCTTCCAGACGGGCGAGGCGCTGGAACGCATCACGGCGGGCAAGTTCAAGGCCGTGCCGCATTTTGTCCGCGGCGCACGTCCCGTTTCCGGGTCCACCAGCCGCATTGCGCGCAACACGCTGGCCGTGTTCACGCAGCCGAACCTGGGCGACGACGTGGACCGCGAGCAGCACATTACATTTGGAGAGTTTGCCCGGGGGATCGTAGCCAAGAACACGGTTGGGTAGGGGTGTGGTCTTTCCTGTTTATATCCCGTTGTTGCTCCTTCCATAGCCTGTATTTATGTGACATTTTTGTCCATCTCGCAAATTGGCAACAATGCGCCGTTTACAATGTAAAGAGGAAGGTGCAGTGCAGGCGCACGTTCTCTCCTTGCAATTTGTAGTGTCCCAAGGAATGAGCCACCGACACATGGCTTGGCGGGGTTCGCCGTCAGCAATGGGGCCATTGCGACATTGGCAGGAGCATTGTAGAACACCGTCGCCGTTAACGTCATCGCTCTTACCTCCCCAGTTTGTCATACTCCCGTTCCTTCCGTGCATTTGTGTTTACGACGTGCCGCTGTCAAATCAGCCCCTTTTCTCCTTCTTGTCTTCTCTCTCATCTCTCTTTCACGTCTCTCTCCAGATTCTTCACTCTCAATTTTGACTCCAGCGTCGACGTCACTTACACAACATTGCTCCACCCCACCACCCCTCACACAATCACATTGACCACAATGGCTCTCGCTCCCAAGTTTGCGGCCCACCGCCTGGTCTTTACTGACCTCTCCGCCGCCGCCTCTGTCGCGCCCGTCCACACCGTCGAAATCTTCCTCGACTACGTCTGCCCCTTTTCGGCCAAGCTCTTCAACACCTTTTACACGGGCGTCGTGCCCGTCCTGCGCTCGCGGTCGAGCGGCGTCGGCAGCCGCGTGCAGGTCATCTTCCGCCAGCAGGTGCAGCCGTGGCACCCGAGCAGCACGCTGACGCACGAGGCCGGCCTGGCCGTGCAGCGCGCCGCGGTGGCCGCGGGCAAGCCGCAGCTGTTCTGGGACTTTAGCGCGGCGCTGTTCAAGGACCAGAAGGCGTACATGGACGTGGCCGTGGTCAGCGAGGGCCGCAACGACACGTACAAGCGGCTGGCCGCGCTGGCGGCGGCGTCGTCGGGCGGCGCTCTCGACGCGGGCACCATCTACAAGGACCTGGCCGTCGCCACAGAGCCGGCGGCGGACGGCTCGGTCAACACGGGCAACGCCGTCACCAACGACCTCAAGCTGGTGATCAGGGCCGGCCGGCTCGTGGGCGTGCACGTCAGCCCGACGGTGCTCTTTGACGGGCTGGTCAACAACGACATTTCGTCGTCGTGGACTGCCGAGCAGTGGCTGGAGTACCTGGAGAAGAATGCGGTCTAGGAAAACGGCCTGCAGGGGGCCGCTGACAGGGTAGTCACCGCGCAGCGAAACGGAACCAAGCAGGTCCAAAATATAACATGGAACAGTTTACAAACTTGACAGTTTAACAGTTTAACAGATTGACAGATGAACAGATTAAACGTCTATTCCGCCAATTACCATGATGCGTACAGATTCGCTGGAAAACGAGGATCCGTCTTCGACGCTACGTGGACCGTCCGCTGCACATTGCCTCACCTACACCGTCAGCTTGCTTCCCGGAACACCTGCAGACCGCGCGCAGTCGGTCGCGGCAATCCACGCAAACGTCAGGCCGGGGCCCAGTGTCGCCCCGGCGCCGGCGTACGTGCGGCCCATGACGCTGGCGGACGAGTTGCCGGCCGCGTACAGACCGGGGATCACGGCATACTGGCCGTCTTTTGTCTCCTTTAGGGCACGGCCCAACTCATCCGTCAGCACACCGCCCTTGGTGCCCAGGTCGCCGGGCCAGATACGCACAGCGTAAAAGGGACCCTTTTCGATCTTGCCCAGGTTGCGGTTCTTGTTGCCGTAGGCCGGGTCGCCCAGGTAGAAGTCGTAGACGCTGGTGCCGCGCGCAAAGTCGTCGTCGACGCCCTTGTCGACAAAGCCGTTGAAGCGTGCCTGGGTGGCCCGCAGGCCGTCGGCGTCAATGCCCAGCTTGGCCGCCAGGTCGGGCAGGGTGTCGGCCTGGGTGACAAAGCCCGAGTCCAGGTCCTTTTGCGGGATGGCGCTGCCGGGCATGAAGCGGCCGGCGAGCAGGTAGCGGTTGCGGTGGTTGGTGTCCATGATCAGGTAGGCCGGGATGGCCGCGGGGCCCTCCTTGTGGCGCTTCCAGATGGCCGTGCCGAGAGCATTGTAGTTTTGCGACTCGTTGAGGAAACGCTTGCCCTGCTTGTCGACAATCATGGAGTGCGGCAGGCCGCGGTCGTACAGACACCAGATGCCCAGCTTGGACACGGGGTCGTACATGGCGGCGCCCCACCAGGCCGAGTCCATGAGCGCCGTGGCGGCACCAATCTTTTGGGCGGCCGTGATGGCGTCACCCTGGTCGGTCTGGCAGGCGGACGTCCAGTCGGCCGTGATGGGCGGCGCCTGGTAGGTCGTGCGCATCTCGGCGTTGCGGGCAAAGCCGCCGGCGGCCAGGATCACGCCGTGGGATGCCTCGACCGTCACAGTGCGGCCGTCGTGCTCGACCTTGGCACCCGTCACGCGGCCACTCGCCTTGTCGACCACCAGCTCGGTCATGGCGCTGGACGTCCAGATGGGCGTGCCCTGCTTGACGTTCATGTAGAGGAGGCGGCTGATCATGCTGACGCCCAGGCACACGGGCTCGGCGCCGAGAAACTGGTTCGGGTACAGGCGCAGGCCCCAGATCTTGACGGCGGTCAAGAAGCCGTCCAGGGAGCAGCGGGCGCGCACAATCTTGGACAGCTCGTCGGTGTAGAGCGGCAGCGGGGGGCGGACGGGGTTGATGTTGAGCTTGTCGCGCCAGGGGCCGAGCAGGGCAGCGTCGTACATGAGGGCCTCGATGCTGCGGCCGCCGACTTGCGACCCGGGCTTGTCCTGGAAGTAGTCGGGGTAGACGGGGGTGCGGCGCCACTGGTAGCCAGCGTTCTCGAGCCACTTGACCATGGCCGGGCCTTGGTGTAGGAAGGCCTCGCGGCGGGGGCCGGACGAGGCCGGACCGGCGTCGCCGATGATGGCACCCATGTAGGTCAAGGCCTTTTCGATGGAGTCGTCTGCGTCGTTGTGTACGTGGGTGTTGGGAATCCAGAGGCCGGAGCCGGAGAAGCAGGAGGTGCCGCCGACCTTGGCATTCTTCTCGACGACGAGGGTGTCGAGGCCGAGGGACTTGGCGCGCAGGGCGGCCGTGAGGGCCGGGCCGCCGGTGCCAACGATCAGCACATCTGTCTTGACAACGCCGTCAGGGCCGATGACGGCACGCGCGGCATTCGTCGCGGGATCCTCCGTGAGGCGGGCGCCGGCGCGCTTGACACGTGACACGACGCTGGCACCGACAGCAAGACCGACGATGCCCACGACGACGCGGCCGGCTGTCCTGCGGAGCGCAGAGGGGGCCATGAGGCGGGTTGGCTGGGGGTGGGGATGGGATGGATGTGTCTGCCTGTCGTCTCACTCTCGGTCATTTGTCCTTCACGTTGACAAGGAAGCTCAGAAGACACGATGTTGGAGACATGCGAGTACGGAGTGAGAAAGAAACCAAAAGACTCCCTCCCCTCCCACCGTCTCGTCCCACCAGAGAGGGGGACACCACCTTTAAGGAAGCTGCCGGTACGGTGCGGGATTGTGAATGCAAGAGCGGACATCGTCTTCCGCGTGCGCCATGCTCCGCAAGCTTCTTGGACGCCTACATTCCGACATTCCGACATTCCGACATTCCAACATTGCGATAGAGTCAGCGTGTGTACGGCTGGACATTCGGAGCGCTGTTGTTTGTGGGGTTGACGCCAGCGTCGGATATCAATATCCAGGGCCCCAAAGCACGCCGGCCTTTCATAGCTTCTCAATGCGGAGCGTATACAGCACCGGCGGCCGCTCTACACCACGCGAGGGCGCACCGTACCCCAACTGGGGCTCTTGGGATGCAAGCAACGACGAATGAACGGGGTCTCGACGTGACTTCAAATTGTGTGGGATAATACACATGGCATTCTACAGGACGGCAGACGAGGCCTCTCAGGTGCACGACCACCAATTCGGACCAACACGTGACCTGCTGGGCTGGGTCCTACAGAATGACCATGCCTGAGAGCCACGTCGCTTTCATGTTTGACAAAACAGCACACTTTACATTCCTCAGACGCCCTACTCGTACAGGATGCCGTACGTCGTCTATAGCCTCGACAGCGCCATTGAACGCTTCTTTGCTCATGCCGGGGCGGCGTCTACCAGGGCCGAGTGCGACGACATCGCCCGTCGCAAGTTTGGCGATCCGGTAGAGCCGGTTTCTGTTCAAGGGTCGAACAGTTACACCGTGATTGCCGGGCCGAACAAAGACAAAATCGTCCAGTTCCGTGAGCAGGCCGCACTCTTGGATGTTAAGCTTTTGGCGCTGGCGAAAGACATTCATCTTGAGCTCGTCCCACGTTGCTCAGAAGTCGGGCGGGTGGGCGAAGAAAACAGCTCTCAACTGGTCATGTACGACATGGAGAGAATGCCAGGCGATACTTGTATTACTGCCCGGTTTAATCTGGCGCCGGAAAAGCAAGTAAACATTGTGGCTAGCTTGGCAAGGTGGGAAATTCGCTTTTGTTCTTGTTGTATACGTCGTAGTGTCCCCCGTTTACTAACTTGAATTTTAGATTTTTTGCCCAGGCATGGCAGAAAGGCATTGCTGAGCCGCAGCCGGTGGACATTCTACATCTCCGATCTGAATGTTATGCTCGGTTTGATTATCTGGCCGGTAACCTACCCAAACGCTTTCAGCCCACCGTCGAGAAAGTGAAGGCGATACTGCCAGACTTACTCACCGCCACCTATCCTGTCGTTCTCACACACGCCGACCTAAATGAGATGAATATTCTGATCAACGCGAGTAGCGGCAACATCACTGGTATCGTCGACTGGTCCGAGGCCAGCATGCAACCATTTGGGTTTGCTCTCTATGCGTTGGACCACGCACTCGGCAGTATGAGCAATGCCGGGTGGCGGTGGTACGACAATGCGGATGTCATGCGGGAGCTATTCTGGGATCGTTTTCAAGCTGCAGTCGGAGTCCTGCCAGCATCACAGTTGGAACTCGTGAAGCTGGCCGAAAAAGCGGGCATTTTGATCCGTTACGGGACTGCCTACGATAGTGGCTTCACAGGGCTGGTTGGCGTGAGAGATGCCAGCGGGGATGACTACCGGTTCTTAGATGCTCTGTTGTAAGGCACGGTTTGGCGGCCGGCTGGCGAAAGGTTCAGGTAGGTAAGGACGAGCTGGTGAGCTCTGATGTGTTGTCTACGGCTCGTATCGCGAAAGTGAAGACGAGGACATAGAAGCGTCGCAAAGGGGGACAGGAGCGAGCGGACGTAGCTCTCGTGGCTGAAGCGGCCCCGGTAGAGCGGAGCGACTGCGGTGGTGGTGCGGCCGCTGTTGCCGCTCTCGCCGTCGTCGCTGGCGGGCTGCTTGTCGGCAAATACGGCCGAGGCTGACGCTGCAGGCGCTGCTTCTTCCTTCGTCTCGTCTGTCGCATCGGAGCCCTGCAGGTCATCGTTACTTGACACGCTGCCATCACGTATGTCAATATCGAGCGTCCTGGGCCGGTTGTAGGCGGTTTCGGGGACGAAAAAGAACAGGACGACGGCATAGACGGAGGTGGTGATGACGGCGTAGCGGTAGGCCCAGACGTAGCTCTGGTGGGCCACAATCTGTGAGGCGACGACAGGGAGTACCGCTGTACTATACTATGGCAGAAACGCACTCAGTGGATCATTTGGAGAGTCAGATGGCTGCGGCACCAGGACAACATCGACGTGGCGACCGGAGCCATGTTTGAGCCTGGCCGCCGCGCGGAGAGTGGCCTCGTCTTCGCCTTCGAGCTGGACGGCGGCCGGGACCGCTTTGGACTGGTTGTGTGGTTCAAGAATGCCGAGACCCATGGCGAAGCGTGTGGTGAATGTGGTGAAGGCCGGCGACGAACACGGCGTCGACGGACGGTAGTATAAACACCGACATCTACCGACGACGCAGGCAGGGATCACCGGCCGTTACTTATACGTCGTGTCCCCCAAGCCGCAAACACACACCGTACTATCGTCCACTGGTGTTGTGTCCCGAACAGGCATCGCCGGTGTTGTTGACGCCATTTATAGAATAAAGACACGAAAAGACCCAATTTGGGCAGAATGGTGTAAGGCGCCGATGTTGGATAGGATCGGCGATGACCAGCTGAACCCTGGCCTTTCCCCGGCTCTACCCCGATGTATATCGCCGAAAGTGAACGAGAACATATCATTCATTAAAGGGTCAGACCGAGCCCTGTGATATCCGGCCGGATTTGTTTTCTGTCTTTCATCAATCTGATAAACGGGCGCGGGTGCAATCCATATCCGGAAGGACACGGAACCGGATCGCAGCTTGACCCGCATCCTGACGCACGGCACGGGCCGGCGTGCCAAGCGTGGCCGTCTTGCTCTTTCCTGTTTTGATCCCGGTCTCGGTGGCGTCTAGGGCTCTGGTCTTCTATGCATTCATTCCTTGCCTTGCCGTGCACAACTGCTATCCATTCGTCCTGCGAGCTATTGGTACCATCAAATGGACGCGTATTTGTACCCCCAGAAATGACCAAAACAAAAGGTTCTAATATGATTCTACCAGCGATACAAAAAATCAGCGATTTAATGCCTCGGCGTTGTGCAGGTGAGGCGATGTGTCATTAGACCACAAACACTAGGGCGAAGGCGCAATGCTACAGTGGAATTGTCAAGACCGGAATGCAGTCTTACACGTTCGCCCACGGCTCCAGTCAACATTTTACCAACATTTTACCACTCCACCTCCCAACTGCACTCCGTCTCTTGTCGCATCTCCAAACCGCCAACATGCCTTGGACCACCACAAAATATGAGCTAAGCCCGCCGCCTCTAGACGAGCTTGCGGCCGTGCTCCAGACAGGTCTCCAACAGCACTTTGAGTCGGTCTCGGTCCACGTTACCCGCAGCCCCGAACTGCGCGAAGCGCCCTTTCACCTCGCGGCTGCTGGTATTTCGGGCCGCGAGCGCATTGGCGACGTCGGCGGACCGCAGAATCTGCGTCCGCTGCCGCGACTGGACCACAAGTACCACCTGCGCGAGATTATGGATCTCATGGAGATGCAGGACGGCCTCGTCATCGGTGCCGGCGCGGGGCCGTTTCACCACGTCGGCGGCAACACGGAGCTGATGCCCAACCTCAGCTACACCGACGGCGTGGCCAACAACCAGACGCGCTTTGCCCGGATTGTGCCGGCCACCGAAACCGACAGCGTGCGGGACATTGCTACCGGCACGCTGGCGCACAGATGCCGGCCCCTGCCGGCACCGAAATCAGCCGACAGCGCCCTGCTCACAAATTTGTATGCCAGCGACGGCGCTCCGGGCGACGTGCTCAAGATGGTGGCCCACGGCCGCAAACCAGACAGCCCCGACTTTACGGCGGCCATCCAAGACGTGCTGCGCAGCACATACAGCCAGCCCGTCAGCCTCGGCGGCGTTTTCGTCTTGCGCCGTGGCCGGGCGCTGCTCCACGTCATGTCCGATTTCAAGACGGAGCCGCGCCTGCCGGGCAACCAAGACAACTGGCTCACGTTCTTTGACGTGGCCGCGCCGCTGACGTGCCTCTCGGTCGTCCACGCGCGCGATCCCGGCCTGCGGCTGCACCTCGAGCACACGCACTGCTTTTCCGAGCGTGGCGAGGGCGGCCACTTTCACCACGACTCGACCCCGGCCGACGCCGAGTACGAGGCATACTTCAACACGGCCAAGGTGATCTACCGGATAGATGGGCCGGGGGAGTAGTGGGTATTCGATAGATGATAATGAAGAGCTAGAACGACCACAAAAGGACTAGACGTAGTCATGCTGCAGTATAAATAGCGAGAGCAGCATGAGGCAAGGTGTGATATAAACGTGGCATATCAGAGCCTTCGAGGTAGTTAGACGCCGCACGGATCATCACGGACAGGTCCGTCTCCTGGTGGGCTTAGAGTCTTCCACACCCTACGTTATCAAGTATAAGTAGTCCTCGTTTGCATTCGCGTATCCGTGGCCGTACGCGACAGACGTGGACGGACATGGAGGCTAGAGAGGCTTGTTCGTCTCCGGTTCGGGATTGTAGACTAGGTTCTAAGCACACATCGTCTGCGGAAGGGGAATATCAACTATGAAGAAGTTAAAGGAGGACAATAAGAACACAAAATCACACATCCCATGAAATTTGAGTCCAATCAGACGCTATTACAAGGGGAGACGGAAGAAGACAGATGTTAGACGAAAGTAGAAGAGGATAGCCAGATAAACCACCGCTGCACTACCATCTCGGCTCGCCTTGCTCAACTTTGGGCGTGCCGACGGCGTTCCGGTCGGCGAACGGGTCGTTGTCGTCGTCGTCCACGTAGCTGTCGCCGTCCGAGTCGTCGCCGCCGCCGCCAGCAGACCGGTTGCGCGCAGCGTCGGCCGCCATCATGGCCGCCGTGGGCACAGCGGGCCGGCCGCCCAAGTGGCCCACGGCCGGCTTGGACATGGCCGAGGGCCGTGGTGGAGCCGGTGGGCGTGGGGCTTGCTGTGGTAGCGCCGGTAGGGGCGCCTGCTGCGGCGGCGGCACCGGCACGGGGGGCGAGGGGACGCCGCTGTTGCGCTTGCTGCTGCGGCCGCTGGTGGCGTCGCCCAGGTTGAGGGTGGCAAAGTCCGGGACGACGGCGGAGGCCGAGGTCGGCGAGGCCGGCGTCGAGCCAGACTCCTTGTCCTTGGCCGCCTGCTCCTGGATCATGCGGTAGCGGTGGGCCTGCTCGGCCAGGTCGTCGTCCGAGTCGCTGTCGGCATCGATGGAGCGGTCGAGCTGCTCAAAGAGCATCAGCGCCGTCACCAGCTCGTCGTTGGCGTGCAGCAGGCTGCCCAGGTATTCCTCCGAGTTGACGAGGTAAATGTAGCGCAGAATCTTGCGGCGCAGCAGCTTGCACTTTTCAAAGCGCGCAATGGCGGCCTCGTTCTCGGAAATCCGCTCGAGCTCGCGGTTGATGGTCTGCAGCGTGTTGGTCAGGTCGGTCGAGGCGATGGACGCGTCGGCAATCGTGGCCTTCATGACCGGCTTCTCGGCCTCCAGGTTGAACGGCTTGCGCGACTTCTTGTTGCCGCTGGTGCTCGACCGCTTGTCCTTGGCCTTGGACGGCTTGCTGCTGCTGCTGCTGCTGCCGTCGCGGCCAAGCGAGCTAAACGACTCGATGCGGCCCGTCGGCTGTGTCTGCGTCTGTGGGGCAAAGGTCCGGGAGGACGACGAGAATGACGCCGCCGCCGCCGCCGCCGCCGCATTCGCTGCCGTGTCGGCCTCGTCTTCGTCGTCGTCAAAGGGGTTCTCCGTCTCGCGCACGACGCGCGACTGCGCCTGCGTCACGACCTGCTTGCGCTGCGGCAGCTCCTTGTACAGACGCGCCAGCCGCTCCATGCCGGGCGTGTTCTTGTACTCGGCGGCCCAGCCGCGGAACAGCACCGAGCACTTCTTGCGCACGTCCGGGTCGGACATGTCCGACGTGCCGCAGACGCGGAGGCGCTCCAGCAGCATCTCGTCGACAAAGGACCGCTGGAAGCGCGGTCCGGCGTTCTGGATCAGGCCGTCGAGCAGCGTCAGTGCGCGCAGCTGACGGTGCACGCTGCCGTACTTGAGCTTCTTGCGGATGGCACGCGCGGCCTCGGTCGGGCCCGACGCCTGCAGCTTGATGACCTCGACGAGGTCGGGGATGCCGCTGAGGTCATCTTCTTCGTACGCCTCGCCCGTGAGGTTCTCGATCGTGACCGTGACGGCCGAGTAGGGTTTTTTCTAGAGAGAAAGGCGAATTAGTATTGATATGGAGTCGCGATCTGGTGCTCTCCGGTACCGGTGTTTTTTCTTCTTTTTGGTTGGTTTTTGGGGTGTATGTGTCTTCCGCCTTCCACGCACTTGAGAGAACATGTCTGCGGCAGGCCTAGCTATCCGTCGAGTCGTTGGTCGCAGAAACAGCGAGATGCATGAAGTCGACAAGATATACGAAGGCGTGCCTCCCTTCAAAAGAGAGGCTGTGAGCAGATGGCCTTGGCAGCGTCGCCTTGGCGAGCGGGCGGCTCGTGACTGGAATAGGGAGGTCGGGGGTCCGAGGCCGTCGACGCCCAGACTCGGCGATGCAGATGCGGTCGACCAGCTGGAGACAATGCTCCCAACTCAAAGCCAGAGTTTGCGGCTCGTTTCGTCGGTCGTTTGTATTTGGTAGTGTTTTGCGTGTCGTCCCGCAGTGATGTCACGGTAAGTGAGGGGTGGTGTGGGCTGCTCCGCGTCCTGCGTGGGAAGTGCCGTGCGAGAGCTGCGGCGGAGCTGGTTCGATGTGCAGCGAAGTGTTGAGGTTGGCAGACGTGCCAGTCCTTTTTGCAAAGTCGTATCGTAAGATAGCAAAATCGTCGAGTCAACTTGGATGCAGAGTATGGCGCAGAAGAGGCAGGCGCAGGCGAGTGCTTTGGCGAGGCGGAAGGAGCAGGTGAGCTACGGCCGCAAGCGAGCGGGCAAGGGCAAAGGGCAGGGAGGGGCGCACCTGCCCCCAAAGGTCGCAAGGCTAGCGACACCCGACGGCGGCATTAGCTAATACTATGGCAAGTACAAACCACAGCACATTTCGTGCCTGCCGCACCCCGCCATTGCTGCACCACGGGGCTTCCTCGTGACCATTGCGCTTCTGTTTGTTGCGGACGCTAGCCTGGCCTCGGGTGACGCCGTGGCGCACATGATAGCGCTTATCACTCACTGTAACTGCCAGGCTGCCGTCAGCTGGCACTGTTGTTTACTGAATCGTTGTATCCTAGTTTCGACTTTCGACTTTCACGACGCTTCACTTTTGCTTCCACAATTTTCACTGCTTCGGCATCCACCGTTCTTTTCGTAACTGAAGAAGCCAGAGTCGTCTATTTCCTCGGAGGAATCTCCTCGTTTCCCGTGTACTACCTTCCCCTATGCACAGCATGCAAATTAATTGTCGTATTGGTTCGCCTCTGTACAACGACGGCAGTACTTCTTAGCGAGGCCGAGATATTGGCTACATGTACGGAGTAGGCCCCTAGACTATAACGATCAGGTCTGCCATCGGTCATCTGTCAAACTTGGCCGTGACCATTCACGATACCAAGAGAGCATGTCGCCCGAAGACGTTCGCCTCGGAATTGATAATGACGTCATCACGAGGCTGAGGATCTCGAACCCTCGCATTGGCAGTTCCCCGTTTTCGTAAGTTTTCAGGGAGCTGCAAAGACAACACGGGTACCTAAGCAGGAAGATGCGTTTGAAGCAAGGGAGGGCTGATCGCTGACAATATCGATACATGGGAAGCGATTGCCGTGCTGGCGCATTGTCACGTATGCCGCCGTCTACGGTAATCCAGAACCTGTAGATAAGCGAACGAAGGAAACACATCAAATTACATGCCCAGGACAAGTAAGCGAACCTCGTACCCGAGAACAGGGAAGCCACAAAACACAAAATGGGCTTCCCAAAGAAACGGGCCGGAAGGAGGTGCTTCGGCAAGGAGAAGTGAGAATGCTCGGCTCGATGGGTGACTGTCCCGGCGGTGACGATGATGACAAACCAGACAGACAAGACGCCCCGGCCGCACATAATCTAATACTCTGAAAACTGCCCATCTAGTCGCAACAGTCGGGACGAACGCCGGCCTCGCAGCGAGCGTGTATTTCCCGGGGAAACCGGATCCTGAAGACGACGAGAAGGGAAGACAGGGACGGAACAGCGGAAAGATTAGGGACCCCGGTGGGGGTGATTGGGGATGGAGGAGGGGTGGGTGGCACAACAAAACACACGATGACTCTTCTTGTCGTGAGAGAGCGCGAGAACCAGAGACGAAACCCGTTTGACGTCTTTTACAGCCCCCATCCAGCACCTAGTCGCACTTGCCGCGCGCCCCATTGAGGGAAGGAGGGCGTGTGAGGAAAAAGTGAAAAGTCGGTGAACAGGACGGCGAACTGCAGGTGCAGGCAGGTGCGCATCCGGGTTGACGTTAGTTTAGCGCTGCATGTGCGTGTTCATGCGCTGGGGCTGAGGCGGAGGGGCAAGCACGACACTTCCGCACAAGTGGACACCGGCGGACAGCAGCGGGCACTCGCAGTTGCCGTTTCAACGTTACCTGCACGTAACGGCATGAATCTACTGGTGGAGAGGGGCGCGACGAAGCGGGCACGGGGAAACGCGGAGGGAAAGAACAAGTCGACCTGGCGGTGACGAGGGAAGGTGCAGAAGGGCAAGGCGCAACGGCGGAACCCCCACTGGCGGCAGGTGCGATGGCACAATTCAAAACGCAGGAGACGAGGCAGCCACGGCAGTCCCGATGCAGGAGATTTGCTGTAATCGGGTGGTTGATTTGCTGTGATCATGTGTTGGTAAAAGAATCAGATAAAACGAAATAGAAAATAAAAGGCGAGCAAGATACAGATAAAATAAATGAAATACGGTATGTGCTTGAAATACGTTGCATGGATCGCAGGTGCAGATATGACCTGCAACCAGATTAGGAACCGTTTCGTTTCAACCCATTCTGTTTCTGTTTTCCAAAATAGCTTTTGTATATGTCCTTTGATATTTCTTTTAGATCTTTATTATTGTCCTTCAAAGAAGGCAACACGACAGAATCGTAACCACGGAAGGTGTGCCTCCTGGGATCTAACGAGATTCAATGCCTCGCCGCAATGCTATTAGGGCATTGGCAGGTCGGATGTACTCGCTCAACGCCCATTTGGGCTGATTCAGTGCAGATATACGACAGTTACACTGTGACGATTTGTAAACGCAGCACGCTTTTCGTCGTATTCGAACCCAACGATGATGGCGGTGAAGACGACGAGCCATTACATGAATGTGTCAGACCACACACTCGTGCCCGTCTGGCCACCGCCTCTCCTCACTCTCCAAGAATCTACCAGCATGTACGTATAGTCCGCGTTGGTTTATGGGCGGGTTGGTATCAGGATCTCAGGAGCGCCAAGCAGTGCGCCAACTGCGAGAACTGCCTTTCCTTTGTCGTTCATCCGATTCCTTGTTTTCGCTATCTGCATACTGCATAGACTGGGTGCGATCCCAAGAAACAGGTTGAGCTGTTCCGGCTTGTGTGGCCGCGTGCTCCGTTCTCCGTCCTTTTTCCCGAATGGACGCCAGCCTTTCCCCGCGTTGTAGTCAGATGCCCAGAAAAGGTGTCTGGGTCGACAGGCAATTTTCATCCAATCTTTGTGGAGTTGACAACCACATCAAGACGCCAATCGATCGACACGCGTTCCTTTCGCGTTGTGACACGGCGATTTAATGTCGCTTTTGTAGATAAATGAAAACGACGAAACCTGAGGTCTGAAAACGGTGATGCTTCGATGTCGTACGGTATTTCAGAATTTACTCTAGATAAATTGTGTTTGACTCTTGAATTTATCTGCCTCCGTATTTTCCATCACACCAACAGAGGCGGTTTCACTCACGCAAGGGGTAGTTCTGGCCCCGTTGTTGTTTTTGTTCTCCCGTGTATGTTGTGCTGTTTGCGACAGTTGCTGACACCTGCTCCCTTTCTTCATTGGGGAGGCAATCACCGGCAAGACAGAATACGAATACACAGCAAGGAGGGCTGTGCCGTCTCTGGTTCCATCCCTGTATTGTGGCATACAAAGATTCTGGCCAGCATATCATGAATATCGACCAACAAAGACTGATGAAAGGCTGAACAACACAAAGGGAGGCGTCTGTGAGCCGTGCGCCCCAAAGACCTCTCCCTCTCGCGAGTGGTCTTGAAGACGGTCAAAGAGGCTATGTCGTGTCATGAGACCTTGCAGCAAAAATAAAGCGACGGAATGGAGGACGTGTGTCGCCTGGAGGCGATCTCTCTTTTCGGTAGATGCTTGCGATGTCTGTTCGACGTGCGCCAAACGGTTCGCTTGCCAAAACGGGGTGGAAAAAACGGACAAAACGGACAAAATGCGGAAACCCGGAAAACGGGCGACCATCCGCATGATCTGTTACGGAGCAATTACGGCGTACCGACCACCCCATATTTCCCGCTGTAAGTCATGCAAACAGCTAACCTAGCGATCAGCTCCACTGTAACCCACTGTAACCCACTGTAACCCACTGTAACAGCTTTGATTGTGCTAGGATCGAGCTGGGGTGAGCCAGCGCACTGGCGCCGCTCAGCGTCGCTTTGGCCACTATGCCATGGAGTTCACATGCTTTTCTGCCCCCTGTCCCAGCCGACACCATCCCTCCCTTTCGATGATGGACAGTGGTCTCGATCGTTTTGTTCCTTGTCAAGTCTTTTGGTGCAATTGAATTACGTCGTTGACCTCCGTTTTGGGAAAGTCGTTCCTTCCCCATGGGACCTTTGTTTGGCTGCAAAGGCCGACTTTGGCCAGCGGCCTTTTGGGCCTTCCCGTTGCCATTGTCCCGTGCTCCTCACAGACATCTGCCGGTTCTTTTGCAAACGACCCTGCGCATATAGAAGCAAGTCCTTTTGTACAGCGCCACAGGCGCGCCAGAACCAGAAGGGAGAAATCCCCGAGAGCGACACGCCAGGAACGTGAAAGAGTTCATAGTAGGGCAGTGGATACATCGACAGCTACCGGGACCTTGTGAGCTTGAACGTGTATCACATGCAAGCGATATATAGTAGGTACTAAGATTGGCGTCATGAATAACAAACAAATCAAGAGACAATCGGATCATGAACGTTAAGAATGATTATTAGGTTGTATTGCTTGTTCTTTTTTTATTCTTTTGTCTGGCTGTCCTTTTTTTCTATCATATCAAAAAAGAGGGCAAAAGATCGTCAAAATGCGGGTGTGCGTCAACGAACATCATGGAAAGCTCGCCTCTCGTTTTTCTGAGGCTCCGATTCGAGGTTGCTGCTTCTTTTCTTTTCCGGCTTTTTTGGCTTTGGCTTTTGGCTTTTTGGGTCGCTTTTGTGTGTTCCTCTTTCACGAGGGAGGGCAAAGGCAGGCACGAAAGAATGACGAAAGAGCAAACATGAGGAGACATATTACAAACAGGCCGTAGTGACGAGAAAACGAGTCAATAATAAATAAAAAAAACACATTGGTATCGTGAGAATAAATGGGATGAGGAATCATGTCCTTGGTTCCACAAAATGCCCCTCCATAAAATAAAACAAGGTAACAAAAAGTCACTGCTTTTTTTTCTTTTTGGGAAACAACAGAACAGTGCACGCGTGGCTGCAGCACATGTGATGGTTTCCGAAACCAATCAGACACAACGCCAGTTGTTGAGAATGCATACATGACCGTTTGATATGGAACGATGAAGACAACAACACAAAAACACAAATAAACGAATAGAACAACCGCGCTGGATGCATGCTGAGTGGCCGCAATGAATATTGGTACAAGAGAAAATGCAAAAAAGAGAGGTAAAGAAGGTGGCGAGTGGGTATCGAGTGCGAAGAAGTAAGAGAAAGAGAATTAGGAGGTTTGAGAGAAGGCGTGAGATTATGTGTGTCGTTTCGTGCATGTTCACCAGCCCTTGGCGTGGTACCCGTTGTAGGCGTCACGGTTGAGATATTGATCAAAGCTGTTGGCGTTGGCATCGCCGCCGGCGTCGTCGCGGCCCATGTGCACCGGCTCCGGATACTGGCGCAGGTTGGCCACGTCCTGGGACGTGTGGCGTCTCTTGAGCACGGCATTGGCCGTCGACGTCTTCTGCGACCGCTCCCACAACAGATGACGGCGCAGCGACTCGGTCAGCTCTGTCGACAGCATGTTGCGGCGGTTCGTGCGCGGCGACAGCGCGGGCGCGTGGTTGGCCGCCGTGGCCGACGTCATGATCGGCTGGGCCGCAGAGCGCGGGATCTCGTTGATAGGGCGCAGTGTCGACTGCGGGCCACGAGGGCGGTGGCGCATCATCAGGGCCGCATCGTCCGAGTCGTTGGGCGAGGCCACCAGCGAGGGCGGCTGGTGTTGCCGCTGCCGCTGCTGCTGCTGCTGCTGCTGCTGCTGGTGCAGCTGGACCTGGAGGCTGTGCTGCGGACGGGCGCGGTTCAGGCCAAGCGTGGACTGCGACGTGGTCAGGCCGTTCTTGACCTCGCGCTCGCTGCGCTGGATCATGAGTGTGATCAGCGAGCGGCGCGACGGCAGGTGCACAGTCGAGTCGACGCGCTGGAAGAGCGTCTTGTCGTCCATGCTGGAGCGGCCGCTCTCCTCGTTGGAGTCTTCCCAGTCCGACGAGTCGTCGTCGTCATCGTCAATGGCGCTCTCGTCAATGTCGTCCGACTCGGAATCGTCGTCGTCGGAAACCACTGCCGGCGCGGGGATGGCGCGCGTCACAAGCTGGCTGCTGAACGACGTCTGCTTCTTCTGCGAAAGCGAGTGGCGCGACAGGTGCAGGGCGCTCTTCAGCGAGCCCTCCTCGTCGGGTGTCGGCGTCGACTTGCGCTTCAGCATCTCGGACATGGCGGACTTGCGCATCTCGAGGCTGCGCGACGGGTCGCTCATGGAATCCTCGCAGGACGACGAGCCGCCCAGGGCAAATGTGGCCGCCTTCTTCGACTGCACTTGCTTGGCAGCAGGCTCCGACGTTGGGTAGGGAATGACATCCTCGTCGGCAGACGCAGCCACCTGCTCATCGGACGGTGGCGGTGTCAGGATCTGGGGAACCACAACGGGAATGTGCGATGGCGAAAAGCCGCGGATCACCTCCGTGGTCGACTTGCTCTTCTGCAGAGGCGGGGTGCTCGGGGTGGCTACCTCCTCCTGCTCCTGCTGCTGCTGCTCCTCCTCAACAGGCTCGGGTGCCAGAGCCGGGAAAGGCTCAGCAGACGGGGCTGCAACCGCCGACTCCTCAGCCTCAGGGGTCGGCTCTGGCAGAGCCGACTGGGACTCGGAAACAGGAGCAACATGTGTCTGTTCTGGCTGCTCAGTGGCGACGGGCGACATGGAGGGAGAGGGTGAAGAAAACTGCATGCTGGAAGAGACGTCACGGAGTGGGCCCTTGAGAGGCTCCGTCTCCTGAACAATGGAGACGACCATCTTCTCGAGGTCGTCCGAGGTGATGTGCCGTTCACGGCCACGGCTACGGCTGCTGCCGCACGAATCCTGCCTACGTATCCGCGGACGCGCAATGTCCACGGCGCTCGACTCGGACGAGAACTCAACAGCGTCCTCGTCGGCCAGCGACTCGACACTGCCGGACAGCTGGGGCACCTCCTCTGTGGACGGGTTACTCCGGCGCGGAATGGTGGTGGGACGTCTTGGGGACGTGGGCGCAATGGACGCGCTCTCGTCGGAGGAGGCGACAGCAAATGAATCGGACGAGCTGCTCGAGGTGATGCGCGCGGCAGCCTCGACACAAAAGGTCTCGCGCGTCCAGAGGCGCCAGCTGAGGTTCTCTAGCCGGCGGCCCTGGGCGACGTTGTCTGCACACCTTGCGAACACTGGGTCTACGCGTCAGTATGCCACATAAGAAATTAAGACATCAAGAGCGGACAGGGCTAGTGTGGAAGAGGATTGGACACTCACCAGTCCACATGCTGAAAAGGTTCTGGGGGTTGGAGGTGTCGACCTTGTGGATAACATTGGCATCCACCTGGAGCACAGGTGCGTCTAAAGACGACGGCATTGTGTCGTCTGTGATGGTGGACTGCGAAAAAGACACGGTGACGGACGAAAGAGAGAAAGATGGGGAGACGAGAGTCTGTAAGGGTGCGCGTATGCGACGACCTGGGACCGAAGAAGGAGATGTTCAGTTCGTAAGTCGACGTCGGCGCTGGATCGTTTGAAAAAGATGGGTGTTCTCCAAAATGGACAATGAAGATATAAACGGCACCGGATGCTCTCGAGCGGAAGATTGTCGAGAGAGCCTTTTACTCAAAGGATTGCACGGTTCTTATACAACAGGTTGAGCGTCCAAAGAGTCGTCGAGTCGAGAGTCGTGAGAGTCGAGAAAAATGACCAGAAGAGGCGTCTGGAAAATTACGAGAGAGAAATTCGAGAGGGTATATGACACTTCGAGCCAAGACTCTCAAGTACTCGTACGTGAAATGTCGTCGTTTGGGATTCGATCGTAGAAGCCGAAAGAAGACTGTGCAAGAGGCGGCGGTGGGCGACGAGGTGAGTGGTTTGCGATGTTGTTGAAAAGGGAGGAAAAGAAAGGGCGCTGTGATGTGTGGGGGGGGGGAGTATGTATATGTAGGAGGCGAATGTTAATTATGGTCCTGGGCGGCTGGATCGAGAATGAGCGAAAATGTGGTGGTGGGCGAGGTGGTGGGAGGGAAGGAGCGATTTAGGTATTGGGACTTGGGGGTGTTGGGTCGGTTGGGGGGGGGCGTGGGAAAACTCAAAAAGAAAGAGGGCGGGCGCGGGATGTGATGTGTGTGTGGTCATGGACCGAAAAAAGAAAGAGCCCTCCCAGACTCGCGGTGAGGTAAAAACATTCCTACTCCACCCAACTGATCCGTTTCTACAAACGACAGGGGAGGTACGTTCCTGTGAGAGGTGGCCCCGTCCCACCATATCGTGGCAGCAGGGGGGGCAAGAGCGAGGGAGGGAAGGGGGTAGCCACTTCCGGCAGATTACGCTGGGGTGGCGACAGACGGACTGCAAAACGGAAGGCAAAACGGAGGCTTTGGGGTCAGGCGGCCGCGCAGAGAGAGTACGAGGGCCAGGCCCCGTTCGGGGCGACCACTTCTGCCCATCTGACTCGAGCAGAACGGAGCCGTTGCCCAAAGAGGCTAGGCTGAGCCTACAACGTCCAGCAAGTTTCTAGCGGCAGTGCGCAGCGGCAAAGGCACAGTTTAGGCCATAGGCGAGGAGGGAGGCGCTACGGTGAAAGCAACAAAAATCCCCCGGCGAGGTAGAATGAAGACTACGATTTCGACGAAGGGCCGATTGGGGCGTTTTTGGAATTGGAACAGGGCATGTGCTGTTTTGTATATTTGCATAAATCGTACGTATTTCCCATTTCCCCGTCAAAGCGACACAGACTCAGACAGCTAGCACGATGTGCCCAGATGAAAGAGACCGGACTTTATGTTGTTCACGCAGATGATCTTTCATTCATCTCTTTGAAATGGTAGTCCATCTCGACGCAAAGGAGCATTTCAACGACCGCAGAACAAGACGCCATGATTCATGACGGTCCGTGATTGTTGTCATCGTTTGGCACGAGTTGGGGGAGAGGACGAAAACGGAGGATTTTAGGTGGTATTTCCTCTTACGGTTAGTCAATGACTGGAATGCCTCTTTGGGAAACATAGCTGGCCAAGGCGTTCCTGGACCCCCAGGAGCCGGTCACATGATGGGTAACCGTTTTTGCGTTTTGCGGGCCTCGGAGCCAGATGGTGAGGCCCCACCACTTTCTAGACCGCGGTCACGAGACAGCTCAGATACGGTGGGAGGCCGTCCCGTTTCGTGCGAGAGCAAACTGAACCCCAGCGGTCCAGACGGGCTACAGAGCCGGTTACCCAAATAGCCTTTGCGCGCGGTTCACGTATGGGACTTCGTCACGAGGCAGCTGACCATGGTCTGGGCTTTGCGCGTCTTTGTCATCGTGTCTTCGGTCATAAATTGCCTTTTCAAGCATCGTTTGTCGTTTGTCGTTCTCCTGGGGGAAGTGATGGAAAAGGTGATGGCAGTACACGCAATTTGCCATACGTGATTTTCGTTTGCTGGGAGACGAGCATCGTCATGTTTTGTTGGGGGTTGAGAGTCTTGCCTGTCCTCATTGGGCCCTCATTGGGCCTTTATTGGCAGCATTGGCAGCATATTGGCAGGGCGGGAGCACACAGGAGCAAGCAGCACCATTGCTGTTGGCACGCCCTCTCGCGGCGCACATCCTTCCCCAGAGGCAGACGTTGAGGCTTCAAGCTCGTTTCGCCGCCAATGGTACGCGCGCTGGATGGATCGTCACAGTCACAAACATCATCTCAAGTTCGAGACACAGCCCCTTCAGTGTCCTGCAGTGATCCCTGGCAAGCATACGCAGTGTCATTACTGGGCCAGTGGGCCTCTGAGCTGATTTCGCTCTGCCGTGCGGAAAACTCATCCCATCACTGGGCGGCAAAGCAGTGGTTCTGACTGGGTCAGAGGCTGCTGCCAGTCTCCCTCTTTCTTGTTGGATTCTGCATCTTAATATCTTACCCCTTCCCTGGTGATGTTGTGATTGTCCCACAGCCGAGTTATGCTGGACATGACCAGACTTCCGCCACCCCCGCCGCCAATTCCCGTTGTGACTCTGTGATGACTGGGGTAAATTCATGCTCTGTAGCCTCAGACGAGAAAATGCCAGCAGGTGACCTCCCCAATCCTTTCGTTTTCATAACGAGTGGGCAGTGTACCGTTTTCACAGCTACTACTTCGTAAGCTTTCTGAAAGTGCGGCTAGTGTCTGTCATTCCGTCTCACGCAGCCCAAAACGGAGAATGCAAAGCCGCCAAAATCAGTCATGCGCTGCCTCGTGATCTGTTTGGAAGGAGCGTGACTGCGGCCATTTTCTGTTTGTTCTCTTCCCTTCTCAGTAGCGGCTTCTCCTTACACAGTAAAAGCTTGCCTGCATCCCGTTTCCTTGGTTTTTGCTTATGCCATTATGTCACAGGGCGCTCACGCGGCCATTGTTCACTTTGCCTCATTGTTCGCAAATCGGCAAATGAGAACGCGCCATATGGACAACAATGAGCGGGAACGGCGAGCAGAACATGCAAAAAAGCATGGAAAACTCGACCCGGCGACCAACAGACAGACCGTCTCTTGTGGTGGTGGTGAAGCTAATCAAGATGCTGAAAAGAGGCGTCAACTTTGACTTGGCTGTCAAGAGGGTCGGCACGATCTCGACACGCAGAACGGAGCACGCGAGTACGCCGCAATGGCAAGAAAGTGCGAAAGGGGCCTCAGTCGCAAGTGCGACTGGAACAGGCGAGCAAAAGGTGGCAGAGACCAAAAACGTGGCTTTTGACAGGAGGAGGGTGTGAAGAAGCAGCTCAGCAGCTCAGCAGGCACTAAAGCTGAAAATACGGGGAAAGTCCACCGTTTTCGGGGGATTGCGAGAGCAGCAAGGCAAGGCACGACTAGAACAAGTAGTCTTACCTGGCAGCCCTCTACGAAGCCCTTCGGTAGTCGGGCAGTGGCTTGGAGGCGTTCGGAGCATTTGCCTACCCAAGGACCCTCTGTTAGTGGGTAACCCACCTATTTGGGTGGATTCAACAAGTGTCCTGGAAATCCCGAAAACGTACGAATTACTCCGCACTCGAGGAAACCAAAGGACACAAGAAAGTCACATCACAAGAGAAAGAACGAAAGACGAAAGGAGAAGGGTGACGAGAGTGTGTTGTCTCGAGATGGCTTTCCAAAACACTCCCAACATGCGGCAACAGTTCATTTGGTCTTGGGACTTTGCTGTGGCATCATGATCAAATCTTATTTACTTTCCTCTCATCCTCTGAACTTGGACACAAACTATCCCCGGCGGAATGGCCGTCACCACTCAAAGCACTGTAATTACGACTCATGTCATGTGAAAGGACAGCAGAACCCTCGAGTTTCTCGACCGGCGAGTCGACTTCTTACATTTTATTTATACTAATAACTAATACGCAACCTCCTACTGGCACCTCCCCGAGGACGCCACCGAAATGAACCCCGAGAGCAGGGAAGTAGAAGAAGGACAGGAATGACAGGCATGACATGACAGGTAGACAGGCAGCCCACAGCAAGGACGCCAACAGCCACTATTTCTACAACAACACAGTCCAGCTACGTGCACTAAAGCTTAGCGGTCTTGTCCCAGCCAGATCCTTCCGTCCGCCAGAAAATGGGCCGAAAAACGCACCTGCCTTCGGGAGAACATGTTCCCTGAAAAACAAGCAGGAAGGAGGAAGGTGCACACGGACAGGTCACCTGTGTGCTGTAAATTGCCTCGTCGTCGGGACGGAAACCCCGCAAGCCTCTCGCATTGTCAACCTCTGGTCTTTTGGGTTGGTGGCGCGCAGGTTCGACTGTCCCGATCAAGACCGCCTCTGGACAATTACGAGGTAGCCTTGAGCATTAGCCGCTCTTCAAGAGAGCCCGCCATCCGGACTTTTCTTTGTTCTTTGTTCCGTATCGAGTTCCGTATCGAGGACAAAAGGAGGGAAAGTACGAAGGGCGACATACGCGGGACGGAACTAGGTCCTTCTGCATTCAGTGACGGCTGTGGACTAGCACTTCACTGGCTGCCCTTCGCTCTTTCTCTCGCGGGAGAACGGTTACGCGGCTCCGCATTGTCTGGATTCGTTTTCTTCGCCTGCCCATTCTGTGGGGACAACGGACACTATGATGTACATGTATTTATCAGGAAATGTCACATATTTTGTAGTAGCGACAGAAATTTAGAGACAAAAAAAATAATAGACGAGCCTGACCCAAACTTTCGGGATATGGCCGTCCGACCGACATTGTGCCGCTGGATGCAGGTCCAGTTGCGAAAGTATCTAGTATGGCGGAAATGGGTAAGAAAGAAAGACGTCTGTTACCAGATATTTGCATCCAGAGTAAATCGTACCTAGTGCGTCGTATTCCTCCGTTCAATTCCTCGCCGGCTCGTGGGTTTTACGGCACTCAACCAGAGGCGTCTCGCCTCCGTGGCCCGGCCCCTTGGAAGCGGGCTCGAGGCCCTGTCTTTGTCTGCTGTGTCTGTCCGTCTGGACTTGGCGAGCTTGGGTCGCTCTTTGCTCCACTGCGCCTGCCATCCAAAGGTCGCAAAATCCTGTCATATACACGAGTTTAGTGTTGTCAGACTGGTGGCCTGGTGGCCTCTTTTGCTCGGCGCTATTGTGGTGACGCGCCGGCGGCGGCGTCGTTCCACTCTCAACACGATGTCAGAGTTTCTTGAAACGGTGCGGCAAGTGCCGTGTGGCTTGCTGACCGTGTACATGTACGGAGTAATTAATACCTGTACGCATGTACAATGTTACAATGTTCGCAACAATATAGAATGCGACGTATCGTCGCCAAGTTCTCTTGCAAAACCACGATCCTTTCCCAACATCTCTTCAAAAGCCATCCGAGTACAGGTCTCAGTCCAGCTCGGGCGCGCGCTCATCCCCCAGAGGCTCCATTCCAGCCAGGGGCAATCGTATGCTCGCCTATCTACGTGTGTAAGACGAGCAACTAGCTTACCTCACTGTATAAGCCATGTAATCGATGTATGTCCCCTGATTGTCTTGGTTGTCTTGCCTGTCTTGCCTGTCTTGCCTGTCTTGCCTGTTTTTGAGTATCGCGTTACCACGATCGTAGTGCGGAAAGCGGGAGGGATGACAAAAGGCGGCAAAGTGTTTGCATTTCGATGGTGCCGATCGTTGAGGTTCACCGGACATATCAATAAGACGTCCATAAACCAAGCGTCCATTCGGTTTGTAAGACAACTTACACGGAGCCTTACACTACGAGCGAGTGCCGCACTAATGCGCTGCCATTTTGGCACTCACCACAAAGCGCCAACCGGTTCGCTCGGAAAAAACGGACCGCAAAGCTCGCGGTAAAGCGCCAACTTCTTCTAGTGGTATGTTAATGGGGGTAAATACCAGGAGGGAGAATAAGACAAAAAAAATATGTATCAAAATTATGATTCTGGCCTGTTTGAAAGTCTTGCTCGAGCCTGGTCCAAGCAATATTGTAAAACGACAGGCTCCTTTGTGCAAAAGAAAATTAGGATTGTATTTTTGTTACTCCGTGCCAACTGCGGCCAAAACGTATTATCTTACGTTTTGTATCAGCGACTGCAACATCAGACTAACTGCGCCCATTCTCCGCCTTGCCCAAATTACCTTGCCAGCTTGCCTACTTTGATCTGACAAGTTCCCAGCACCACAGCGACGGTCAACTTAAATTTGTCGTCTGGCTCCAGGGGAACAATAATCCTGCATGGGCAGCCCATTCCGTATGGAGCGCAGTAAAAAGTACAGGGCTCATTGGGCTCCAACACAGGAATGTGCCATTCTGGAAATTGACTCGTCACATTTAAAGAAAACATAGGTAATCTTAACTCGCCCTCGCGACGGCGCCTGCTCAGCAGCTTTGCACTGAAAGTTTTCTGTCGCAACGACAATTCTGTCCATACTCTCTCAATGTTTTGTCTTTTTCCACGAGGCAAGAGAAGGATGGGCCACGGCATTGCACATGCATGTCGCCAAGGCCCATGCCCCTTTCTGTGTGCATGCACCGTATGATTTGTGCATTTTGCCAGCAGTAGTCTGGGCAGCACCGGAGAATGAGCACGTCCCGCTCATGCGAACCCAGGTTGCTGGAAAGGTCTCCTGCAGCTGGATGGATAAAGTTGAGAAATAACGGCAGTGCAGGGGAGAAAAGCTTTCTCTGGGCAGGATGTTCCCATTGAGTACCTACACCTCGCGCAATCAGAGATGAGAATTTGCTCACGGTGGCATGCTATGCGACATCAAGAACGACATCAAAAACATACCCCACCAGTCATGTCCCACGATGCCCTCATTTTCCTACTACGTAGTAATCGTAGAGACCCAAGTCCCAGGCGGGTGGTATTTACAGATGTGTGGGGGGACAGTACTTTTCGTAGCTTGGGGAAATTGCAACGGTATTCTGTACAATGTATTCCAAACGATATCTTGACTTTTCTGTCATGGGGTAGTCGGCTGCTTGGTCAACCGTTGTGAGAAATACTCCAATTTTCTTTCCTTGGGTTCTTTTCAATTTCCATTCCACTTCTCGGTCAATAAATTAGAAGAAAAGGAAATCAGAAAACGGAGGGCTCCGTTATCAAACCATGGACAACTGAAACGTCTCCCCTTTTTCACGTCTTGTGATGCGTATTGTCTCGCCACCTGAACATAGCCCTTGCTTCACTGGGAGTAGGAAAAAACGCAAAAAATGACACGTTCAAAAAGCGAGAAAACCTGATCAAAACACACGTATCGAGAATACCAGCTCTTTGGAAAAGCAAACACATGTGTCTCTTTTCTCCTTTCCCTTTTTCTTGTCTCTTGCACATCCTTCAGGGGAACCTCCACGGAGCATGTCTACGGAGTACTCGAATGTGATAGTATTGGATGATGTATGTGACATGCTCCGTGAGAGTGACAAGGGAAATCGTTTTCGTGTTGCCGGGCTTCCTGTTGCGTCTCGTTGGCCTGCTTCAATGGTCAGCAAGGTGCTGCCCAAGTTTTGGGTCTCGACGGGCCGCCGGGGAGCACCGTTGTCCGCCCCATAAAAAGAGAGCGGTACTTTCTCTCTTGGTAGAGCCAGCAGTGATCGGGGCACAAATGGGAACCTTGGACTGGGGTACCCAGCAGCCAGGATAGGCAGTCGTGATCCGGCGTGTGCCACTTGTCAGCCAGAATAAGAGAAAGAGCAACCAAAAAAAGAAAGTAAAATGTGAGGACTCAATTCCAGGCGTTGGTCAGGTGGGCAAACAGAAACGAGGGTCACCCCTTCCTCCTCTCAAACTGGGGGTCATCCAACCAATAGGAACGCTTTCCAAGAGACACATGGGTTGAGGCCGCTGTAAGTGGGGGTAATATTGCCCGCGGGCCCCTTCCATGTCTCTGGTTGTCGGCCGTGTGTTTCTCCTTACCTGGCTCGCTGGGAGCCTGGGGGTTGTTGTTTGCGCCTTCCCCCTGGCACGCAAACACATCCCAAACAAACGAAGACACGAAAGTTCGGGGGAAGGGGGAAGAAGGGGTGGGGGGGAAAGCAGAAGGTACAGAAAGTATTACGGCTGACAACATCGTGCCTTCTTAATCCGGAGATGATACGTCGTACGTCAAAGGGGAAAGCGCAGCAGGGAAACAGAGGAAGGAAACCCCCCACGCTCAAGTGTCACGAGCGGTTGCCCATCATCACAGCCATGATTGATGATTGTCACCAACACCAACAGTTGGAAAGCACCCAGGCACCGCACGGCGCCAACGTTCACATCGTACCATTCTATTTCCAAAGTCAGCCTTCTGTGGGGGTGACAGGAGATGAAAAGACAGGCCGTCGCGGATGTTGCGACGCGGCCGCGACTTGGCTTTTGCTTGGTTGATCTCGTGCCGATACGCTCGGTAACGGTTTGGGATCGCGTATGGAGAGCACGCCTTTTGCTTGCATCGTATAAAGCAGGCACGTTTTGAGTCGCTCGCGTTACTGTGCAGGGCTTGACACAGCACTCCATGCATGTCCAACAGCACGCGCAGAAGGAGGCCGTTCCTTGCTTTAGTGCGATGCGATGCGGTCGCGGTGTTGTGCTTCTGGGCGGAAACTTGACAAGGGCCAGCCGATATGGACCTTGTCTGAGATGCCGCTAAAAACGGACCTTCCGTGGAGTTTGTGGCAGCCTTCCTCTCCAACACCAGGCTCCTTGTTGGTCACGTTGGTTTCGACAAGTACTGTTTACCATTCCCGTTTTGCGTGGTCGAAAGGAAGAAGGAAAGGAGGTAACGAGACAAGGAAAGCGACTTGTCCAACAGAACCAACAGCGACAACAGCGACAACAGCGACAACAGCGACAACAGAGACTTGGTCACTGCGACAAGTAATATCCGTATGATGAGCGCAGAAACAGAGCACAAGGATGACCATGAGCTGGTTTCCTTTTTCGGCACTTGGACAGGCTCATGTGAATCGAGAGGTCTGTAAGCCGCATTGATCTACGGATAATAGGTCGTGCGGATGTGCTTGGGCCTCATACAAGTACGACATATACAACGGAAGAATATTTCGTACAACATAATGGAGAATGGCTCCTGTGAGAGGAGATGGGTCACCGGCAAGGAAAGGACCCAACCGCTGGGCGGCTTCCCCGCTCCCCCATTGCTGATCCTTTAATGCACACAGGAACAAGAAACAATGCTCGGGAGAGTAAGAACGAGATCTCACACCGCACGCACCCTGTATGGCACTGTTGTGTTACGGTTTTGGGAAGGTGAACAAAAGAGAGGCAACGTTGCTGGAGATGGCAAAAACACGACGGAAGATCAAACTCTTTCCCAATGCGGAGCAGATCCCAGTGATCTTTGGGGCCCCAGCACCATAGCGCGCCCAGTGACTCCGTCGTTCCCTGCAATTACGGAAGACGTCCCCTGTTGCCGTGCGGAGAAGGAGGATGCGGGCGAAGAGCTTTTGGGCGATGAGAGTATAAATCACGTGACGCGATGCACGAAACGGTCCGTCTTCACCGAGGTCAGCTGCGTGGCGTACGAAATAGCTGTTTTCACATTCCATATTTCGACGCGGCAAATGCTGTTGCCTTGCGCGATGCTGGCATCGCTGTCTGCAAGAGTACGACTTTCGGAGTACATATCATGGGTGATGCTGTTATGGCAACGTACATTGCACGGAGTAGATATTCTGTACAACTACAGAGTCTCAGAGTACATCGACGGCCCTTCCGTTGACTAGAGACGAGGCTAGTGGTATTGGCCACATGGCACCGGGGCCAGACGAGGAAGGGCGACAGCAAAAGCCCAACAGACAACGCCCATGTGGAGCCGGTTTTGATTGGAAGGCCCAAAAGTCCCAGAATACGGAGCAGACGCCCAAAGTGGAAAGACGGGTTGGTGACGGTGTGCAACGTTCGAAGTAAACAGGAGAACCGGGCACAGAACAAAAGAACCGTAGGGCTGGCGGCTGGTCAGCGGCGGCGGCATCCATTATGAGGGAAAGAAAGGCCAGGCGATGCAGGCGTTGGGCAGAGAGAAAGGACAGAGCAGAATGCATGGGCAATGGCAATGTACGAAATACTTTGTCTGTCGTAATGACGCCGTATAGCGGACACGCAAGACACTCGCCACAATCGTGTCCGGTGGGAGTCTGGATGCCTTTTGCTCTGATTCAGAGTGCGGTGCCCGTTATCACATGACAAAATATGCACCCATTGCACGATTTACGACCATGTTTACAAAGTAGCGTTTCTTGTCCAGCCCTAGCGAAAGAACGCAGGTTTCTAGAACGCTTCGAACGCCGAACGATAGTCGAGAAAACGGAGGACGAGTGTCCTCGTGTTAGAAGGCAGGGGGCGGAGACTTGGCCGGCGCTTTTAGCCGAATTTACCCGGATGTCGACAAGCGATTTTCGACACGGACAATCATCGGTGAATTTGGAGATTTGAGCAACGGCCGTATACCATTGGGGACACAGAGACTACCGAGAGAGCATAGGGAAAATACCGAGTACGCGTCGTACAGAGCACATGGTACAGAGCACAAGGCTGGAAACGAAAAAAGGAAACACCCTTCAGCAACAGTCGCGATACGACAAGTTGTAATTACACGACGCATGAGTGATGATAACTCTCCAAAGAAAGTTGTGACGTGATTTCACTTCATACCGCGCGAGACCGCCCCGAGACTCCGCAGGGAATGAGGAGCGTCAGAGAAAGAAGGCCCGAGTCGGTGCGGAGTATGCGTGAGGGGAAAGGGCTGTGACAGAAGGGCTGTCAGACAGCCTCGCAGTCTTCTTCAGCGAAAGGGGAACTGGCTGCATTGTCCGACGCAGTGGAGCCGACGGTGAGGTGCCGCGCAAGCGAGCACAGACTGATACAGGCGCCTCGCAAACGGTTGCAGCCCCTGCATGACGTCTGGACATACAGAAGTAGTATGTAGTATCTTACGAATGTACGTCGTAGGAAACTCTGGGGCATTGTCGGCACTATTGCATCGCCCCAGACGCGGTGCCCATCGTGACGGCCGGCGGTCTGGGGTATGGTATGGGGGATGCAAAACGGGGGAGACCGGCCTGGGGAGAAAGCAGAGGGCAGCAGAGGGCACTCGGCGAGATACGAGCGAGGAAGAGGCCGAGCGATTAATTTCGCACACCATCTCACGAGCGCCGATGCCAACGAGTAAAATTACAGAGACTTGATAGGATGCCTGGCACCTTGTTTAGCTTTCTCACAGACACGGCGAGAGGGTGTAGAGGGCCGTCTGGCCGTTGACTCTTGCCAGCCTGTGTAGGTGTAGCCAACAAGAAACAATTCTCCGTGAGAGTTTCGCCCTTGTTTCCCCTGCCAAAACGGAACAGCCGACAACGACCGCGGATGACCGTCGACGTCGACGCGATTGGAGCCTTGCCCTCCCCAGCCCCGGCGACTGGCTGGACGTCGCAGGCGCCGGCGGCAATGCACAAAACGGGGACGGCCAAATTGGCCCTGAAATGGCGCTTGGTCGCTTGGAGCCAGGAGCCGACATGCTGCCTGCCGCAGGAGGCCTGTTGGCAAGGGAAGGGCCTAGCCTGTGAGCCTGTGCAGGCCCTGCAGCCATTCTCGCCATGCCGTCTGCCCTCGATGGAGCAACAATACTCCATGCGGAAGTACATCGTCTCCGAACGAGTCTTGCCACTCCAGCCTCTTGGGGGCAGGTCTAGCAGCCAAGTGGCTCGGTGTAGTTGTCCGAGTTCCCGAGCATTGCCCCAAAACGGTTGATCTGCTTGCCTCTTTGAGGAGAGGCTCATCCGGTGTGTCTGCGACTGGCCCGAGATGCCACCAATCGGCGGACTCGTCTTCTTCAGCAGGTTGAAGCTGTCCAGGCTCAGAACTCGTCCGCATCGGACTTTAGATTGTGGGTGTATTTCGTACATGTACGGGAATTTGTTGCAGCTGAGATCCAGGCTGGTAGTTTTTGGCTTTGGCTTGTGTATGGTGAGTTTTCCCGTGTCCATGGCCGGTCCTTCGTTGTCGCATGGGACTGCTTTGCTTTCTCGTACTTCCCTCTATGGTGCAGACAAAGGCGACCAAGACGACGACCCGGCTACAACACCAGACGAACATGGCGAACCAAAGGACGCCAAAACATGCGCCAAATAGAGCCGGTTCGATTCGACGATCGCCCAGGGCTCTTATTCAACGTTTACCCCAGGTCGGCTATTTTCTTTGTTTTCCTGTCGGATCGCCTACCCCATTTGGTACGGGGTATTCTGCACGACGCCAGACCGTGCAGCCATCGTGGACTGTGGACGATGGCCGTCCTGACTCACAAACAGGCCATTTTCCATCGTCACGATGGATGAAGGGAGGATTGGCCTTTTTTTTCTTTTCTTTTTTTTCTTTTCTTTCCCCTTTGGGCCGGCTACGATGTCCGGTCGATGGGGTGGGGGACATGAAGATGAAAATGGAGCAATATGTATTCCGCGTGTCCATTTCTCCGCCTCGTTCTTTGTCCAGTTGGAGTCATGCGACGCCGTAGATGTAGACGTCGACGCCGACGTAGTCGTAGACGAAGCATTGTCCAGAGGTTAATCTGTGCCTTTTCCTTTGCCGTCGGATTTCAGTTTGTCGCGCCTTCCCATTGTGCACTGCTGGATGTGACCATGTGACCGTGTGCGATTTGACGAGAAAGAACGCAACTCGTGCCTTCCTGCATATTTGGGGCCGGCTGCTGCCCGCCACGTGCGGGATGTCGCGCACGATCGTGCCTGCTGAATTGAATACTGCGTATGCATGCAGATGAGGCGCATACTGCTGGCAGGCACGATGGGTCATGTTGCCAACTGCCATGAGGGTCACAATGGAGTCGACAGTAGGGCTGAACAGCCGTTGGCTTCTCACGATGGAGACGGAGTACGCATGCGACATACGACAGACCGCAAGGCCAACACATCTATGGGTTAGGCTGCTGCCGTGCATGATCACGATGGGGGTCTCTCCGCTGCCCCTCCGCCCCGCCAAATGGGCACCCACGCTTGAACCACGGTGGCATATTTTTGGTGATCATGGGACGTCTGTTTTTACGTGTTGGCATTATCGACTGCACTTTGACGATGGTGACATGTAAATGACTTTCTAGTGAATGGCGGGTTGTTTTTGTTTGTTATGATTTATGTCTGGCCGCGCTCTATTTTTGTTGAATTTTATCCAGGACTTTATTTTCATTTGAATTGCCTACCATTTGGTGACAATTATTTTGAAATTATTTTGATGTTAATTTGAAATAGATTGTTATGTATTTTTGTATTTCTGAATTTCTTTCTCTTTTTGTCACGACGCCGAGGACAGACATACCATTGCCCAGGACTCAACCCGAGGCGGATGTGTATTTGTCCGTCTCAAGCCCATGTCTCGCCTTGTTGTCAGTCGGTTGTCACGTTGTGTTGTCGCCAACACACACATCACACCATCTTTGCCATCGTCACCCTGCGTAGAGCCGTACCCCTTCTGTCGGGCCGCAAGGGCCGCGACGCGCAACGATGGCGGTTACGGCGTGAAAAGTGACAAGATCCACGAGGGGAGAGGAGAGGGGAGACGGAAGCGAGAGGGTGTGTTGTTTGTGGCAATGTCCACAGCGGTGAGAAGACTGTCGGGAACGCCAGTGGACCGTCGCCGTCTCTCTCGGCAGCGATGGTGTCCAGACAGCCGCCATGGCGCACCTCCTTTATGCTTCTAGAGGCCTTCGATTGGTCTTCTATCTGCGCCAGAGGGCAAGACTGGCGATTGCAAGACATGTTTCAAATGTTGGCACTCGGAGAGGAGACCCTGGGAGCGAAGGAACCGAGAGAAGGTGTGCAAGAGGAGAGCCCATCGCATCAGAACACCAGAAACATCAGTATAGCAGAAACATGTCGGCACACTCGAACCGCCTCGCAAGCCGACTGCAACTGCAACCATCCATCTTGACTGTCAGTTGACAAGACGTGTTTCGGGCTGTGTCGGTTTCAGCCACGGACGTGCTATTTTCGGATGCTTTAGGCCGTTCGTTTCTGGATACGAACCGCCGGTGAACGATTTGGGGGCCAGAGACAGCCCATCACGCTGGCCATTTCGTCATACCCGAGCGTACGCGAGGACAGAAAGGACACCAAAAGGCACAGGAGTCCTGCATGCAACGAATGGACGATGCAACAAACCATACGTCGTACAGGGTGCACACAAAATGCACGAATAAGATGCGCCAAACAAGGTCAGTCGTCCCGTTTATGCGGGGAAATGGCCGCGTAGGAAGCAGTCACGCTTTGTGGCAGCCAAGGCAGGTTTGCGGTCATCGTGGTGACGGATGGTGAGCCTGCTGCCTGCTGCTGCGCTGTCGTGTCTTGCTTTGTCCCCGCTGCTTTGCATATCGTCCCATTCGCAGCCGACGGCCAGACGATCATTGCATCTCGTGGTAGTCGTCTGTGTGCTGTTGTTCGCGGGACAAGAAAAGAACAGAGAACAGACCAAGGTCGAAAAGGCGACAGCACGCCAGGCGGGACAAAAGAGATCATGTGCAGGTGCATTTATGCGGCTGGCGGATTCGATTGGACGGACATTGTGAGCTGCCTGAATTGCTCGAATCGCCCGAGCCGAACGGTGCAACCGATGATGTCAGCTTTGACCAAGACATGCAGTTGAGCTGATTCACGATGGCGAAGATGTTTATGTTTGCATGGCATGACGGTCGGTGAGACAAGACTGGAAGATGGAGAACTTGTCAGGACAGAATTCGTCGTTGGAATGCAATAATGTAATAATCAATAATTGAAAACGAATATATATATATATATACATACTGAAAATACAGAAAATACTGAAAATACTCAAATAAAGATAAACATAGCAAGGGACATGTCACGCAACATTGGATGCCCCTGTTTGACTAATACTAGCTTGATGGAAGTAAACAAATGGCTGCACTCTGTGCTAGTAGGCCAGACGATGATTTTTATTTTGGACAAAGAATAGGTCCCGTTTAAAGTCATTCCGCGCCGTCTGTTTCCACAGCGTCCCAACATCCTTCCGCTTCTCATCAAACGGACAACCAGAAAAGGGCCGAGCTTTCCTCGGTTGCACAGCGCTGACCAGAAGGGCTTTTGGAGGGACGTAGCCGGATCTACATAGACGCAATGCAACCAGCCACGACAGGCCATTGTCGTCGTCGCCGGTCACAATGCTGACACAAAGAAGGAAGCAGAGACAGGGGTGCGTCAGAAAAGAGACGAAGACAAAGAGATACGAAGACGAAGGAGGCGGTGTACAGAGCATGTCCAGCCGGCAGGACGACAAGACGAGGCCATGCAGCGCTCCTATTGTACAGATTTCACAGATGGGCAGCCCGGCAGTCACACTCGCAATCGGCAGTGATGACCCTCGACGATGCCAAATCATAAAATCATCCTGCTGTATTCTGTATGCCGTAGCACATCTGTCCTTGCCTTTTTGCCAGTCTTATTTTTCTGCTCAGGTGAGCGTTTTTGTGCTATGCAGGAGCGGCTCGTCTAATTCGTACCGTCTTCCATCTTCCGTACCACGTCGGCAGAGCCTTCCCAGACCCGGTCCCCACGCCCCCTTTCCTTTTCGTAGTCCGTTTTGCCATTTCCTCCGTTTTGACAACGTCCCGTTTTCCCGTCTTGTCGTTTTCTTATTGTCATTGCGGCGTTTTTGTATCTCACCTCTCCCTCAGGAAGGGATTCCCTGTCTTGAGCTCACCGGTCGCACTCTCACAGAGAACCAGAGTACTCCGTACAGAACGGAACGGTACGACATTTCGATGAGTAAGTCGTTACGAAGCAGTTATCTAGTTTCTCCAGTTTCTCCAGTCTCCAGTCCCTTCACTTTTCCGCTCGTCTGTCCCTCGCCGGCCCCGAACGCACGGCTTCGGGGTGGTCTCGGACCAGAAGAGGCAAAAACAGTGTGGCATTGCGGCAAAGGTGGGAAGCGAGGCAAGACAGAGCTGCGAGTTGACAGAAGAAGAAGAGGAATCGAGAGAAAATGGTCACGAGGGGACCGGTTGTGTGGCAGTTTCGTTCTCGGGCAATCTTCAAATTGGTCCTGATGAGGCATGTATTTTGTTTATTTTGAAGTCAATTGGTGCCTCCGCCTGACAAGAATGGAAAGGCTGCTGATAATGAACCGTTGCAGAGTTACAGTGAGAGTGGACAGGGTCAACAAGACTTGACCCTTGTTGTCCAATGCAAACCTTCCACGGCGGACTCGATGAGACACCAGGACACGTCGAAAATCGATATCGCCACTCCCCACACGCATACAACCACCCAGCCATCTTCCCCAGATTGTTTGACATACATTTGTAGGGAGGCAAAGTTAAGCGTGGCGAGCGTGGGCGTGCGAGTGTGTGTGGCAGGTGAGCTGTTGCAGTTTAAAATGGTTGCGATGAAATACGACGTCTCTGAATGGGGAGTGATGTGCAGAACCAATGGCTGTCTTTACTTTATTTAATTTATTTTCACGAAAAACTTTATGTCGCTCCAGATCACCAGATCCGAAATCCTATATGCGCCCTTCAACTTGTACGGAACGCTGCAATGCATCCCCGAGGCCCGGCCAGCGTCTGACCAGGCTGCAGCCTTGCCCAGATGGTCTTGTGGCAAGGTGCAGCGGCAGATGCATTGGCCAGAGCCTCTGTGCTTGTCTGGCGTCCTCGGCCACACGGTCCGTCGTCCGTCCGCGTAGTGCAGAGGAGCTGTGCCGTCGAGTCGAAATTGTGTCACCTGCTCCGTCCTTGGCCAGCTGCCCTAACAGATTACGGGGTACGAATTATGCCATATAATATAATTACGTCGTATGATTATGTGCACGGCAATGGCAGTGCCTTAATATGAGGTCGAACGGAGAAAAGGGTAGCCCACAGCCAGGGCCCACACTCATTCACAGACCCGAAAAAAAGGTGTGAGGCCTCGTCTTCGGCGCGGGCCTTGTATCGTTCAGCAGTTCTTCAATCCGACAATCTGCCCCAAGACGTTGCCAATCACCCGAGCAAGCTTTGACTCTAGATGAAGCACGAGAGAAACAAAGAGGGTGTGCACAGAAGTCAAGGCGTCAGAAATGTCAAAAATGTCAAAAATGTCAAAAATGTCAAAAATGTCAAAACGAAACGACATTGACCGTTTTAGCACGGACATGACCGTTTGAATGGACGGCCGTTGACAGATCAAGCAAGGAAGGTCTAAGCTTTTTGGGGGATCGATTACGAAGGGCATTCCACCAACATGAGCACGTCTCCATGCGTACCACTCTGCTACGTAGTATTGAGCCTGAGTGTGCGAATGAGTGCGTTGTATGGCTTGTCACCGTCGTTCTTGGACCAAACGAGACAAACAAGCGGTTACAGGGTCCCTAACCAGCAACCACGCGACGTCCAAAATGTGACGTAAGATGCCAACGTCGATGCGATTACGCACCGTCTTCACGCCGTATTTGTCTATCTGCATCACTTCGTCGTTGCATGAAACGGGGATTTGCTGGAGCGCATAAACGATGGTCGTCTCGTGACTCTTTTTGCGAACTGGATGTGTCCGGGATAAAAAGACAGGACGAACAGATGCATATACCAGGGCGGCGAAGGGAAGACGGATAAAGAGAGACGGAAATAAAAAAAAGCAAGACAAGAACAAGGAACAAAACCAAATAAAAAATACGCACAATGGAACTGCGTATGTTGAGAATTCTTTTCCCTCAGTGTCCTGCCACCGCCAGTTTTTGGAGATCACGAAACACAAAACACAAAAGCGACACGGTCTGGGCCGTCCAGCGTCGCATCAACCGCTCTTCTCGCACTTTTTGCCTCCGTTAACAGGCCTCCATTCATCCCCGTCTCCCCTTTTCGGACGCGTACCACTGTTTTCCGTCGCCTTTTTGTCATGGCGCGGGATGCACGCCGTCCGAGCGTACGGGTTCCTTTTGGCTCGTCAGAAGCAGACGGCAGAAAGGAGAATACAGAAGCTCTTCGACTGGCCGTTTTGGCCCATGATCGAGACCTGGACGGCCCGTTTTCCTATATTTCCCCAGATTTTCGCGGTGCATGGGATGCTGCTATAATACTGCAAAACCCGCTTTTGTTGACAAACGAAGGCATTCAAAGGTTGACGGCCACGGCATGCCGCCTCATTCATTTACCAGATGTACCAGAGAACTGGGTACGAAGAAGGGGGAAACGGTGGACGATAATAACAAAGGACGAAGTACATAAAATGGAAACTTGCTTTCGATTCACTATGGCTCCGTTTTGATCACCTTATGTCTTGACGAACGAAAACGTCGATAAAATCAAAGAGCAATCCTTTAATTCTCCTGTGAAAGCCGAAACCATACGATGCTGCCAGCGACAAAAACACAAGAGGGTGGGAGGATGATGCCCCTTACTCGTTGTTTCTGCTGTAAGCGCGCGCCCCCGGTGGACATGCAGGCGCTCATTCCGAGTGCAGCACTGAAAACGTGTGCCACGCCCTTACATACCCAAGCTCAGCACCTATTTTTAACTGTCAGACGACCGCGCAAGTACAACGTTGGCTGGTGTGATATTCTGCTCTCTGTTTGGCGTTGATTCTTCCGTCTTGTCACGTGGCAGCTCCGTGTAAGCCAGCGTCGGGAAACGGCAAGAGCCGTCGGTGAGCGGCAGCATCCTAGCCTCCTTCCATTTTGATTTTTCCTCTGATAGCTGTCGTGACCTCCCTCAGCCTTGTCTAGTAAAAACACATCTTACAACGTCTTGCTTCTTCAATACGCACGACACAATATATGATACAGCCCAGTCCTCCGTTATGTGCTATATCGAAGTCGATGGTCTGTCGGGAGGCCCATCCGATAGAACGATGCGAGCATGGCCTGGCCATGATTTCGATACATTCATATTCCCACGCCCTTATTTATATCTACTATACAATTTCAGAAGTTGTCACCGGCACTTGGAAGGAAAAAACGGCCAAATGAAAGCCCAATCTATGGAATCTTCCATGGAACGTAAAAAAGGTGCAAGGTAAAGGCAGGGCACCCCTCGAAAACCAAGTTCAAAAAGGCCGCACCATCACTGCTTTCTTCCACCGGCGGCAGTCCCCTGGGCGCTCCCCTCTCCTCCCACGTGGCTCTTGTAGACTTTTGTCTCCCCGAGGGAGAAGAGCACGGGGGTTACCGCGCCCCAACTGCCATTTAGCCAAAGTGGTCCTTCCGGCGGGTGGCTTGTCCCATTTCTCCGGACAGTGTTGCGATGTTGGAGCAGTAAAGCTTCACCTGGAGGCAAAGTGCAGAGCGGACCGTCCCCCGCGATGCTCCATGTGGCTTTTTGCCGCGTGCAATATAACATAGGGCCGAAACCACCGTTACGGGGAGATAACGGGAGTAGTATGGGGGAGGTGGGAGGTGAAAATGTGACAGCAAGAAGTAGATTAGAAGACGAAACGGAGACGGTGCTGTTTTGATTAATTCTGGTTAAACGTTGACATTTCGAGTTTCACTCCTACAACCTCTTCAAGTTTGGCGTGGCGATCACAGGAGGGGAGCATCTTGGTCATGGACAAGCTGCGGGCACGTCTCAAGGCATATTACGAATGCAAACGAAGATACAGAACATAGAATACAAAATGCAGCATGCGGTAATGATCCGTCCGATAAAGGGATAGGGGCTGTCCTAGGCTGGAATGTAGTCAAACGCTGAACAGCGTTACCAATAAATGTTGTGTGTATCTGCGTGGCCAACCTGGCAACAATGCGTTGCATTGCATCCTAGCGGCCTGACCGACTGATATGAAGTTGGATTTATGTTGACGTATTCGAATAAAATATATCTAAAGGTAAAGAAATAAAATAATGAATCTGTAAAAATAAAAAGAGAGAAAAAAGAAAAGAAGTAAAAATGAAAAAACGATACGGTAGGTTCTGCCTGTCCTTTGGTATTTTACCTTCAAGTCCTCTCTCTACTGCACCTCCTCAGCATCTCCCCAATGGACTGCCGTGCCCCCCACCCCTCTATCGTGTTTTCGCCTTGGCCGCCGAAGGTGTCTGATGCGTTGGCAGATAACACCCCTTGTCACGCTGGCTGTAAGGTGGCTACCCGCCGTCTTTCAGTCCAGATGACCATTTTGTGCGGCTGGCCACAGGCATCGTGTGTCGTAACGACCTGACCAGGCCCAGGCCAACGCAGCCACACACCACTTTCATTGCTGTCTTTCAACCTAGCCCGTTGGCTCGGATGGGCGGTGAGCAAAGAGCCAAACGAAATAGGGATGATAAACGGAATGTTTATTTTATTTAGTATTATCCATTCTTTGTTATTTTACTTTATTTTTCAAAAAAGGCAAAGCATACAATGTTGTACTCCGAATTGTACGGACTTGATCGTTTTCAATGGGCGTTTTTCGCAATGCCCCATCCAGACCTGTCAAGTGGACACCGACGATCAATGTCACGACGATCATTGATGCAATCTATTTTAATTCTGCGCTGCCTATGTAATTACGTCCTATGTCTGTGGCATATCGTCTTTCAGCCTTACTCTCTTGGTAGGCTTTGTTCGACTAGTCATCTTACAATGTGACCGCTGCGGTCCCCAGCACTTAAACGATAAACTTGATGAGAAGCGTCCAAGGAAAATGAAAGCTCACCTGAATTAACCCACAAATGTGAGGAGAGGACGACCGTTTGGAATTTTCATTCGACAGAAAACCAGCAGTCAACCTGCATCTCAATGTACGACGTATACAGAGCTGAGAGGCTGTGCCGCTGTGCAAATGGGCTGTGGCGACAAGCCACCCGCAGCACGGCGCAAACAAAAAGACAAATTCAAAGCGCTCGTGATTGTCGACTGCCAATTGAAATTCGCCGTTAGGCTTGGGGCGAATCCATTGGCTGTAGGGACAGGAGAGACGACATTTGTGACAGCGGATAGCTGCGCTGATGCTCGTATTGACCGACAGATGAGTAGAGGCAGCAGCCGGCAGTTGTTTTGACGGGCTGTTGCTGACTTTATTGGTATGTGTTGGCTGTTGGCACTGGCAAAGAGTATCAATGTCTAATTTACCTTTCATTTTTCTTGGTGACACACTTCCCTCTGCTGATGCTTACCCCCCGGCCAAATTTGTATTTCCTATGCTCACTGTTTCACAATCAAGCGATAAAATAAAAGCGAGTGATGCGTAAATTTACAGCTCCCAAGCCTCCAATGGCCCTTTTCTTCTTTGCACGTTCTGATCGTATCGGCTGGGCCTGGATGCTGGTCGCAGCTGCCTCGCGTAGTGCATGCCACAGGATGGGCAATATACGCGTCTGTATTACATCGTACCCATTTCTCACTCCCTCAATTCTCTCACGCATTCCTTCCACTGCTTTGTGTCCTCGATTGCCGCACTAGAAGTGATAGCAATACGGAAAGTGTGGGAGTATAGTAGAGCGGCCTAAGAAGGGCTGCCTATCGGACCAAAACATTCGCTGCTCTCGTGTGTGTCATTGGTGGTGCAGATAACGAAAAAAAAGTGTGGAGGGTGAACTGATATCATCACAGATCGGAGCAGAGAAGTCGCGGGTGGTCTTCGGATCTGCTCTTGCCAAGGCCCGGCCCGAGCTGCACCGGTGGACTGAGAAGGATGACCGGGGGCAAGAGCGCCGACGCGGAGGCAAATCCCAAACGAGAAAGAGTGATGACCATGGCACGTCGGCCTTTATGTTCGGTTTCCAACGCCAACTTGATATAATGACACATGGACGTCTTATGAATAAATATGTGTTTTAATTTTTAATTTTACCAGTCGAAAACCACCACACAGACTCTACCCCCCCAAGTCCTATCTCGTCCTGTCGCCGCGCCGGAGGTCTCTGCCCCTTATACGTAACTAGCATGGCCCTCCCGCCCTCCTTCGTCGGACGTACGGGTGCTCCTATTAGCTTATTGCTACGTTGTGTAGGGCTGATTCTGCCTGGTACAATTCGCTTTCAGGGCTACCGGGGTGGGAGATAGACAAACAATAAAAGTAGTTTTGATCCGAAAAGAGATGAAACGTGATGTTAATATCGAAGCGAAAATATACGTAATAGTTGGAAGTTGATGATAATTTATTTATACGGTCGTAAGAAAAAAGTAAGACGAAAGTATAGTTAAAATAAAGTAAAACGTGAAAAATTTTACGATTCGTCGGATACGACGAATGTAATCGAAATAACGGTCTTTAATTAACCTAATCTTACGAAGACTTATAAAACGTTTACGACGAAAGGGACGAAAGGTGAAATAATTTAAAGATTTAAAAAACCCTCTTTTTTATAATAATAATAACGATAATAATAACGGTACGTATTTAAGACGAATTCGTATATAATATAAACGATACGCGTATATTTTACTACGTTTAAAAGATTCGTACGGTTTAAACGAATTAAACGATATTAAAATTTTAAAGAAATCTTACTAATAACCCACTTTTCCGGTCCGTTTTAAATATACGAAATACGATATCGTTAAACCTTATATATATTATAACTCCCGGTGTTTTTATTAACGGAGCCGTTCTTTACCCCCCCGTTATAAACGTTATAAACGTTACGGGCGTTACGGACGTTATAAACGTTAACGGTGTGGTTAGTGACGGACCCGTTACGACTAGTGGCGTGTTTATTATAAACGCCTTAAACGTTAACACGGTTATTATAACTAATAAAACGGTTGTTACGAGCTTTAACGGTTTAAATATTTTTTTACCCCGGACCCGGCCCGACGTAACCGGTTTAATAACGGACCGTAACGTTACGGTCCCTTTTACGACCGATCCGACGGTATATTACGGTCGGTTATAGTTAAATTTATTTTTTACGGTTTTTTTATAAAACTATAATTAACCGTTCCGATTTATTAAATATTAAACTTTAAGTCCGATCCGATCTGTTTCGAAGAGTGGTTAGTTACGGTAGTAAACGACTAAGATACTACGAACTACCGTTTAATTATAAACACGGTTAAACTATTAGTCGAACGTATAGTATATTATAAACTATTACGGACCTTTACTTTTTTATTAAAAATTATTTTTAATTATATCCGGTTATTACGTATTAAATTTACATTTATAATAGGTCGTTTTTTATAGTTCGTTTACGTTTCGGACCGGAACGACTACGTTAACCTTATAACGTAGTTTTAACATTAAAATAGTGTTAATTTAAACGGTTAACACGCCCGTAACGGTTAGTTACGGTTATTATTTTAAACGGTCCGGACCGTTCACCGACTACGTTACGTTTATAAACGTTAGTAACGGGTCTTACGGAAACTACTACTATAATTCTAGTATTAATAAGTGTATATTTAAGGTTAAGGGTAAGTACGAAATATAAACGAAACGGTCTATTATAGTTGTAAATTAATATTTTTTTTAGACTTTAAATTACGCCTTACGGTAAAACGCGTTACTACGACCGTTCCGGGCCCGTCTCGAACGGTTAAAAAGGGAAAATAGGCTATAACGGTCCGTAACGACGACGACGACGAAGATAACGACGATAATAATAATAACGTTATAGTCGTTACGTTTATAAAACGGGCCGGAATAACCCTTAATTCGAAGAGTACGGTTAAAACCGTTAAGTTTTTCACCCTTTTCGGAAAGGTTATATAGGATATATAACGGGCCGAAACGGTTATTTTTTATTTTTTTCTTTTATTTTTTAAACTAGTTTAGTAAGGTGTTTTATATATTACGGGCCGTTACAACTATTTTTTCGAAATTTTTAAACCGGTTTAGTAAGGTGTTTTTAAGTGTTACGGGCCGTTTCGGTTGTTTTTTTTAAAAAAAAAACATTAATATTTTTAAACGTAAGGATACGAAACGGACCGTAAAGGCCGATAAATTAACGGAATTTTTATAAGGGGCACTTAATATAAACCGTTACGGGGTGGATAATTTGTTTTTTTTTTTTTTTGTTTTTTTAATTTTTTTAATATATTACGTTACTTTCCGTTTATATTCTAGTCCGTAACACCCGTAAAATTAGTTTTATATTAATACCTTTAAATATATAATATTCTTCGTATAATCTTAGTCACGGTCCGTTAAATATACGGTAAACCCCGAAACATCCGTTACACGGGATAATATTATATATAACTAACCGTAAGTAAAAATAAACGTCCGTAAATTTACACTAACGGTCCGGAACGACTAATCTTATAACTTATTAATAGTTATAGAAAAATAAAGACGGACTAGAAATTAACACCGTTTTAACTTATACGAAAACTCGTCCTCCTTCGAAATAAATATAATCTTAAAAATAAAGGCCTTTTTATTATAAAACGCTCCGTTAAAGATTATATAACGTAAAAAAGAACGGTTTATAAACGTAATAACCATTTACGTACCGTTATAAAGTCCTTTATTTAAATATAAATTCCGTAATAGTATAACCGGTACGTTAACCTTTAACGTTAACTTACCCGTAAGTATCGAAAAAAGACGTAACGACCGTAACACCTCGAGAGACGGTTAGTACGAACCGGGTTTTATATCCTCGATTATATTATAAGATCGATATAACCGTTTTACACCCGGAAATATATTTAAGATATTTTAATTCGTATCGTCTACTAAATCGTTCCGTATAATTAAAATACACTTATTTTTAAAAAGAGTAATATTCGTAACGGTTTATTATAAAATATATAACGGGTAAATACGTTCGTATAAGTCTTATATAAAAAAAACACGGGTAATTTCCGAGTATAGTTTAATTATTTTATACTTTTTAAAATCGTATAATAAAGACTATAATTAAAGTAAAAAGGATAAGTTTAAATCGTTTTAATTATATAAACGTATATTTTTTATTAAACTTAAAATAGTTAACTCGTTTTAAAACGTAAACGACCGTAATACGAGACTTACGATCTCCGAACACGTTCCCTTTTTTTTAACAGGAAGAATTTATATAAAGTCACCACCGAAAAGTACGGGTAAACCGTTAAATAAGTTATTATAACTACGAATATTTTATAATTATTTATTTATAACCTCGAAATAACGACGGTCTTATATAAGTACCTCGTTTTAAATAATTAAACCCGTCTTCCGAATTAAACGGACTAATATAGTTCTTTTACTAAAGTTATATATAAAAGTACTCTCGATCTTAATTAAAATCTTAAAATACGAGTATAACGTACGACCGTTAAGTAAAAAACGGGCCGTAATATTAAACGAAGTAACGTAAAATACGATTTATTCTTTAAAACGGTAGTATACGATTAATAACTAGTATAAAAACGTCTTACCGATACTTATAAGTCTTTATAAAAAAAAACGCGTATTCGAAAGAGCCGACTCGATACGGCCCGTAATAGTTTTAAAATATAACTTTTAACCGGAGTTTAATTATACCTCGGTTATTATTACCGTAACGGTTTACTTTTTATAATTATAACGTTCTTTTATAAATATAAAACACTTTATATTAAGATATTAATTAAGTTAAGGTATAAAAAGACTAAAATTATTTAATAATTTTCCGTATTATTATAATAAACCTTCGAAGAGAAATAACCCGTAATTTAAATAAAGATTATTAAAACTATCCGAAATAACCGACGATAAAGACTAATCGGTTATAATACGACGTAGTAAGTTATCGTATAAAAAGGATTAAAACTACGACTATAAAATATTCGGGTCCGTAATAAACTTAAACATTAACTTAGTTATAAATATAAAACGTACGACCGTTCCGTTCCGAATAATAATTACTTCGGTTAACGTATAAATCGTATCGTTATCGTTATTTAATAAACCGAGAGTATTATAAACGACGTGGAACGTTTTATACTCGACGTTATCGACTATATAAAGGTATATAAAGAATATTACGTTTAAAACGTTATAAAATAAGAGTCGTAAAAAATACATCTCGTCGTACGTTTTTAAAACGACCCGTATACGACCGATAATATAAGTATTATTTCTTTTTAAGTACTACTCTTTACCGTAAAAAGTATATTTATTCGAAAAGTCTTAATATAACACGTTCCGGGCCTTTTCGTACTACGAGTTATATTTAAACTATACCGTTAAAGTCGTTCTAGTCTTTTCCGACACCTTTTTTATCCTTTATATCGTCTCCGTTAAAGTTTTTAATTAAGTCGGTTTAAAAATTACTTATTAATTATCCGGAAAATAAACCGTAAACCGTATAATAATTAACCACTTTTAGTATACCGAAAACTCGAAAATACACTACACTACCTTGTAAAGACTAATATAACGGTATTTCGTATAAAACCCGATTTTATTAAAACGGTTCGAATTACACGGGTTTCAGGCCTTAAAAACGACCGAGACTATATCCGACCCTTTATAAATATATTTATAAATGTATTTTATAGTATTTATAAAACCGTATACCTTTATATTAATATACGATTTATACCGTAATAATAAATACGGACTATAAAAAACGACTTATTTATTATCCTTAATTCTTTAATTATTACGGGTCGTTACGGTATAAACCCGTCCGTACCGACGACGGTAGTATAAGTAACCGTTTTTATTAATAGTTGTTTCGTCCTAAAACGGTTTTAAAAAATCCTTAAAATAATAAAGACTTTAACCGGGTTTCTTCGACGGTTTTATATAAAGTATAAACGTATAATTAAGACCGTAAAGACCGTATATTATATTTCGGGTGACTAATTTATATAGTTCCGGTTTTATTTCGGGGTCGGGAATTTCCGTAAAAATAATATTATTAATATAATACGGGTTTAATAATCTATTACGGTTTATAATAAATAGAAATAATAAAAGATATATATATAAAAGACCGTGTTTTTAATACTCGATCGTATATATTAAACTACGAAACTCTTTAAAAATCTACTTATTCCGGACTTAATTAAATAAATCTTACGTTTATTTATTAAATACGTATATAATAATATCGGAATAACTATAAATATTTACTCCGAACGGAAGTTAAGTAAGTAATTCGAAACTATTCGGGTTATAAGTAAATATAATAAAGAACGACGACCGACTAAATATACGTATAATAACTATAAAGTCTTCGTAATATATTATTATAAAACGGTCGTTACTAATATACGTTATAAGTATAATCAATACACGCCTTAACTCTTTAATTATAATTTCGTCCCATCTTAACTAATTTAACACGGTACGTAATATATAGTAGTACTCCGTTAATAGTTTCTTTTAATTCGTTTTAATTTATCGGACTCGTTTTTAATCGATATACGTTTATATATTTATTAAAAATTATTAAAATAAACGACCGTAAAGGAATAGGATAATATTAAACCGGCCTTCGTGTCGATATAAGTAGTATCGGGTTTATTTCGTTAACGTTAAACGAGGGTTACTATTATTCGATCCGTTATCGAATATAATATTTTAATAAAAACCGATCTCTTTACGGGGAAACATTAATACGTATACTAAAGGGAAATAAGTAACGTGGTTAAAGTTAATATAAGTGTAATAAGGTTAATTCGGGTCTTTTAACTTTAAAACGATATCGTAAACGGACTATTTATTATATTCGTATAAGATTAAGGCCGTAACCTCGTTTAAAATGGGTGTATTATAACGTCGTTAATCGTTACGTTTATTAATAATTAACCGTATTTAAGGATTTAAGAACGTAACGGTCCGAGGGTTGTTTTTACGCGTTAGTCGTTCCTTTACGTTTTTATAAATAGTTACGAAATAATTATATTCGGTTAAAAACTAATTAATCTTAATTAATTCGTTTATATTTAAACCCTCGTTTAACACTTATTACGTGTATATATTACGGACCTTAACGGTTATTTACACGTTTAAAAAGTAATATTACGTAAATTAAAGAGGTTTATTATCGACTAGTTATAACGGACCGGTGTTATAGTAAAGTGTACCTTATATCTAGTACGTTATCGGAGCGTTACCGACCGTACCGTATATAGTTTAAGTCGTATTAATCGAAGTAAACGAAAATATATAATTATACTTCCGAATATTATTACGGAACCGTCTTACTCGGGTAGTGTTAATTAAAATAAACGGAAATAGTTAAAAACGTAATTAAAAGAAATATAATAAAAATAAAACTTATATATTAATAAGTTTATTAAAAACTTAAAAGGGTTTAATAAAGATTATAATACACGCCTTTTAACGTCGTAATAAGATTACGGCCCGTTTCTTTTTTAACGAATTACCTTATAATATTAATAAATAAGGCTTATAGTAATCTTAAAACGAGGGCTATTTTAAAAGTTAAATACGGGCCGAAACGTTATTAAAAGTAAAACTTAACGAGACGGACGGTACGGTAAAGACGTAATAACTACTAGTATCGGTGAAACAGTCCGTAAAAGTAGTAAGTTCGTTTATTACGGTATTAAAGAGATTAAAGAGGTATTTAAAAAAAAAACGAAGAAGATTATAACGACTATTACACGGTTCGAAAGGAGATAAAAAAGACCGAAGATATCGAGAAAAGAAATAAGAAAACCCGTTTTAACTATTACGGTTATAAAACACGTCGGGAAAAAGGTAAATAAAAAAGGAAAATAAAAGAGAGAGTAGTTAAAGTAAAAAAGGAAGAAAATAACTATTACGGTTATTACGGTGTAGTAAAAAAGGCGGGATTTTAATAAATCTTAAAGTTAAAAATAAAACGTTACGACGAAAGACCGGTTAAAACTAACTAAAATATATTTATTATATTAGTATTATAAAAAGAAACACTTATTACGATAAAGAGGGGGAACTACGATATATTATTAATAATAAGAGTAAGAGTAATATACCCCCTTTCGACGTCTTTATAACTAAAATAAGTCTACTACGACCGTTTACGGGTACGGTTAATAAAAGAAGAAATTAAAAAGGTTTTTTTACACTTAATACACTTCCGTATATCGGTTAAAACGGTTTAAAAAAAAGAGTCTCGGGTACGTCGGTTCTTTAAAGTAGTAGTATAGTCTTTATAAGTCCGATACGGTTTAATACTTAACCGTTCCTTTACGAAAAAAGTAGTAAAAAAGGTGTGTTTATATATAAAACATATTTACGGAGAAGATATAAAGGTGTTTTTTATCGTAACGGTATAAAATAAACGATAAGTGAAATAGTTAGTAATAGTTCGTAAAAACAATTAGTAATATTAAAGTACGAATATAAATAAACCTAATTTAAACGTAAAAACACGACTAAAAAACACGACGGTTAAAAATAAACCGACCTATAAAAACGGACCACAAAACCCCCCTTCGACGAATAAAATCGATTCCACGTACGACGCTAACGAAAAAGTGGAGCAAAAAAACGATTCTGACGAATAAGAGGGCTTAAATGGGCGAAAAACTAGGGGCCGCTAACGTGACGGACCAATCAGGCTACAACAATCTACGCACTCTCCAAACAACCAATGAACGGAGGGTATTCGGGAAAAAGCGGGCCTCAACGGACCAATAGGAGGCGGCTCTCAAAACTTCTTCATGGTACCTTAAGATAACCAGTCGTTACATAAGTAAGCCATATGTGTAATACGTCAAAGAAAACAATAGGGCAGACAAAAGACTCCATGGTGGATTGTACCGGATCTATTAAAATGCTGCCAGTCCACGCCGTTTTGGGGGTGAAAAATAAAAGAATAAAGGAATTCATACCAGAATACATGGTGCAAAATCAATTGAAGAAGACCAAAAAGAAAAGAAAAAAATAGAGCATCCAGGAGACTCAAAGGCAAAACGAAACGTGATAGAAACGAACCTCTAGCAACTCCGGGAATGCAATAGACATCGGGTGGACAACAAACGCAACGGGTTCACGTCTCACGTCCGGCCCAAGAAGCGGAAGCTCTGGCCGATCGAGTTGGCACTGAACTTGATCCGGCCCTTGTCCGCCGCAATCTGCTGCGCCAGCTCGTGTCGCCGCTCAACCTTGATCAGGTTCGCCTTGGTCTTGTCCGTCACGCCCGTCAGGCCGAGCGTGTTACGCGGCGCCGGGCGCGTCGACACCGCGCGCGCCTTGGCCGCGTTTGTGCGCCGGGCCAGCGCCAGCGAGGCGGCCTCACTTCCGAGTCCGTCGACGTCCTCGTCCTCGTCCTCCGAGTCAAACTCCACGCCCGCCTCGATGGCCAGCTGCATTTGCTTCTCGCGCTCCGCAAGCGACGGGTAGTTGTGCAGGTTCTGCCGGAAATACCGATTCAGCGATCGGTGGCCCACGGACCGTCCTGACGGCAGGTGCAGTTCATGCTCATCATAGTACACCGCGTGGTTGTGCTTGTGCGCATGCGAGTGCCACCCATCTGCCTGGTGGTGCGACCGCGGATCGGTCTGGCTGTGGTGCGGGTGCTTGTCCAGACGCTCGTACTGGTGGATGTGGTTGTCCGCCGGCACGGCCGTCAGGTCGGCTGAGTCGAGCGACGATGCCGAGCTGTCCGTCTCCCAGCCATCATCCGCGCCATCGTCGCCCGTAACGTCGCTTCCGTCGGCGGTCGTCGTCTTGGTAGCGCGCTTGGCGCCGAGCTTGGCAGCGGCATTTTTCGTCGGGCTCTTGCCATCCCCGTCATCACTGCCATCCTCCTCGTCATCGTCGTCTTCCGGATCGCTGTCCGAGTACGTGCCACGGAAGTCGTAGAAATCGCCAATGTCCACCTGTTCCTCCAACGTCAGGTACGGGATGGTACAGTGCGCCTTATCACGCATGTGCGTCTGCACAGCAAAGACGTCGCCGCGCACCTTGCCGCAGGTGATGCACGCATGGTCGTCGCGGATTCGCGTCTCAAGATGCGCAAGCAGTCCCTCCAGGTCGACCAGGTACTGCTTTTCGGGAATGAACATATTGTGAAAACGACCCATGTGCGCCACGTTCAGCGCAATCGTTGGCGATGCGTAGTTGCAGAACAGGCACGACTTGAGCGAGTGCGCCGGCGCCGACTGCTTAGCCGCCGGGGCAGCCGGCTCCTCGTCGTCCTCGTACTCTTTGTCCGCCGCCTCTAAGTCAAGAAGATGCTCACCCTTGTGTTGTGCCGCCACTGACAAACGCGGATTGGCAGGCCGCTTGACGGGCGAGTGGCCCTCAATTGTTGTTTTCTTGAGGCCCTCCACAACCTGTGAGAACTCCTCCTCCGCCTCCGATCCCACCGTCTCGGTCTCGGTGTCAGCCACGGCAGACTTCATCTTTTGCGTCGGCTCGCCCAGTGAGAACGTCGAGCTTATGACTGAGCTCGCATCGTCGATCGGTGCCTTGCTGGTCTTGCTGCGCTTTGTGCCCGCCTTCGCCGCCTTGGCCTTGTGCTTCTGGCTGCCGATGTGGTTCTGGTACGAGTTCTCGCTGAAGTAGGTCTTTTGGCACACATCGCAGCTGCGCTCAAAGCCGGCACGTCCGGCCTCAGCCGCCGCACCGGCCCGGTTCTGCAGCGTTTTCTCGGCAAAGAGTTCCGACGAGATCGGCGGCAGCGACACCACACGGCGCTTCAGGTTGTACCGATGCCACTCGCTCTTCATGTGGCTCTTCTGCAGCTCGACGCTGCGGAACGCAACCTGGCACGAGTTGCAGCTGAACTGATGTGTGGCCGGCGCCGCGTCCTCCGCCGGCTTCATTACCGGCCGGTCGCCTGCTATTGTCGTCATGGCCGGTGGCTATGAGTAGTCGTTATGGCAAGTGTTTGGATAGGGACTCGTAATCCAGGACGAGGGATTGATCGTTGTTTCGTCAAAACTCGACAAATTCGGCAGAGAAATAGTTGTCGGTCAAAGTAAACAAGTTTGCCACTGATGTGAGACACGGAAAATAAGGTAGCAAAAAAGTGGACGCTATTGGCTCTTGGGAGTCTGTTGGAAGGCCGCCGGACGTATTATTGAGCCCGGTGATCACTGGGAGATTGATGACACCGAGAAAGTCTGAGTCAATGCTGCTGAAGGCCAAAGCAGAATCGTCTCGATGGAGGCTCTATACGGTGGTGGACGAGTGGGAGCGGCGAGCCCCGCGATGATGAAAAGCGTCGAGGGTCGTTGTCGTGGGTGGTCGTTGAAAGGAAGTGAGCGTTGCAGGGGGTAGAGGAGCGTGGAAGAAAACGTGTGGTAAAAAGGAAGAATTGACGCAAAGGGGATTTAACGACGTGAAGAAAGGCTGTGACAACAAAGCCAAAAAAGTGGAAGTGAGGGGAGGAAGGCACGACGTCAGAGAGGTTTTGGCAGGAGCAGATTGACAAAAATTTGAGTGGGACGGAAAAAAGTCCGTCATGCAGGATTTCTTTTTCGGGCGATTTTAGTGGGTGGGAAGGCTTCTAGAAGGTGGGGCGGTCTTAGGGCCGCCTGGGCTACGATCGGTGGTCGCGACTGCCTTCGATGTGTTTGGCAATGCCGGAATGCTGCAACATGTGCAGGGCATTGACCAGAATAGGAAGTAGGTAAAGTGAGCAGTATGTCGTACATCAGCCTCCTTTTTCGCGGTTCCTTCCTGACAAAAGTTTGGACAGAAACAGAAAGAGGAAGGTTCATCCCACACGCTTTCCGTGGCTGCTATCTCAACATGACGGCCAATCGGATTTCCAGATTTAATGATCTCATAGACGAACAGAGACGGAAGGTGCGGCTTTGCTGTGGCAGATGGCCACACCTGTTGAGAAGGTGCGACCCTTTCGCACAAACAATCTCATAGAACCGAAAACACAGGCGCAGAATAACTGCTCAGATGCACCTTCCACCTTCTGCGCCCGTCAACCAAGCAAGCGCAAACGCACCTGCCTGTACGGAGCATTGCGACGGGAAGTCTCGCGTGCCTGCCCGACTTAGGTCATAATTCGCCTCCTGGGGCGGCTTAAACGCTGAGTGGTCCGTGCATCGTCGCTGCCGCCCATGCTGCGTCCAGGGCGCGCTACTTCTCTTTAGGGCACTCTAGCGCCCCAAATTTCCTCTTTACAAAGCCTCCGCAGGTCAAACAACCCAGGACCACGGCAGGCACCCCCAGCCCGTCTCTCCTTCCCCCGTTTGCCCCAAGGCAGACGATGCATCGTCTCTTTCGTCCATCTCAACTTTCCGTCATCAAACGACAGTCAACGGCCTCACTTTCGCACCATCTGGTATCCATCACACCGCACGCTCTTTCTCAACCCGCGTCTTGTGTCTCGGCAGGCCGCGTTCCCTTCGTTCCATCCGGCACTCTCGTCGGTCCCCTACATCGACTCAGCCTCGAACGTGGAGGGCTTTCAACGACCATCACAACGACAGTTGCCTATCTGGCGACCGGACTGCGACTACCGCTCGACCTGTACACCGGCCCGTATCCCAACGGCCTACGGCGACCACTTACCGCGTTACCCTGGCCGACCCCGAACTCTGCAGTCACCCTCCTCGACATGAATCGGCCCTTCCGTCTCACCAGCGACTGACCCTTGAACGGACGTCATGACGATCGAGACACAACGGCCACCCGCGAGGAGCGGTGCAAGTGGTGGCGGTAGTGGCAGTGGCAGTGGAAGTGGCCTGCTTGCCGGTCTGTGGGAGGAGGCGCCGTTCGCGAGACTGCCCTGGGACGCGCCAGCCGAGCTGCGCGAACTGGTCGACGAGGTCGAGAACCCGCGCCGTGTTTATGCCGTCCACAAGGCCAGCCGCCGACACAACTTCCAGCTCCTGATCCAGTTGTATGTTTGCCGCACACACCAACGCCACCGTGCTGATGTTTCTGTTCGCTAACCATGCCCGCCCCAGGTACATTGTGCAGCTCCGTGATGGCTGCGGCACGGCCACGTGTGGCAACGCGACCTGCCTCTCCTTTCGCAAACGACTCGCCGGCAAGGCCCCCCTCCGTCGATACAACACAACGAGCGCACGCACGCTGGCGATCCACCTTGCCAGCCAGGACAACCCGGAGGCTGGCCTCTGCCCAGCTCTGAAGCTGCCCCAGTCACCACCGGACGCGTTGAACTCGGTCATCTTCACGCCAAAGCATGCGCCCATGCATGGCCTTGCTACTGCAGGGAGCTTCAAGCCGAATCCTAGCACACTCCGTTCCCGTGCATCAAATGACGAGGTCTCGAAGGGATCCAATGGCGTAAAGAGCGTACATGGCGCAAAAAGGACTTCTTCCGAGGCAGACAAGGCAACGGGGAGAAAGACGGGCAAGACGCCATCACCACCGCCAATAGCACACCCTGCACCTCGACACGCCAACTCTGACAAAAACGAAGAGCATGACAAGGACGAGCTGTACTTTACAATCACGGAGAAGCCCGTGAGCAAGGACTACCGGAGTTTTGCCGCCAACATGTTCGGCACAGTAGCCTTCAAAATGCTGGAATGGTTGACGCCTGCGAGTGTCGAAACCATGACCGACGCAGCAGATGTGCTGCAAGGCGGGCTTCAACCAAGTGCAAGAAAGGTGTCCAAGCCCTCTTCCGGCAAGGCTACACCGGACCAGCCCCTGGGCCAGTCTCCGGCACCGACCCGCGACGTATCGTCAGGTGAGATGGAAGGCAAAGACGGCAGCACGGCAACGACTGGACGTGTCGAACCGAGCGATCGTGGCGGTGGCCCAGCGGAAACACAAAAGGACCAGCCGGTCGCAAGCATTTCCCAGCGTGCACCCTCACCTCCAAATGGTCACGCGAGCACCAACGGAAACGGCCATGCGGTGCTGAATGCCAGCGCCCGCATGCGAGCCCCGACATCCACACGCCAACAACAACGGAAACTGTCGGTGGACCCGTTTGCCGCCGACGCCGACGACATCCCGCCGGTCCTCTCTCCCCTCTTGCCAGGCGTCCAGGGCGATCTCAATCCCATAGCCCCCTCGGCAAGATCGCTGAAGAGCACGGCGCCCACCATTGCACGCCCCATCTCGCAGCTGTCCAGCGCTGGCTTCTTTGACAGCGTCCCTTTGGAAAAGATGCCGCCGCTCAACCTCAAAGGATCGTTTGAGGCCTCGCAGAAGACGGCACGGACGCAGGCCGACATTTTGACCCACAGCGGAAGCGACACCAGCCTTCCGCAGTCACGCTCGTCCTCCTCCCGCTCCCGCTCCTCGGACCGATCTTCTTCCAACCAGTCCTCTGCTGCCAACGACGTCGATGGTACGGGGGCCGACAGTACTGAAGACGCCGCTCTGGACATGCTGCTCCCGCAAACCCTGACACGGCTGAACGCCGACGTCGTGGAGTTTGTGTGCGATGTGCTGCAAGACGACTGCACCCGCGAGGTGCACATGCTTGAGCCGCCTGTCGTCAAGCAGTTTCACAAACAGACCCGGGGCAGCCGCTCGCCTCCCCTCCGACGGAAGCCAAAGCCGCAGGGCAGGCAACAGGACGTCCATCTCGCCGAGGATTGGCGCCTGTTTGTCGAGCAGAGCCTGTTTTACGTCCTCAGCGACCCGAGGGCCCTCATCTCCTCGTTTACAAAGCAGGGCCAGCTCTATGATACGCATACCCTCTGGTACTGCATGCTCCGCCTCACCCGTGTCGCGCCGAGCCTCGTCTTGCACAGCCTGTGGGTGGCCGCCAAGGCGCTGCTTGTACCCACCAAGACGCTCCTGGCACGACGGCTGCCCGAGGCACGTCTCGCGCCGCACAAGCAGCAGAGCTTGCTGACCGACGCGGAGGCGGGGATGCTGATGGCGATCTGCCTGCATGCTCTGGTTGCCGTTGCGCCTGTTGTCAAGAACGAGTCGCAGCTCTACGACATGTCTCGCATTCGCTCCCAAGGCCTGAGCCTCGCCGGCAGTGGCCTGGTCGTGCGACAGCCGGCGGAGCTCTGCCTCCAGTACGACGATGCCTTCTCCAACGACCTTGCCCTGCGCTTGGCCCGGGTCTTGTTCTCGGCCATCGCGGCACAGCGCACCTTTAACGGCAGCTCCGGCTCTGACGGCGCCCTTGCCGGCACCATTGCCGGCCAAGGCCGCAGGGGCAGCCGGCCGGCCGAGGGCACAATGGACATTCTCGCGCCGCTGTTTTCGCAACTGGACTTTCTCAATATGGACGCGGCCTATATTCTCAATTTCTCTTTCCCCGATCGGACACTCCACGAAACGCGCGTGCCGACTCTGCTCCTTGACTGGGCTCGCGCCGTCATGCTCAGCGAATGGACCGGCTCGCCAGCCGTGCCCGGCGATGGCCACTTTGGCGGCGCCCTCGCCCTCATCGCGGCCCTCTACGAAAAGCGACAGGCTCTTTTGGTCGGCGACGTGCAGTTCCGGACGGAGTACTTTGCGGAGCGCCTCGACGAGATGGAAATGCCGGTCGCGTGGTTGTCGTTCACGTCCACGCGGAAGCGTCGCCACCTGCTCGACTTGCCGTTCATCTTCAGCCCGACGTCGCTTGTCTCGTATTTCCGGGCCATCAACTTTTCGCGCATGAACCGCTCGTTTGAGGAGTCGAGCTCCCTCCAGAGCCGGATGAATGCAATTATTTCGCCGGGGAGCTTGATTATCAATCCGCACCACAAAAAGGTGCTGCAGGACCTACTCAAGATGGCATCGACAAAGTACCTTGTTCTCGACATCAGCCGCAGCTCGATCCTCTCCGACGCCTTTGACCAGCTGTGGCGCCGTGAACAGCGCGAGCTGCTGCGGCCGCTCAAGGTCCGCCTCGGCGAGAACAGCGGCGAAGAGGGCATCGACTCCGGCGGCGTACAGTACGAATTTTTCCGGCTGGCCCTGGCGGAGGCCCTGGAGCCCAACTACGGCGCATTCACAGTCGACAGCCGCACACACATGACCTGGTTCAACCCGACGACGCTGGAGGCCGACTGGAAATTCGAGCTGATTGGTCTGCTGGTGTCCCTCGCCTTGTTCAATGGCATATCGCTGCCCGTGACCTTTCCCAAGGCGCTCTACCGCAAGCTGCTCGGCGAGCCCGTGGACGAGCTGCACCACATTGCCGACGGCTGGCCCGACCTGGCCAGTGGCTTGACCGCGTTGCTGGAGTGGAACGAGCAGGATGGTGCGGTGGAGGACGTCTTTGTTCGGACGTACGAGTTTTCCGTCGACCTGTTTGGCCAGCCCATCTCCCGCGTCATGGGGGACGACTGTGCGCCGTGGCCGAAGATCCGGGAGAACGTCCTGCATGACATTGAGGCGCGGGCCACAGCACCAATAGGCATGTCCGATACAGCTGCTGCTGCCACCCATGTCGCTGCCGCTCGGTCCGAACCAGCAGAGGATCCCTCCGCTCCCAACGCATCGCCGCTGGCCGCTGGCAATCCTGGCGACGACGCCCCCATGGTGACGGGCGCGAACCGCAACGCCTACGTCACGGACTACATCCGCTACCTGACGGACGTGTCGGTGCGCGCACAGTACGAGGCGTTCTCGCGCGGCTTCCGCAAGTGCCTGCACCCCAAGTCGCTGACGCTGCTGACACCGGCACTGCTGCAGTCGCTGCTGGAGGGCGAGCAGACCATTGACATGGACGAGCTGCGGCAGCACACGCGGTACGTGGGCTGGGACACGGGCCACGCGACGGTGAGCGACTTCTGGTCGATTGTGTCGGCGTACGACGAGCCGATGAAGCGCAAGCTGCTCGAGTTTGTGACGGCGAGCGACCGCATGCCGGTGGGCGGCGCCAAGACGATGCAGTTTGTGCTGCAGCGGAACGGCGAGGAGGAAGCCGTGGGGGGCCATCTCCCGACGGCATACACGTGCTACGGCACGCTGCTGCTGCCCGAGTATCCCAATCGCGAGGTGCTCCAAGAGCGGCTGGCGATGGCGCTGGAGAATGCCAAGGGATTTGGATTCTCGTAGACGGGCAACGAGGAAGAGTTTCGGAAACAAAAGAGTTGCGGAAACAAAGAGTACGATAGACAAGTTGGGGCCGACATTGCTTTCTAGCGAGCGTTTTCGGGATGCGGCTGCCAAGGTTCTTTATTCCTAATTATGGTGTCGTCGTTGGGATACTCATTTTGACTTGTAAAGTACACAAAAGACATCCTATTCCAAAAGCATACAATCAACCCCAAATGGGGCGCACGCGGTTTTGCATTTGAGAGTCATTTATATTGAAAACCATATGTATTTTCCAAACGTTTCCTGTTTCCTTGCCCAGTCCCAGTCACAGAACACAGGGGGGGGGGGTATACAGTCGTGCAACGGGCGTCGTTTTGAACCCCGTCGCCGTACTTGCTTTTTATTCTATACATGCTCCATACGTTTTTGGATTCCTTTCATTCTTTCATTTTTTTTATATTGCCGTTCGATCACCTTTGGGCCTCCCCCGCCCTCTAAAAGTCGTCCTCGCCCGAGCCGCTGATGATGACGTTGTTCACCTTGAGCACCATCCGGCACAGCTGGGTGGCCAGCATCAGCTGCTGCTTCTTGCCAATGAGCGGGTCGATCACAAAGGCCTCCTTCATGTCGTTGGAGCCGACGCCCATGCAGTCGACGCCCAGGCGGCCGCGGGCGGCGCCGCCCTGTGCCTTGATCTGCTGGCTCTTGACCTCGGCCAGGGTGGCAATGGGGTTGAGGCCCGAGTTCTCGGCCAGGGCCATGGGGATGGCGTCGAGGGCCTCGGCAAAGGCGCGCATGGCGTACTGCTCGAGGCCGGGGGTCTGGACGGCAGCGTCCTCGACGGCGAGCGAGCAGGCAATCTCGGCGGAGCCGCCGCCGTAGACGACGCGGTTGTCGCGGACGAGGTTGCGGACGACGCACAGGGCGTCGTGCAGGGAGCGCTTGGCCTCGTCGATGATCATCTTGTTGCTGCCGCGGACAAAGACGGTGACGGCGCGGGTGTTGGCGCACTCCTCGATGACGAGCATCTTCTCGCGGGTGGTGCCAAAGGTCATCTCGCGGACGACGCCGGCGGTGCCGAGCTTCTCGGCCGTCAGGTCTTCGAAGCGCGGCACGATGCGGCCGTTGGTGGCAATGGCAATCAGCTCAATCTCCGGGCCGCCGACCCAGCGCACGGCGGGCAGCTGGTTCTGCAGCAGCAGGTGGTTGGCCTCGTCGTCGAAGCCCCACTGGCAGACGACCAGGTTGGCGCCGGTGTCCTTGATCTGCTGGATCATCTCGACAAACTTCTCGTGCTCGTAGTTTTGCAGCTTGCGGAACTCCTCGACGGACGTGATGTCGAGCTTGTGCTTCGTCTTGGGCTTGGGCGGCTCAAAGGCGCACGTCAGGATGGCCATCTTGGCGTCGTGGACCTCCGAGGGCATCTGCGGGTGGGAGAAGTCCTTGTCGACGATGACGCCCTTGACGAGCAGCGAGTCCTCGAGGGCGCCGCCGACCTTGCCGTCGACCTTGATGAGCTCAAAGTCGACGTCCTTGCGCTCGAGGTCCGCGACCGACATGACGGCGTCGACGGCAATCTTGGCAAACTGGTCGTGCGCCTTGGAGACAATCTTGGAGCCCAGACTGGTGCGGGCGACCTTGGTGAGGTTGGTGACGTCGCCGGGGCCGAAGGGCAGCACGTCGGCGATCTTGTCGAGCTCGGCCACGGCAATGTCGCACGCCTGGTCGTAGCCGTCGGCGATGCGGATCGGGTGGATGCCCTTGTCGATCAGCTCGGCCGCCTGCTCGAGCAGGGCGCCGGCCAGCACAACGACGCCGGTCGTGCCGTCGCCAATCTCGTCGTCCTGGGACTTGGAGAGCTCGACCAGCAGCTTGGCCACGTGGTTTGTGACCTCCATCTGCTGCAGGATCGTGGCGCCGTCGTTGGTGACGGTGATGTCGCCATCGGGCGAGATGAGGATCTTGTCGAGGCCGCGCGGGCCGAGCGACGACTTGACGATGTTGGCGACTGTCCGCGCGGCGAGGATGTGGGATTTGACGGCCTCGTTGCCAAACTGCCGCCGCTTCTTTCCTTGGCTGCGGAGGGGGGGGGGCGGTTAGCGGCGGTCTGGTACCTGGAAGACGCCATGCGGACGGACGAGCTGTGCTGTCCAGACTTACTCTCTGACCACGATAAACGGCCGGCCCTGTTCATCCTGAATCACCGACGCTGTGGCGTGTTAGTAGGCTTGCGAGCTTCCACAAAAGGCAGCTGGGTCGGTCTGGGGTGCTTTGCATACCGTTGGAGAGGTCGAGATCTGTGTTGTGGGCGAGAAGTTAGCTTGCTGACCAAAAGGCTGAAATAGGGGCCAACGGGGCGCGGGGATGTTTTGCAACGCACTCATCGCCATGTTTGGAGGAGTTGCCGTCTCTGCGAGACCAAGCGACTGTAGGGGAGGGTGCGTGTTTCGGCGTCTGTGTCGGAATGCGTGTCTCGCCGGTCGTGGGTCTGGGTGTGGTTGTGGTGGAATGGGTGAGGTCCAAAAAGCGGTTTTGTTTGGTGGTACAGCTTTTGCTGCAGTCGATGCTCTTCTAGGCAGTTCCAAAGCGGATCGCGGCCGCTGAATTTTGATTTTTGTGGCCTGCCTACTTTTGCCCCTCGCTGCTTCCCTGTGGCCTGGCTGCTGGCCACCGCCCCTTGTTCCTGCCGTTGGCAGTAGGCGTCACGTGCGCTCACTTATCGAGCCTGCCCGTAAGATACGTCGAGGTCGCTCCATCGTTCCCCTGCAGCACCTTCCGCGCAAACCCCAGCACGGCCCCACAGCACGCACGTAGCGCCTTCCGCCATTGGGGCAAAGCTAGGCTATCAACAGCCTGTGGGCATTGTGTGCTGTTTCCATTGTTTCGGGGAAAGAGCGACAGACAGCTCAGGCGAGCAACCCAAAACATCGACGTCGCACCAACCAAATTCCTGTCGTCTCGAGACATCGACCGGACCATCCGACGCAGCCCACGGCCACCCGACGACCCATTCGCGCTCTCGTGCGCGTCTCTGCTGACGAGCGACGACTGCTGCAGCTGGTAGACTCAGTCTTTCCTGCCGCCGGTTCCGAATACGGCGCACCCACGGCGCTATATCCGACGCAAAACGTTGAACATTGTCGCTTTGCATCACGACATCGACACAGTCGACATTCCTCGACATTTCCTCGACATTTCCTCGCCCGGTGTTTGTCCCGCGACCGACACCCAGTCTCTCGTCGACCGCCGCACGGTGATGGAGTCCAGCCGTCCACTGGCCTGGCTCATCTCTTCATCCATCCGCTGCTCACCGGCTAGCTAGCGAGTTGTCCTCGTCTTCGCCCTCCGCGTCCTTCCCGCCCTCAGTCCACAGTCGGCGGGGTGGCCGTGCCCAGGGCCCGTCCCGGCAAACGGACGGCGACATGGAAGTAGGCGAATATGAGACCAACACGTTGGCGGTCACCAACATCGCTTCCATTGCCTTCCGTGTCTACCGCCCCGTCGCTGCGGCCTCGGCGTCTGCGGCGCTCTTTACCTTTTCGCCCTCGGACGTCGAAAAGGCCCTGCGCCACGATGGCCATCTCGTCTTTGCCGACTCGCGCCGCCAGGGCATTTGGTGCTTCCGGCTTCTGCGCAAGGACGGCTCGCCCATTGGCTCGCCCACCAAGTCCGAGCTCGGCACGACCATCGACGTCGGCCCGTACAAGCTCACAACCGTCTCCGACGGCGCCTTTGACCCCGGCAGCCTTGTTCTGGGCAAGCCGGCAGCGAGCACCAGCGCCAACCCCGTGAACACGCCCAGCAGCTCGGCATCGTCGTCCGCCACATCCATCGCGCTGCACACCTCCTTTGGCCTGTCTGGGCTGCCTGGCGTGGTCGATGCTCCGGCGTCACAGGCACAGGGGACGGCCGGGAGCAATGGAGGCGCTGACCGTGACGGGACGCAAGACGGCGGCACGGCACACGCGGCACACGCGGCACAGGGGACGCAAGGAACGCAAGGCGGCTCGCAGACACAAGCACAGGCGTCCGATCCACGATCCGCTTTCCCCGCCGTGCCGACCAAGGTGGTCTACAACTTCTTCATGTCCGCCGTCCTGGCCAGCCTGTCGACCGCGTACTGCTCAAACGCCAAGGCCATTGCCCTCAACAACCGCACCTTTCTGCTGCCGCCGCTCGACCCGCTGTGGGACGGCCGGGAGAGCAGCCGCACCGACAGCCGCTCGCTCGTCGCCACGCTGCGCATTACTCTGACGACCGCCGGCGCCTTGCTGGTCAGCCTGTCGCATTCGCTGTTGCGCGGCATGGGCTGCTCCGAGTGGGAGTGCTACGCCGGCGTGCCGCCGCCCGGCTCCGCTGTTCTGACCGCGCCTTGGGGCAAGTTTGCCACCGTGCAGGACGCCTACCCGCCCGTCATGTCCGCCGACGACAGCCGCTATGCCGTGGCCCGGTTGCAACGCAACGGCGTGCCCTTGCCGGCCGTGCCCCATGTCTGGAAGAGCTTCGCCGCCAAGATGCTGGAGATGCGCGGCACGTCGGCGTCTGTTCTGCAGGACTCGACGTGGCTGCAGCTCGAGTTTGTGCTCGACGACAAGACGCCCAGTGGCAATGACAGCGACAACAGCAGCGGCAACTCGGTCGTCATCCTGTGGCCCTCCGTCCTCTGCTTCTGGTGTCTGGAGGACGCACTGGTCACGGTTGCGCCCTTCCAGCGGCTCGACCCGCTCGCGGAGCTGCGCGCGGCGTATTTGGAAGAGCTGCGGGCGGAAGAAGCAGCCTTGCGGTCCAAGGAGGCCGCCAAGGAAGACGATGCCGCCCCCGAGGACGTTGTCATGGAAGACGTGCAAACCGTCTCGAGCATCGGCAAAGGGACACAGTCCGACGGCCCTTCGCCTGCTGGCTTACGGCACAACCTAGTCGGGCCAGGAGGTCCAGGAGGGCCAGGAGGGCCAGGCGGAGCAGGAGGGGCAGGAGGAGCAGGAGGAGCAGGAGCCACGTCCGCAACTTCCGCAACTTCCGCTGCCGGCGCCATCTACCCAACGCCGCCCGATGGTATTCTCAGTCTGGTTGGCGCGACACCGACGTTTGATGGCGCGACGTCGAGTCCCGGGAACGCCATGGGACCCAGCGCGGGTCCCGCGGACCTTGACGCTATCCCGGCCGAACGGCCGAGTGGCGCCGAGGAGGGCTTTGGCGACTGGCCGAGCATTGGCGCCCAGCAGAACGACCAGGACCAAGACCAAGCCTTCATGGGCGAGCCCGACAACTTGCTGGGCGGCGACCTTGGCGCGGACATGTTCGGCGACGATATTACGGACGCCGATTTTAACTTTTTCGACGACACGAAGCAAGCGGATGCCGCCACGGCCGCCAGCGCCACGGGAGCAGCCGGTCCATCTTCGACGGCTTCGTCTGCTGCTCTCGCCCCGGACAAGATGGACGTGGACGTCAGCAGCCGACCAAGCGAAATGCCGGCAGACGACACACTGCCAGATGCCCATGCGCAGGCCACATCGCAAGCGGACTCAAATATACAGTCAGAATCACAACCGCAACCACAACGTCAAAATCAAAATCAAAATCAAAACCAAAACCAACCCCAAAACCCACCTTCCATGCCCCCTCCTCCACCACCGGTACAGCAACCACCATCCGACCGTAAATCAAACGAGACAGTCGGCGAGTCATCCAACAAGACGCCCGGGTCGCCCGTCTTTGCAAAGCCAGAGCTGCGGCACGCACGGAGCAACCTCAGCGACGCCAGGAAAGGCAGCGGCAAACGATCGCCGAGCCCGTTCAATGCCGTGACGGTCTTCAAGCGCGTCCGCGCCATTGCCGAGGCGAACAAGGCGCTCCCCGTCGGTGCATTACGACAGCCTCGCCCCCAACAACCCGGCAAGCTGTTTGAAGGCCTCAGGTTCACCGAGTTTATGATCCAGAACAGCAAAAAGTACGAGCTGAACGGCAAGTTCGGCTTCAGCTGGCCCCATCCGGAAGCCGACATGCTGTCCGACCTGTCCTCGGCAACGTCGCCGACCGCCTTTCGTCGGCCGCTCAAGAAACGGCCGGGCCTGTCGGATGCGTCGCCGCAGTTTGCGTCCCTCATCTCCAGCATCACGCGCGGCCTCAAGTCGAGCTCGCTGCACGCCGCGCCCAGCCCGCGTCTTCTCGAAGACCTCGAAGACGGCGGCGACACATCCTCCAACGCGTCCAGCACGAGCTCGTCGTCCGACGACTCAGACGACGACGAAGCGCCTCTGGCGGTCACCGCCGTGCACAGGAAGATGCGCGCGCGCGCCATGGCCGAGCTGATGCCGTCACCCGAGGCCGCCACAGAGCTGTCCCGCGCCTACAGCGAAGGCGTCTGGGACTTTCCCATTGCCCGGTTCTTTGCCGAGCCGCTGCCACAGCCGACGGAGCTGAACTACGCAGACGACGACATTGCCGACGTGGCGCAGATCCTGACCCAGCAAATCACGCGCGCGACCATCCGATCCGTCTTTGACGAGGACGACGGCCAGGACCTGCAGACGTCCAAGCTGCGCCAGACCCTTCTGCAGCGTGTCCGCTACTCGGTCGCGACCCTCGAGGACTCGCTGCCGGCCTCGCTGGACGGCGCATCCCGCTGTGCGCTCAAGCCGTACCTCGACGTCCAAGATGCCCTGCAGCTGGCGCCACCCGGTCGGCTACATCCTCGCGCGCCTCCCGGGTCCGAGCAGCGCATCCCAAACCTCTTTCCGGCGCCCACGCCGCTTGTTGGCATCCGGCGCAACGAGTCGACGCTGTCCATCAAGCCGACCGGCATCGAGTTCTGGGAGGTGCTGGGCCTCGAGCCGCTGCACGGGCCAAAGGACATCCGCGCCGTCTGTGCCTACCCCAACTACCAGGGCCTGTCCGGCGACGTCGCCCGTTTTCTGGACCGCATGCGGATCGTCTACGAATCCCTGCGGCTGGGCGCCCACGAGCCGCTGTCGTTCAAGGCCAGCGTTGTCGACGGCATGGTCGCCTTCAACAGCAGCCTGTCCTCGTCGTCGCCCCTGTCCCAGTCCACGCCCGGCGCCGAGTTTTCGGGCGTCGACCAGGTGCACAAGCTGGCACAGGCCCTGGCGGCCGAGGACACGCCGGGCAAGAGCTTGGTGGTCTACTTTGTGTACTGCCCGGAGATCACGACGGCGATTGTCGATGCCTGCCTGGCCTTCCAGCGGCTGTCGCAGCTCTACGACATTGCGGTGACGAGCCGCAGCTCCGAGCCCAACGACCTCGTTCTGCAGCTCATCCCCGCCGACTTTTTGTCCTCGCCGACGTCCCTCGCCGTGCCTACGCCGACCGATCTGCTGCGCCTCTCTCTCGAGGTGTACGACCGCTGTGCCAGCCCTCGTGGGCCCAGGCCGGCGCCGGCGTTCCTGCTCGAGCAGCCGCCTGCGCGCAACCTCGACCTAAAACTGTCATCGACACCGCTCGTGGACGTGCAGCGGGAGAACTCGTGCATCCACGTGGCCTACGCCGCGAGCGCCGACGAGCGCTGGATCACGGCCGCGTGGACCGACAACAGCGGGTGGCGACAATTCAGCTCGGCCTACTGGATCGGGCGCAAAGACGCACGCGGCGCCGCAAACTCGTTTGACGCCGTTGCGCGCGAGATCTGGACCAACACGTGCGCCATTGTCTCCAACCTCAAGGTGCACTGGCGGGCCATTGTTGCCAAGAGCGGCCACATGGATCCCGACGAGATCGGCATCTGGTCCGAGCTGGCCAAGGCGGAGACGCGTGCATCCATCAGTCTGACGCTGGTGTCTGTCGACACCCAGCCGACGCTGGAGCTGCTTCCGCCGATTGCCACGGTGGCTCCGACGGTGCTGTCGCAGCTGTCGGTCCAAACCCTTGCGCAGACACCGCAAGCGTCGGTGTTCTCGCCAGAGCAGAGCGGGAACCCTGTGACGCCGGCCGGCGGCAGCAGCAGCTTTGCAAACAACCCCACGACGCCGGCGGCCGGTACACCCGCCGGTGGCGCTCCCACGCCGGCCACGCCGGGCGGCGGCCAGCTCGGGAAGGCCGGTGTCGCGGCCCCAAACAGCCCGGCGATTCCCAATACGCCGTCTGGTGCTGGTGCCGTCGCCAATGCCAATGCCAATGCAAATGCAAATGCCAATGCGAATACGAATGCCGCGAACGCCAACGCCAATGCGAATGCCAACGCCAGCAGCAACGCCAACAACGATGCCAGTGCCAAGCTTGCCGCTGCCGGCGCCGACCCCAACACCGTCGTCGACATTGAGGGAAATGTCGTCCTTGTCGACGTCACCGACAATACCTGGATCGCCGTGGCTGCGCACCGCCTGAACACGGCCTCCACCTGGGTCGACCTGCAGCCGGCGCTTGTCAGCGGCTACCTCATCAAGCGCGGCGGCATCGGTCGCGACGACGCGCCCGTCGTCCTCGAGGTCAACATTGTCCACGTCGACCCCAAGCACCGCGTCAGCGACGCCCTCGCCCGCGACATCCTCACCTCGTACCGGGCGCTGGGCACCCTGGCACGCGTTCGGGGCATCCTCGACAGCGAGCGCGACGCGCGGCCGTGGCACATTGCCGCCGCCGAGCGGGCCGCGCGGGCGCTCTGTCGATGGATGTAGGATATTTGCGCACTGTTTTTGCATTATTTGCATTATTTGCATTATTTGCATTATTTGCATTATTTGCATTATTGTATGTATGTGTTATCGAGAACTCGCATACTATATTCTATGCTCGGTCATTGTTTCAAGCGCCTTTGCTTTCAGTTGCCATCATACGTTTTGGGCGTCTTGTTTACAAAGATATACTTGTCTTTATTTTGTTTCGTCTAGTTCGCAGCGTATCATTCGCGGCGCTTGGGTGATGTTTTACGGTGTATTTTGTCGTATGGAGACATTTCATGTTGAATGTGTTTTACTCTGTGGGTCGTGATCATGGAAAGCCGTCTATGGTGAATCGAGGCGAGACGAAAATATAAAAAATAAAACGAAGCAGCGCAAAAGCCTTCTTGGAATAGTCCTCTCCCAAAAATCCCGCAAACCATTCCCTGACGCCTCTTGACGCCCTCAAGACCCTGTCGTCTCACTCGTCTCCGTCAGCCACTTACTGGTTGAAGAAGTTGGGGAAGAGGTACTCGACACGCTTGACGGCCTCCGGGTTGCGGCCGGCGGGCTTGGTCATGAACTGCACGGCCATGACGGCCGAGCCCTCGTGGTGCTTGGCCAGGACCAGATCTTTGTGCTCGGGGCGCGCCAGCTCGTCCAGCACGGCGCCCACGAGGTGCCTGGCGTTGGCGCTGTTGGCCTCCATGTACTTGAGCACCATGCTGACGCCGACGTCCTCGCTGTCGTCGCCGACGCGCCAGCAGTCGTAGTCGGTGGACATGCAGATCATCTGGTACGCCAGCTCGGCCTCCCGCGCCAGCTTGGCCTCGGGCAGCGCCGACATGTTGATGACGGAGCCGCCCCACGACCGGTACAGGTTCGACTCGGCACGCGTCGAGAACTGCGGGCCCTCCATGCAGATGAGCGTGCCGCTGGCGTGCAGCTTGACGCCGTCGCCCTGCATGGCCGCCGCGCAGCCCTGGACGACCTTGGCGACCTTGGCGTCAAAGGGGTCCGCAAAGCCGACGTGGCCGACGAGCCCGCCGTCAAAAAAGGTAAAGGGCCGCACGCCCTTGGTCCGGTCGATGACCTGGTCCGGCAGCACAAAGTCCATGGGGCGGATGTGCTCCTGCAGGCTGCCGACGGCGCTAAAGGCAATCACGCAGCGCACGCCAATGTGGCGCAGGGCGGCCATGTTGGCGCGCGAGGGCACCTCGTGGGGCGCCAGCTGGTGGTAGACGCCGTGGCGCGCCAAAAAGGCAAACGCCGCGCCCTTGTGCTCGACAATCTGGATGGGCGCCGAGGGCTTGCCCCAGGGCGTCGTGATGTCGAGCGAGGCCACGGGCTCGAAGCCCTCGATCTTGGCGAGGCCGGTGCCGCCGATGACGGCAATGGAGACCGGGTCTGCGAGGGTTAGCAGGGTCAGACCTGGGGGGGGCGAGCACAGGCAGCAGAACGTACGGTCGTAGTGGTCGGCGAGAGGTGCAGACATGGTGGCGATGAAAGATGAAGCGCAAAAGGAGGCAACTGCCAAAAGGAACGAAACGCTGTTTGGAGAGAAGAACAGTTCTGTTCTGGGCAACACAAGGAAGGAGGGACACAGTCGTGCAGCTTCAAGATCGGCAGGAGCAACCCATGGCGGTAATATAAGGTGCCCGATCCGCCGGTAGTACGAGTACATAAAACATAGGGACCATAATGCTCGGCCTTTTTTTATCTTGCATTTTTAGCGGTTCCTGGATTTTTTCTGATTTTTCTTATTTTTGCATGGCGTATGCTTTTGCCCGCCGGCGCGGCCTGGTCGTTGCTTGTTCGCTGCGATGAAGCTGCTGAAGACGCAATACCCCGCCGATTACGAATTCGGTTCGTCTCACTGCTGGTCAGCAGCGCTATGGAGGGGCTGGCAGCTTCCAATCTGGCCAACTACAGCGGCTCCCACACGTGCCTCCAGGCCGGCCAGCCACTGGACTCGCGCTGGCGGTTGCTCCTTCCGAGTCTGTTCCTGCCGAGTTTGTGCTGTGTACGCAGGGAAGGTCCCCCGGAGCAGAAGAGAGCAAATGTGGCAGGCACCAAGTCCCGACCGCCCGCACCTTCTGCCAATCACAGTAGCAGCTTCCTATCTCGAAAAAATAAGTCCGCCCCTGCCCAAAGCTGCGTTTGGCCCAGCGGACGACGAGTCTCGTGCCTCTCCGCCGTGACTCCGGCAGAAGCATTCTCTTCTCCGCAACAAAACATCGCCAAAGCTCACGACCTCGCTTTTGGCCCCGTCTACCGCACTTCTGCATCCCACAACCCTCTTGCAATTGCTTGCGACGACTGTCCGGCTACCTTGAACGCGGGCAACGGGACCACGCCCTTTCGGCAGCGCTACAGCAGCCGTTTTGAGTTCTTTTTTTTTTTTTTTTTTTTTTTTTGGTTATTTCAAATCCGGTTCTCTCTATTTGGGATTTCGACCAACCTTCACCGTCTCTTTGCATTTCGACACACAGGCTGTCTGCTCTCTTTGCCGACTTCGGTCCTTTTTGACTCTCCCTCTCGAATTGACAGTCTTGCGTCTGCCTGTCTTCCACCGCGTCCTTTTCCGCTCATTCTCACCTCATCGAATCCCAATTTCCTACCTTTCCCGACTACTAAACGCCTCGACTCCTCGACTCCTCGACTCCCTTCCTAGAGCGTCCGTCGGGCTGCCGCCGCACGGTGTACCATGGCACCCATCGCGACCGGCAATGTGCCGCCCGTCGACCGCATCAGTGCTCCGTCCTCGAAACAGTCCATCGAGGAGGTGTGCTTTACCGCCGCCCTGATCTGCCTCGATGGCCACTTCAGCGACCTGCCGTCCATCCCGGGCTCGCAGACGCAGGCCAAGGTGGCCGGCATGGTGGCCCGCACGCTCGAAAAGACGCACGGCCGCAAGGACGTCCGCGAGGCCCTCGCCCGCAACGTCGAGATCTGGGTGTACTTGACGCGCATCTTTAACAACGCCATCGACAACCTCACCCTGCGATCCATTGCCGGGCTGACCGACCCGCCCTACGACGACAAGTCGAGCATTGCCAACGGCAGCACCAGTGCCAGCGCCAGCGCCAGCGGCAGCCACGCCCACGCCCACCACCACCTGCACGCCCACATGGGCCACGACAACTCGGAGCTGATGATTAAGAACCACGCGAGCCTCAAGGAAGATCTGCAGATCCTCAACAAGCTGATGCACATTGCCCGCAACCTGCTGGTCTGCTCTGTGCCCGAGGTGCCGCAGGACATTTGTGCCGCGGTCAGCTTCGACGCCGTCGTCTTCCAGATCATTGTGCTGTGCGTCAACCTGGCTGGCAAAGGCTACCATGGCGATGTGCTGGACGACGCCAGCCGCAACAAGCTCAACGAGATTTATGATTTGTGTATGTGACAGTTGTCTTTGTACTTGGCTGTGTTTTTGGTTTTTTTGGGTTAATCCTTCATCCTTCTCACTAATACCGGCAGTTAAAAAACTCTTGGTGACATCTCTCCAACAAGTGCACAACTGGACCGCCAAGAACGACCGCAACAAGATGGCCTTCTGGTACTATGTCTTCTTCGAGGACGAGTCCATGCCCGACGACCTGGACACGCTGGGCGGCGACGGAACCGGCTACCGCCCAGACCTTGCCAAGATGGAGCTGCGGCACTGGCTCGAGCGCAATGCCACCATCTGCGCCGAGGCCCGCGAACGCCTCGTCGAATACGCCAACACACACCAGACAAAGGCACCCGGCATCCCTTCGCTCAACTCCCCGCTCGCGCGCCTCTGGATCCCCAGCAACCTCCTGGACCCGGACGTCGGCCGCGACGAGGCCAAGTACGCCCAAGACGAAGCCTTTGGCCGCGTCTCGCACGAGAACGAAATCTGGTGGGAGCGCGTCAGCGACCCCAATCGCGACGAGTGGCGGCTACCCATGCCCGACCGTGCCTACGGTAAGCGCCGCCAGTCCTTTTTCAAACACATTCTCTTGCACAGGTTCAGCCCGCGCTGGCGGATGCGGGACGAAGACGCCGCTCAAGGATACAGCATCCACATGACCGGTGAATACTTCCGCGTTGCCGGCAAGGGCGACGCCGAGTTAGATAGCAAACTTGACGAGCTCGACGAGCTCGACGAGGAGACCGACGAGGAGACCGACGGCCGTGTGGTCGAGGTCGACGAAGACGGTACAGACGAGGACGGTGACGTTAGCAATGAGGATGCTGAGGCTGACGTAAAAAAAGACAATGAAGACGGCGAGGAAGGCGAAAGCGAAGGCGAAGGCGAAGGCGATGGCGAGGACGATGAGCATCACAACCACAGCCACGGCCGCAGCTACCACCGCTACCACCATCACCACTACCATCACCATCATGACCATGATCACGATCACGATCACGAGCACGACCACGACCACGACCATGACCATGACCACCACCACCACCATGAACATCATGATCATACCGACGATGAACACGAGGGTCCCTACCTGGACATTCACGGTAACCCTATCGATGACAATTACGAAGACGACAACGACGACGACCTGGAGGATGACGATGACGATCACCATCACGGCGGGCCCCATAGCGACCGGGACGATCTCGACGACGACTCGTACGCTGAGGGCCCCGTCCTGGGCCTGCTCACGGAGATTCCCAACATTCTCGACCCCAAGCAAATCGAAGCCCTGCACATGATTATCAAGTCGTGCATCCTCGACACCATGGGCAGCGGCCTGACGCCCCAGGGCGAGAGTCTGCAGCAGGCGCGCTGCAAGTTCCTGCTGGCATCCGACAGCGGCCGCAGCCTGCTGCGTGAGCTGCTCGTTTTCATTGCCGTCTGGGACCAGGAGGAGAGCTCGCTGATCTGGGAGCTCACGTCCCAGATCCTCGAGGCCATCCACGACGCGTCGTTGATTCCCTACGCCTGGACGGAGCTGCGCATTCCAAAGGATGTCGTGTCGCCTGCCCAGGCTGTCATGCTGCGCATGATCACCTACTTCTTCCGCAAGAAGTACCTTGGCCAGAACGCCCTGCCCGCCGCGTCCAACGGCGCACCGCCCCGGCAGCGCGTCGATGCCAGAGACATGCGCTTGGTGCACTTCATGGTCAGCACGGTGCGGTGCCGTATTGTGCCCGAGTGCTTGGCTTTCATGTCCGTGCAAGGCGACATTCGCCGCGGCGCCACCGACAGCTCCGTCTTCCCCATCGAGACCTGGGACATGGAGCGTGCCCGCGACGGGCTGAGCCAGGTGCTGGAGCTTTTTGCCACCGTCTCGGAGATTGAGGAAATCCGTGCTCAGCTGGTCGACTGGGAGCTGGCCATTGAACTGGTCGCGCTTCTCAAGGGGCTCGAGGAGGCCATCCCAAAGAAGCCCCTGGTCGAGGCGGCGGCCCAGAGGCCGAATGCCAACTCGTCCGCCCTTGCTGCCGCCATGGCCGGTGCCACGGCCGGTCGAGCTGCCGCTGCTGTTGCCGCTGCTAACGCTGGACGGCCCGGGCAGCAGCAGCAGCAGCAGCAGCAGCTTCCGCCGCCTCCGCCTCCGCCGCCGCCTCCGATTCCTCAGGACCCTGCGTACAAGTTCCCTTGGGCCGGGATTAAGACACAGGTGCTGTCTATTCTCGCCACCCTTTTGCAGCCGGACCCGGGCAGGACGAGCCCCGGCAATGCGCAGGTCCAGAGCCAAATCATGGAAGAAAAGGGCATGCTCGCGCTGCTCAATGCGTGCGTCTACGACGACCATAACCGCTTTGCCCGCGAGCGTGTCCAGCTGTGCCTCAAGTACCTGATGGACGGCTGCGAGGAAGCCAACCTGTTTGTCCGCGAGCTCGTCAAGTCGACCCCGCTCCCCAGCAACGGCGGCAATGCCACCGGTGGACCAGCAGCCAACGGTCAGCAGCCAGCCGATGGCGTGCGACGCGTCCGCGTCGACGGCGTAGAGGGCGAGGTCAAGGTCCGTGTCCGTGCGGAGGGCAAAGCTGTCCCGACGCCTCCTGCCCCGGTCGTCCCAGCGGCGTCGGTTACCACGAACGCCGCCGCACAGGCTCCCACCGCCGCCAATGCTGCGCCAGCTGAAGCGTCTCCGTCTGTGAATCCCGCCCAGGTGACGCAGGGGACGCAGGGGACGCCTACGACCCTGCCATCCCCTTTGGCGTCTGCACCGAGCGGACCCCCAGGAACCGCTCGGCAGCGTAAGCAGCGCCAGAAGCGGCAGCAGAGGCAGAATCGACTGAAGCAGCAGGAAGCCGCTCTGGAGGCACAGGAAGACCAGCTCTTGCAGGGCATGTCGCAACAACAGCCGCAGCCGCCTGCCCAGGCCCACGTGTCCCAAGCGCAGCCTCAACAGCAGCAGAAACAGAAGCAGTCCCAGGCTCAGCAACCTGCGGTCCCGACACCGCGTGTCTTTGGCCCGCCGCCGCCGCCGCCGCCCATCGCGCCCGCACTGGCATCGCTCGCGGCGCAGATGTCGCAACTCGCCGCACTGCCCCTGCCCACCCCCGAGATGTTCCAAACCAGCAACCTGCCGCATCAAGCTTCCAACGGCAATGTGGCCGAGGACCTGGCGGCCCGCCGCGCGCGGTGCGAGTCCCTGCTGGGCGAAATCGTCTCCCTGACCGACCACACGGCCCGCATGGCCGTGTCCATGAACCGCGGCGAGATGCCCCTGCCCGACGACACGCTGATGAACTTCCTCAAGAGCCAGAAATTTCTGGAGCGGTGCCGCGAGCGTCTGACGCGTCCCGTCTCGGGCGCCCCGGATGCTCTCGTCGAGGAGGGCAGCAACCTGACCAGCGGCATGCTGGCGGATCCGCTGGGCAGCCTCTTCTCGGGCCTCGGCGTGCCGGGCTCGGCCGACGACATATCCATGGCGCAGACGTCGCTCGAGGACCAGTACCGACTTGTCGAGCAAGCCCTGCTGTACCTGACGGAGGACCTGGCCAAGAACCCGGAACCGACACACCCTCCGCGCTAGCATCGGATGTGAGCGCGTGCTCTGCAAAGGTGCAGCATCCATACTACGTTTCTTTCCCGTTTTATTAAGAAGTGACGTGTTTTTGTTGTCGTTTTAGGTCTTGGAAAATACGACATGAAAACGTGTTTATAATTGCATACAAAATGGCGTTTCTGCAATGCATCACCAGGAGTTTTGTGTTTGTTATATATCCATACCATTTACCAGGACTCGCACTCAAACGTGCTCAATCAGGTAGCTTCGACACTCTACATTATGCATCGCAAATACAGCAGCAATGTTGGTAGTGTACAGTGTTACCTCTTTAATATTTGTACATAGTGGAAGGTCTTCAAAACTAGAAATTGATTGTAGTGAATCATTATGGCAAGGTCTTGACTTCTTTGTCTTCTCGCCTCGTTTCGTTCAAATTCCATTTTTGCCCGCAAATACAAGCAACACGATAAAGAGATGCTCACCTCAGTTGGCGTCCAATTTGTTTTGTGCATTAAAACTAAAGAGTGAAAAATCAACCTCATGAAGAATAAAAAAAGCTTTTTTTTCTCTAGCCAGTGAACCAAACTCTTCCGCTCTCATTCTCTACTCCATCCTATCGTAACGGAACACGAACGCCTTTTTTTTATGTAATTTGACTCCTCCCCTCACATTACCTCCGATAGGGGGGCATTGTTCTCGTCGCGATGCTGGCGCTACAGCTCGCGCTTCTGCGTGCCCTCCTTGACAGCCGCGAGAATCAGCTCGCGGGCCGTCTCGACGCCGTCCACAGTGCCAATGACCTCAATGGCATCTTGGCCGCTGTTGCCCTGCGGCACAAAGATGCGGCAGCCGCTCTGCTTCCGGATCGAGTCAATCTTCTTGCCGCCCTGGCCCACAACGTGGCGGAACAGCTTCGAGTCCGGCAGGACGAGGTAGCCCGTAGCATTGCTCCGGCCCGACTGCTCAAGGGCCTTCTCCAGGGCCTTCTTGGCCTTCTCAACGTTCTCCGGCGTGCCGTGCAGGACCCACGGAATCTCGCCTGTCTCCGTCGTCGACACCTCCACCACGCGCCACGAGTGCGCACCGTCGGCGGCGTCCTCGTCGTCCGTGATGAGGGGCAGGGTGCTGTTGCCGTTGGCAGCAGCAGGGACGGGTCGCGCAGGCACGGCCTGGCCGGCGTGGTCAACAGTCACCTGGTGCTCGTTGCGCAGGCGACGGAAGAACTGGCCGTTGTTGGAGATGGCGTGGTGCACGCTGCGGGGCACCTGGACGGTCGTGGTGTGCTGCTCCTTGATGAGCGACTGGATGTGCTGCTTGGCCTTCTGGACATTGTCCGGCGCACCCGTCACCTTGACATCCGTGCGCTCGTCACCCTGTCTGGGGATGTCGACAACGACAGAGAATTTGGCCTCAATCTGGCGTCTGGTCTCGCCACCGCGGCCGATCAGCGACCGATGCTTGTCCTGGGGAACGTCTATCGTCTCCGAGACCTGGTTGGAACGCTGGTCAACAAACTCCTGGATCGACTTGGTGATGGCCTCGACAAACGACCGGCGGCCCTCGATCTTGATCGCAGAGTCGTTGCTGTCCTGGTTGGGGAACTGGATCGCCCGAGACAGCTCTCTGCGGTCGTCGGAGCCGCCCGCCTTGACGACGAGGTCCTTAATAGTAGAGCCTAGTTTGCAAGGGGTTGTAAGTTAGTCATTGCATACTGTAGAAAATGGATGAGCAATGCAGTTGGTAAGACGAACCTCCAGGACCAATCAGCGCCTTATGGAACTTCTTGTCGACATCAATGGTCGTGCTGATGGTGTCGTCGAGCACAGCCTTCTTCTCCAGAAGAATCTTCTTGGCAGCCGTCACTTGCTCCTTGGTGCCCTTGAGCTGGATCTCCACTGTCGAGTCGGGGTCGCCGCGGCTGTTGGGCACATCAATCTTCGCGCCGGTCTGCTGGCGGAGAGCCTCCATCGCGGAGCCGCCCTGGCCAATCAGGTAAGGAACCTGCTTCTGCTGCACCTCAATAGTGGCAGTGAAAGAGGTCTCCTTCAGGTACAGGTACAGCTTCATAATCTCCTCACGAGCCTCATCGGCGCCCTTCTTGGGACCGCGCACAATCACTTCGTCGGGGCCCTGCTGGCGGCGGGGCTTGCCAGCGTCGCTCGCAGCGTCGGTGACCGACTCGTCATCACGGGCCGCTTTGGCGACGCGCGGGAAGAAGATCAGGACCTTGTACCGGGTCTGGAGGCGGTTGATGGTGCTACCCTGCGCGCCGATCAGCTCACGGTGGAACTTGGGCTCGATCTTCAGGATGTGCGTGGTCTCGTCCGCGAGGTGGCGGGCCACCGAGTTGATGTGGGCACGGGCGGCCTCGGCCTTGGCCTTGGGGCCTTTGAGCTCGACCTGACCATCCTGGACCTGGATCTCCACATCGAACTTGTCGCGCAGCTCACGAATGTTGCTGCCGCCCTTGCCAATGAGATGGTTGGCGTAAGCCTTGGGGAAGTCAAACGACAGCGTGAAGCCGCGCTCCTTTTCGTCCTCCTTCTCCTGCTCCACAAAGGCGTTGATCTTCAGGAGGAGCTCGTCCACGGAGGTCTTGGGTCCCCGCAGGGTCACGGCTGTGCCCAGGCTGGAGACACGGACGGGCGGTTGGTTGGCAGGACGGGCCTCTTGCTCCTTCTTGATGAACCGGCGAAGCCGCTCGTGGAACTTTAGGGGCACCTCAATCTGTGTGGTCTGAATGTCCTCCTGAGCACCAATAAGCTCGAGAATGTGCTTCTGCGCATCACGGACGCCCTGCTGGAAGGCCGCAACCTCCTGCGGCGTCGGCACCGTCTGGGGCAGGGTGTACGGGCCAGTGGAGTCGTCCGAGGGGCCTTCGTAAACAAGGAGGACTGGTGCGTCGGATTCGGACGCCTCGGGCACGACGAGGTAGACACCGTAGTCCTGCTGCACGCGGGGGCGAACGTCATTGCGCAGGAACTGGTGGAAGAAGGGGTCGACAGGGATCGAGGCCATGCGGCTGGGCGGGTGGCTGGAGATGATGTTCTTGATCTCTGTCTGAGCGCGGAAGGCGTTCTTGCCGTCGCGCGAGTACAGCTCCCAGGGAAGGGCGCCCTCACTCGTGAAGGGCGTGTTGATGTGGCTCTGGTACTCGCGCTCCAGGCGCTCAATCTCCTTCCGCTGCCGCAGGTAGCGGGTGACGTTGCGCGCATGGGCGGCCGCGCTGCCAGGAGCCTGGCGGTGGAAGCGCGAGATGTCGTAGTTGGAGCACTGCATGCCCATAGCCAGGTCAATGGCGCGCTCGAGGCCGGCCTCGACCCGGTCCGCGTCACCGATGATGGTGACGTTATCGTCTTCGGCATCTTCCGGCAGGATCACCACGCAGCCGGTCTCGTTGAAGAAGTCCTCCATTGGCGTACCGTGTTGACCAATAATGAACTGCTGGCGGCCGGGGGGGATGGAGGTCTGCTGCAGTTGCAGGCGCTGCTGGAGGGCAGCGGCTGCCTTCTCAATTTCAGCGCGGGCGTTCAGGACAGCGTTGCGCTCGCCGGCCAGGTGGATGTGGTTGTCGGCAGACGGCGTGAAAACAGGACGGCCAGTAGCAGCCAACGTGGGGGGCTGAGCAGAGCGCGGCTGCAGAGGCGGCACGCGGATCTGGACGCCGTTGTTCTCCAGGTTGGAGAGCAGGCCGAAGGTGGGGTCGGCAATGAAGGGGTAGAACTCGGAAGGAATACCGCGCAGGCGGGTGTTCGTGTTGGCGGAGCGCTCGCCAACAATCTTCAGGATCGCATCCTGAGCCGCACGCGCAGAAAGGGCATTACCCTCCACGGTGACGTCAATCGTTGCGTCATCGTCCTCCTCGTAGGCAGCCGCAACCTCATCGGCCTTGGGCAACTGGATTCTTGCGCCCGTCTTCTCCTGGAGCGACTTGATGGTCGAGCCTTGCTTGCCAATGATGTGGGGTCTCACAGACTGGGGAATCGGCACGTTGACTGTGACCTGTAGAAAAAGAGAGAGAAGAGAGTTAGTCTCAAGCAGCCAAGATTGAGCGAACCAAACAAGGGGCAATGCATAAATACAGCAAAGCTGTTGGCCGTCGGCAACGGCCGCAGACAATGTGTAACGAGTAGCAGAAAAAAGATCCGCACGCACCAAAGAAAATGGTCCGAGCACCCTTCTTACATTGTTTGCGTGACAATCAAACGAGATGGGGCGGGGAAAGTCTCACCTTGGCACCAATCTGTTGGACAAGGTCCCGCAGGGCCTGCTGGGCAACCTCCGGCGGGCCCGTCGCGTTGAACTGCCTCCGGTTACCGGTGGGCGGCAGCATGGTGATGTTGGCGCGCGACTTGCGGTTGATGTCCTTGATAACGTCGGGAATGGGGCGCTTTAGGGAACCACGGGGCAGAAGCTGGTGGTCCTCGAGAGTGACACTCGAGACGTTGCGGCCGGGGATGTTTACAGTCGGAGGGGCGGTCGAGCGGGACGTGGCAGCAGCCGGAGCACTGCTGCTGTTGGACAAGGGCTGCGATGACCCGTTCGCGCCGTTGGCAGCACCGCCGGTCTTTGCGTTCCAGATGGGAGCAACGTTGGCGGCAGCCTTCTTGGGCGCGCCCAGCTCGGGGAACAGCTCATGCGAGTGGGTGTCCAGCTTGGAGGCAGGCGTGGGCTCGGGCGCCTTCTGCTTGCCAGCGGCTTTGGCAGACGGCGTAGCCGCCCAAGACGAAGCCGGGGCATCAGCCGGGGCATCAGCCGGGGCAGGACCAGACGAGGCCGCCTCAGCTGCCTCGCGACGGAGAACAGCGTCGTGCTTGAGGTCCTCCTCATCGGGGACGGTCTCAATGGTCACATGGTGGCTGCCGTGCTCTTGAAGCAGGCGCTGAGCCGCAGAGGAAGCGTTGCCGGAATCGGCAGTGGACGGGGAACCGGAGGCCATTTTTCGTTAACCAGGCGCAGAGTCGTTTACCGGAGAGAGATGGGGGGCCGAGGCGTCGAGACAACCGAACAGAGCAGGTGGATGTTGGAGATGACAAAAAACTCTGTTTGGGGAAATGAATGGTTAGAATAGAAAAGCCAAAATAAGGAGAAGACCAGAAAAAAAAAAAAAAAAAAGGAAGCCGCGCCAGCGATGTATAGGATACATGGCATTGGATGCGGTACTCGTCAGCAACACACGTCTGGCCACTAAGTCCTAAACCTAAGAGCCATGCCACTTGCGCAGGCCATGTGAGGAGCAAAGCTCTGCCGGGCAAAGCGACACAATGAGGAGGCAAATGAGGCGAACGCACATGTCTTCGCAAGGAGAACAATGTGGGGCGGGGCGACCAGATCGTTCCGCAGGAATTGCAGACGACTCAATTCAACGTACAGTGAACAATAGAACGGGCAGGTAGCCCCTCGGTGATAGCTTTGTGCTCGTACGAGACGGTGCGTGTGTAAGGATGGCGGTAGGCGGTGACGGTGGTGATGTTGTGGATGGAGAGAAGGAGAGAGGAAATGGGGGATGGGGAATTGAGGACGCCGTCCTTGGACTACGATGAACGGTGCCTGCTGCCAGAGGAGACCACCTTCAGTCGGGGGAAGGTGCAAAGGGGGCCCCACATTGCCTCGCGGTCCACCGTGGGACAGGACAAGCTGTCCGCAAGAAGAAGCTACGTCTTGCGCAGTTGCGGAGGGCAACCGGCCAATGGCCTTGTCTCCTTACGTTTACGGGGCATTTCAGGAGAAGCAGACCATCGCGCAATCAGCAAGCAGAGGAAGGGACAATCGGGGCCCGCAGTGCGAGCAGGGAAAGACATGTTGGGACAGGAAGGTGCAGAGGACAGAACAGCGAAAGCAACAGAAAAAATGCGCTATTTCGACGGGCAATTTTGCAATAGCGTGGAAATGGAGACGCACCTGCCGCGGGGCAGCTTCAGAAGCAGAAAGAAGGGGGAAGCAGCGGAGTGCATGGTGCGGTGGATGTTGAAGAAGAGGAAGCAGCGAAGGACAGGTCAAGGGGGAACAGGAGGACAACACAGAAGCGCACAATGACGCAATCTGATTGGTGAATCCAAGACAGCAGACAGGGTCAGGAAGACCTTGGGAATATCGACAGAAAGGAAAGCCAGCTTTGAGTTTTCGTTCCGCTTTACTGAAACGCACAGGAAGTATGACCTGGACCGAGTACTAATAGCCGGCGCCCACATTGCTCACAGTGCTGAATCATCCAAGTAGGAAGTCGGTTGGTCTTTCTCCAGGTCGACTCTGTGGCTCCTTCCGCGTCCCAACAGGAGCCCAACCAAGGGAAGGAGCTGCCCAAGTCTTCAATTCCCTTACAAAACGGAAAGTCAGACCAACTCGGAGTGCTTTCTCTGGCAATTTGTGACCGGCGGAACGGTCATTGGGAAAGAACGGCGGAACAGGCCGCAATTCGGTAATCCGAAACAAATGGCATTCGTTGCGCCCTGCAATTCAAAGGAAGACCCCTAGAACGCCGCCGAAAGGCTGCTTGATGTGCGGCGAGCGTATCACGAAAGCTCATCCCTGTTGGCGCTCTGCCGATCTTTGAAGCTTTGACAATCCCTGCCACAGCCTTTCACGAGTGCTCAAGTGCCCAGTGCATCAGCGATAGTGCCTCTTGGTCTCCAAGCGCCAAGTTCCGGCAATGTTGACGTCCACGCCAATTTCTCGTGTTTCCGGCCACGGTCTCTGACAAGTACCAGTACCCGACCCAAGCGCCTCAAACAAACACGAACTCGGCCTGGCCGCCCGAGTCCTTCGGGCATACGACGTACAATGGGAGCCAGCCTTGCCACACGAGTTTCATGTTGTGCAGAATAGCAAGTACGCATCAGTTAAGTCTCAAGGACATTCCGCACTCCGCGATTTTATTTTTAATAGAAGTTGTACATTTTTAAATAAATAAAATAAATTAAAAGAGATAATCGTGAATTCCGAGGCACCACAACTACAAAATCATCTCAAAGCTCGTCTTTCGAAGAGCACCGACTAGACATTTGTCTCTCCCTCTCTCTGCTGCGTTTCACTCCAGAAACCGGGCGTAGACATCACCACTGCACTTTACTCGCAACGCTGGGTATTCTATCTCACACATGGAGGCGAAAACGCCACCATCTATTTTAACAACCGGCAGACGTGTGGCCAGACGAACGGAGCTGCCCTTGTTCTATCCGCTCAAACGTGGTCGAGCAAGTCACAAATTCATCGAAAGAGAACAGCACAGACACGTGGGAAGGGTAACGATGTCATGTGTATGCCACACTTTCGTATTTTATATTTTTGTTTTAGTAAACATGACAATATACTGCATGACTTATCTACTGTCTAAGCAATAGCACACGCATAATGAACTAGCGTACATAAGTCTTACTCTTGCCTATTCCATAACATGGAAACTGGGAAGAGAAAGGAATGACATGAGACGAAGAACAATAACTTCCGTAAGGTTGTCGTTCTTTCGAAGACTCTTATAACCGTGGAGCGGCGACGTACAAGGAGATCAAAGTATGACGATGAGCGACAATTGTGTGGCTGCTGGAAGCGGGCTGCGAGGGGGAGATGGCAAGTTAGGAGACACAGGCAAGAGCGTCACGGGGGACAAATACAAGTACATATATAAAGAGTTATTAGTAAATATATATCCGCAGCAATAGTAAACGGTTGCAACAGGTTTCCCCTCCGTCATACTCGATGTCCTAGAGACCGTACTAGTCAAGCTTGTCTCCCTCCTCCTCGTCCAGCCAAGAGACGGTGCCATCCGAATGCCTGTGGGAATACCGCCCCGTCGCAGGGTCCTTCTTCTAGTAGCTTCTGTGCTTGCTGACGTGCCCGGAAGATCCATGGGATGATTGTGAGGACGGAGACTTTCGTTTGCCTTCGCTGTTGTGGCTGTGACTCGATTTTGTGGAGTGCAACTTTGATGGTTTCGAGGAAGACTGTGAGTGCGATCCTGACTTGTGGGGCCCAGTAGAAGCTGCGTGTGTTGGCTGCCAAGGCTGTTCGAGTATTTCGTACCCGTCGTCTTCGTATGCTTCGCCAGGGGCTGTCGTGTCGTAGGTGTCCGTCGGGATTGGGGGTTCGTCGCTCGGTGGAGGCAGTGGTGCAGCAATGGTCTGGAGGATGTCGCGTTGCTGTTTCCAATATTTTTTTCAGCTGGTCTCTTAGTTCTTCGGACTGAGTCTTCGCATAGTCTTGGGCGTTCCTGAGACGTCTCCGTCCGTCCTTGTGAGCTTGAAAAGTGCCTGTGAGATTTATTGACGAGATGGGATATTGGTGGTACTCGAGTGCGTCTTTGTCTCCTTCTGACGGGGTCGCGAAATCAGCGTACAGGTTGAGATTGGTGCCGTCTGCGGTGAATGTTGTGACTTCTGCGTGGCCTGGGGGATCAGACCCTCCCATGTAGGCGAGTGCTTGGTTTCTTGCGTGGACAAGAGCTGCTCCGTCGTAGGCACTCTGCACTCTCGTTTCTCTCATGTCCCCAGCAGGGCCCTTCCATTCTCCAGCAATCATCGGTAGGGTTATGGAACGGGGGTCGTCCTTATAAAGAGTGGCTCCAGGGATATAGTCGGCGGCCTGGAACGGGCGGAACTCTTGTTTCTCGAGGCCCTCTACGAAGTCGGGCTGCGGGGCCGACAAGCCGTCGTTGTACCCGGCGTTTGCCGGGGCCTTTGTAAACAATCGGTTGAAGGCTCGGCTGTACCCTTTGTCATCATACCCCTTCAGCAGCTTGCCGCTGGTCTCAATGACCATGGTTATTTCGTTACCGGCCCCCTCCACTCGGTTGACATAGCCCTCGTAAACTGACTCCGGAGGCGAAGCAGTAACGCGGGACGCCGCATGTCGTTTACGAATATCGTCGAGGTTCGTGGGTGGCTTGAGTATGCTGGTTCGAGGATTCCATTCTTGTAAGCCTTGTCGGCAAACCCAGATGTCGTTGTTGACGTGGTTTTGGTTGAATTTGGGTCGTCCGAGGGGTCTGACTTCTTGTTCTTCCTCTGGCCCATTTTGTCGAACAGGACCAAGTTCTCCCGCGTCAGTCGTGTTCGTTTTACCGGAGTTTCGTCGTCACTGTCGCTGTCGATCTGTCTTTTTCGTGACGGTGGGCTTGCAGGAACTTGCTCTCTTTGCAAGAGCTCCTGGGAGGTTTGTTTCTTGTCCATGGTAAAGAGTGGAAGAGGAGAAGGCTGGGTGTCGGGGTGGTCGACTGAATGGGTCTTGTATACGACGCCTCGTTGTCGCGGTTTTGTTTTGGTGCGGTGTCTGTTGGGCGCGACGGATTTTCAGGCAGCAGGGCCGAGTGCCTATGGTTGATTCTCCGTGATTCCGGTCGTGCAGGGTCGTTCGCTTCATCGTCTAATACGATGGTAGGATTGACGCCGCGCACCGCGTCGGGGCTTCTGTGTTAAATGGTGGTGATATGGCGGCATCCTGCGTGTTGGTCAGGTTACGGAGTTGTTTTCCACGTCCTTTCGTCGTTGCTACAGCCCTTCCACATTGCAAGGTACTCTGTTCGTGGTTCTTCTCTGTGGTGATCGAGAATCTTCTTGACCTTTTATTCTTCTTCGTCTTCGAGCTCCATGGTCTTGTCGAGCTGTGCGCGTGGTTGTCATGAGCGCAGGAGCGTGGCCTTTGGCGTGTAGTATATGGGGGCCCCATCATGTCAGTTTCTGTGACAGGCGCTTATTAGACTAGTCCTGGATGCTGGGCGAGCACAAGGCTGGAAGAAGCCGGGGCTAGTAGGACCATTTTTTGTGGGTCTCATATTCACGTGGCCTTCAACCAGCCGTAAATCCGTCGTAAATTTATGTTTATACGTATACAACTTCACCCAACCACTGTCTCGATTCCTTCTTTTCTTACACCTTTACCCTCCTTTCTGGTACGATGAAAATTATGGCAAAGAATTATCGTAAGGAACTTTGACTGCGTCGGGTAGGCAGAGACGTAACCATAAAAGAAGCCACTCATCCGAGGGACAACATGGCAGAACATGACGACGGACAAGGTTCAGCACATCAACACATGCTGTGGCTCTCTCTTGAGGTCATTGGACTCTGGGGTCCCGGACCCAGGTGGTCAAGCACCATGGCATTGTGCTCGCCGTCCGTGCCGAACCACCGGACCACGGGAATGCCGACGCCCGCCAGCTAGCAACTGGTGCATGTGCGCCCTCGTGCTCCTCGGCCTTGGTCGTCTCTAGCTTGAGCTCTGGCCTAGGGTGTTGTGGATTTATCTAGGAGGCGGCTGCTCGCTGTGGCCGTCATTGTTGACGAAGGACCTTCGCGCCAGTAACTCAGCTTAGGGTGGGTAAAAGAAGGATAATGAGGAAGTAGGAAGCGACGCTTTCGACGAGGCAAGTAACGAAGGATAATGGAGGCGCCGCTTAATAAACAATAAACGAGAAAGCGAGAGGCAAATACGATGAGAAGCCGGTAAGTGATGGAAGGGCTAGGACGATTGGCGGCGAGGTTGTCTATAAGACAGAAGAAAGTGTATTTTATAGGCTGCTTATTCTGCTGCCTTACAGCGTACAATGTTCAGATTCCGACGTTTACAAATTATGACATTTTCGGCGCCTTCATAAACCTCAATAATGCCAAGCAGAGCTACGGAGTACAGGTAGACCAGTTGCTACAGAGATGTTCGTCATCCAAGATACGGAAGGCATCGAATCCTAGGGAGAGCATAGAATCTAAGGTTGTGAAAGGAACAGAGCTTGTAGAAACTGTGGTGGTGCATGATTTCGGCTGTCATGCCGTGGCCTGGATTTTGACATTGGATGCCCTACCTCCCCTTTCAGGGTTCCGATGGGATATCTGGTTCTCTCCCAGGTCTTACCTTGACATAAACAGCAACGAGCAAGAATCAACAAACACTAGCGACGGAATTCAAGGGCAAGGCTTGCAGCGGATAGTATATAGCAATATATCCAGTATATGCCTATATAACTACTATGGGCGCAGCGCTGAAGCGGATCCCGGATGACAGGATCGCCTATTTGGATGTGCCCTACCACTTGCACTGTTGCCATGCCGGCAGGCCATCCAAGGGTCGTCAAGAGCTGACTGGAAGATGGGGCCGTACGTGTCTGTGGGCAGCAAGTGAGAGACGTGAGCATGCATGCTGCCAGTATTGTGGCGCCTTGGCGACCTGGAAACCTGCCGTGATGCGATACGTTGCGGGTTCAAGGCTGCCACAGTCATCAATAGGCCCGGCCAAAGTGGCCTAGGCTAGGTTCGCAGGTGGACAAGACGATACAAACCGGCACAGTAACAAAAAGGGCAGCGAAAGCAGGAATCGACGGCTGCGGTCCTCGTAGCGTCTCCCAGGCTGATGAACATTCTGTGCAAAGTGCAAGCAGTATGAAGTAATCGGCTGATGGTGTTTCGAGAGCACCGCCCCCAACCGGTTGACAAGTTGCCTATTGTCGAAGATATTCGACGTAGCCGCCACCGTACAGTACTGCTGCCTGTCGTTTTGTGTCCTTTTGCACAAAAGTACCGAGAAAACATATGTCAATGTTGAATTTTGGCCGCACAGAAGCGGACTAGAAAGTCAACAGAGAAGCCGTCGATGAACGTTCGACGTACTGCGAATTAGCGTCGAGAGCAACTGCGCTTCGGACTGCCCTAGAAAAACACGACAGTCCAGGCCTTGCTCGTGAGTGAAGGAACAAGTCTGGTGATGGAGCGTTTTCACTAGACCGTATTATGTTCTCTGTACGAATTACTATGGGCGACAAACGGAATACAACCGATGCCCGTTTTGGTTTGGCGGCTATAGGACGGTCTGCAGTCGAGTTGATAAAAGACGCAATCGCAATGCTCTACAGCTTCGGGTGGATCGATTGCTGGTTGGTTGCAGGTTGCAACTGCGCCCAAATTGTGTCAAAATGCCTCTTGGAAATATCTCACAGATGAAATACTATGTGCTCCGTAGTTGCTGAAGATTCAGGACTGCAAAGTATATTGCACAAACACGGAAGGCTCCATCTGCTCTTTGCGGTGCCTGCCAGATATAAACGAGCAGTGGCCCGTCCTTCCTGATTCCGTCCTGTAGTACGAATCGTATCTTGTTGTGGGAAGGCGCATACCAGTGCTGTAACTGTCAATGCCGTTCCAGGGACACAGCAACCCAAGTCCCGCCCGCTCGAACCAGAGGCCATGGACGCTAGAGACAAAAACGGACAATACGCCGTCGCACTTGCGCGTGGCATCGCGCCGTTGCACTTGCCCTCCGTTATCGTCCACCAGCATTCGCCTATCGTTCTTTCTTCTTTCTGTGCGATCGATCTGAAAGCGGAAGCTGCTACACTCGTACGCTCGACGGTGCTGGATCGGTCGCTTTTGACAAACTGTGGGGAAAGACCCAGTCGCCGACGAAAGACTGCTAAAATCACTAAATAAAAAGATAAAACAAATAAGAGAGGAGTTCCGCAGCCAGTGGTGAGTTGACGGTAGTGAGGGTTAAGAGTGCAGGCAGAGTGTCTAGTGGTGCGGGCTGGGAGAGCCATGATGAATCTCAGGCCCTAAAACAACGATAAAGGTCGCTAAACAAACTAGTCCGGGGGGTTTCCAGTGCCTGCCGCTGAGATTTTACGTGGCGTATTCTTTGTCAGAAAGATGGCAACTACGCAGTAGTCACTTGTAGTAGCGACCGCATAAGATACGAATCTACGATGGAACCTGAAGTATGTTGGAAGATATTGTGCCACGGTCGGCAGCCTGCGTGCCAACTTGTGCCTTGATGCTGGGCCAGTGAGAAAACGGCCAATTGCGACCGCTGCCCTCGCTGTTGCCTTTCGCAGCGAGACTGTCTGACTGCGTGCCTGCCCGACGCTGTTCGCTTTGTGGCCCAAATGCTTGGTCATTTTGCCTCCACAAGGATAATTATAGAACAATGGCGCAGGCGGTCCCCGTTGATGCATCATTTTGCCAACTTGTCATTCCAAGGCACCAAGGCGCCTCTGGACAGCTTGGGAGCCTGCATCGACAACAAGACCTAGAACCTTTCGTATCTGTTCCCTCTTTTAGTAAATATACGTTGTCGGACTACGGAGCAATAAACTCGTTGGGAAGCGATCGTCATGGGCTCGTTTCTGGTTTTCTGCGTCCCTCTAAGCCTCTTTCCTTGGGCTTTTGCCGGCCCGTCTCCTCGTCTCCTCGTCTCCTCGTGCAGCACTATTCGTAAGTGTTCGTTTTTCACCGCGCCGTACTTCTCTCCCGAAATTCTCGTCTCGCCTGCGCCACAATAACACGACATGGCAACTGCCAGCACAGAGCTACCAGGCTGGATTGACAGGGGACGAAGCTCGAAGAAACGGGTTGGGCCAATCCCGAACAGGAAAATGCGTGACGCGCCTGCAAAGCCCAACGGACTGCAGAAGCAGGCACTAGGGGCGACAGATCAAGAACCTACTCAGAGCTCAGACGCACGCCACACACGCGCGTCACCACACGCCACAGCTGTTCCTTTGCCGTGCGGACATTCGGCGTATGTGGTAGGTGTATCTTGCATGCAGTCATTTTCTGTCGTCAGCTCGTCGTGGAAGCTGCGAGGTTGAAAACTATCTGGAGATATGCTGTGCGTTGTAGGTCTCCGTCCACGTCAGAAGCCTGCTTGCCGTTGGCTCTGCGTCTTCTGGGGACTTTGCTGCAGATCGTGGGGACAGGACGCTTGACTCGCGCCGCCGCGTGTAAGTCGTGGCTGGCGTGTGGAGGAAGCGCGCCGACTGTATCCACTGTGCTTATGCACGGCCATCTGTGCTTTTCAACGGTCGCTCCATTCACTGTTGTTCATCATCACAGCGCAGAAAACACAGAATTGCAGGCATTCGCGAAATACTGGCCCCCAAGGGTCTTTTCAGTTGTTGCCGCGCCAAGCTGTGTTTCGTCCGTTTCTACCGACCGTCGAGAACAAAAACCGGCCACTGGTGAAACACAGGGCCTGTTGCTCTGGGGCTGGAAACAGGAGCGTACCACTGGCGTGTTTGCAAAGCTATTGCACCTCATCAAATCTGCGTCTTAATGTGAAAGAGCTTGGTGAATTGGGGAAAGTCGAATTGTATTGTAGCCTGTCTTGTGGTCTTCAAAGCTGCGATCCGAGTTCTTGTACGCCATAGGGTGTACGTCGCATGGCTCGCCGTCTTTGGAGAGGTGTTTGGACGTTGTTGCATGTACTCCTGGGCCCCGAACGGAGCACACCGAACGGCACATCGAACAGCACATCGAGCGCACGATACAACGACCGCCGTGTGGTATGGGGCCAACACCGCGCTGCTGTAACCGCTGAGACTGCGCGTGTGACGCTCAACATGTGCTTCTCGTGCTGCCACACCGCCCGGACACCGGACGAACATGATGAAGGGAAGAGCGGTGCAGGAAAAGTGGCCAGACAGAGAGAGCCAAAGCAAATACTTTGTGAGGTCGCAAGAGACGGCAATTCGTAGATGACGACCACGTGCAGGGACGATCGCGGCAGAGCCAACAAATGTTTCCTGGACAAAAGCGCAACCACAGTATCTCGAACCAAGGGCCAATCGTCCCGTCCCCAGCGCCGTCAAACGACCCCGGACTGTGCCATGTCGTAGTTGATTGAAAGAGAGTCAAGACAACGCGCACCCAAGGAGACGAAAATCGCGGAACGCGACAGCGTTCTAGGTATCTTAATCTTGGGAAGGTGCGTCCAAGCTGTCCCGCTACCCAGCTGTTTCCTGTTCTGCTCAATTGCGACAAGGCCAGGCCTTGCTTGCTGACGCCCATTGCCGCGGAGCTACTATGAACACGGAGCATTCATAGACGAGGGGGCAGGCCAAGCACCCAGAGAGACCCTGGCCATGCTCGCATGTTCGGTTTCCCCTGGTCCTATCTTTTCCTGCCTGACGTCGTAGGGGGCATTCAAATCTGCGTCCTCTTCTGCATCCAAAATTTCACCTTCTTTGGTACTATCGTGCCCGTTCGTTCCTTCCTTCATCATCTTCTGTCTTCGCCAGCTCCTGCCGCCTTCCCCTGTCTCCCTCCCCGCTCGACGATCTCGCACCTTCCGTGTTTCTTCGCGCTTTCGTCTCCCGGAGGCAACAACGACGAAACGGGCAACACCAAACGGCCCACAGACGACGATCAGCACACGAACCCAACGCCGTCGAACGCTGTCTTACCACCATCCGCGCTTGGCCGACGCCGAATCACGAATCGTCGCACTGCAAACAAACGGCACAAAAGACGAAAGAGACCGCCGTCCTCGTCCAGCGTCTGCCGCTCCTGGGTTACGGACCGTCCGTGTAAATGCGAAGTGAGAGGTGAGTGTGAGTGTGAGTGTGAACGTGAACGTGGACGTGAACGTGCAGGCGCAAAGTACTCCTTCCTGCCGCCGACTGCGCGCGGGTACTTGCTCTTCAAAGGTCGTCTCCACTGCAACATACACGTCTACCGTTACGCAACGGAGCAGGCGCATTCTGCACGCTGCGCTGCGACTGCACTTTGCAACTTGGCTGCCACTTTCCAGGCCGCCATCGCTTCCTTCCTTTTGGCGCCTTTGGATGTTGCTGCCAGCAAGCCCAACTGGCCCTCGATTACCACCTCCTTCCTTCTTCCTGACGTTTTCTGCCCGTCGTTGCTTCCGTGTCGACCATCGATCGGGTCGCGACTGCCCTGCTCCCAGTGTCCAATATATCCCCCGTTCTTGGCCCCCCTCTCCTCTTCATGCTCTCTCCTTCTTTATTGCCGCCCTCTTTCTCCCAATCCCCCCCTTTCCTGCATCCTCCGACGCGAACCAAAAAAAATCAACAACACACCCTCATCGACATCTGGTATTCGTGCATCCGTCACCCGTCCTTCGTCACGCCGTCATTCCACCATTCTGCGTCCTCTGTTCCCCGTTCTCCATTCGCTCTCCACTCGCCCCTCCTCCACTGACCTAAAACAGCACCACCCATTCGGACACGCCAAAGAAGTTGCAACAAAAAAATAAAACCGGAGAAACGAAAGGAAAAAAAAAAGAGAATAAAGGCTAAACATCTGCAGCACGCACTGCGAAAGGACAGACGTCGCAGCTTCACAAGTTTCCACGCCGTCTGCAACCGCATCTCTCGCTCAGACGCTACCGTCCGTCCGTCGCGACTAGCTGTTGCCATCCACGCCTCTCGCGCCTCTCACGCCTCTCCGTTCCCGGTCGACCCCACAGTTACCCTTTATTTCGATTGTCAGTTTTTGTCTCGCATCCAGGGCCAAAATCGACCAAGGGGACCCAAGACGGGCGATCCAAGGGGCGACAGCACACCCCAAAAGCACCAACAAAAGCCTGCAAGGGCCTGGACAGCTGCACTGCGCCAGACAGCGACGACCCGTCCAAATTTTTCACACGCCCACCTTTTTGCCCACCTGTCCCACTATTTCCACTCTTCCCACTCTCCTCTTCCCACTCATTTTCGTCTTTTTCCACGCTTGTCGGCCAATCGCACGCCTTCATTTGCCATACCACGCTTCCCACCTCTGTCTCGTCCGTCGCTGCTCCCCAGGGCCCCTTTCCCTTGGTCTTCCGTCCGTCTCGCTCGTCTCGCTCGCCTTTGGTACTTGCTGTATGCGTGCTTGACCCGCCCATTGCCGTGTACTTTCTGGTTCTTCCCCGCCAGAACCACTCCATTTCCCTCCTCTTCTCGCCCATCTCCACCGTCTCTCAACCCTCCCCCCCCCCCTTCTGTGACCCCCCCCCATTCTTCCCCTTCCCTCTTAGCCTGCTCCACCTGAGAGGTGTAGTACCATGGACGGTGGCGGCCAAAGCCTGAATATTCTTTCTTCCCTCGGCACTTCCCACCAACAACAAAAGAAGCAACAACAACAACAGCAGCAGCAACAGCAGCAGCAGAATCGTCGCCGACTCACCAAAAAGCCTCCGCCCTCGTCATACCAACACTCTTCGTCGACGAGCTTCGATGGTCGCACAATCGACACCCAGTCTCTGCAGAGCAAAGGCAGCTCCACGAGTTTGAGGCGCGCTCCGAGCGCTCCCCAAACCCGCACGTCTTTCTCGGCCTACGCGTCCTCGTCCACGTCCTCTTCGCCGCGCCATCTGCCCTCTGCAGGCACCCCGTCGCTCTCAAACCCCTCACCCAACCTACCTGGCGGCGAGTTCCTCACGGCCGACTACCAGCAATATCAGCATCAGAAGACGCAGCAACATCAGCAGCAGCAGCAGCAGCAGCAGCAGCAGCAGCAGCAGCAGCAGCAACTGTATTCTCCTCCTCATCCTTCTTACCCGTACCCATACAACGCTTCGATTGCGGCCGCTGCCTCTGCTGCTGCATCCGCGCCCTCCAATCGTATGAATCACAGCGCCATCCCCGACGCCGTTGTCCGCTCGCCGTCAAACGGTAGCGCTCTCACTTCGGCCTCCGAGGACTTTGTCGGCGCACCCTTTGACGGCGCCGCCATCTTGAACCGCATCGAAGAGACTACGACACCCACACCTGCCCCGAACTCTTCGTCTTTGTCCTCAAATCTTCCCCCACAACAGTCATTTCAGCCCTCGCGGAACGCCCCGGTACCGCCAACCGCCGCCAACACCACGATGCAGGCCTCGGGCTTCCCCACGAGCGTGCCAGGCGGCTCAACGCCATCCGCCGGTGCCGCCAGTGCTGCCAATGCCGCCAATACCAGCAATCCCGCTGTCGCCGCGATTTCGACAACGACCGCCGCATCGGCACCCGTTACAGCCGCTGCGTCTCCCACGCCTTCAAACGAGTTGAGCGAGAAGACCCCGTCAGCACAGTCTGGGCCGACCTGGCCTTCTGGAGGCTCTAGCGCCGACTCGCAGCTCCCAGGCACGAAGCGTTACTCCGACGAAGGCAGAGAGCTCAGGGGACCGAGCATGTTGCGCAAAAAGTCGGGCTTCTCAGGCTTCATGACCAGCTTGGTCGGCTCACCAAAGAAGCCGCTGATTTCTGCACCGGAGAACCCCGTTCACGTCACGCATGTCGGCTACGACAGCAATACGGGACAGTTTACGGCAAGTTTGCAAACAGGGTTTTTGAGTAACCCCTCCACCCCCCCCCCCTCCCACGTTAAGGTTAGCTAACACACAAGAGTAGGGCCTGCCAAAGGAATGGCAGCGACTGATTAATGAGAGTGGCATCACAGAAAAGGAGCGCACGCAAAATCCAGAAGCCCTCATGCAGGTCATCACGTTCTACAAGGAGACGACGGAGAAGCCACAGGAGGACCAGGTGTTGGAAAAGTTTCACGATGCCCGCCCTGGTATGCCTCCACAAGCAAACTCGTCAACGTCTTTGACGGCTCCGTCCCCCAACGTCCCGGCAGGTGGTGTTCCCGGAGCATTCAACCCCATGTCACCGCTCATGAGCCCGCCCACGAGTCCTCGCTTCCCGCTCGTCAACTACGAAGGCAGCTTTGTGAACCCCCGTTCGCCACCACCCGTACCCAAAGGCCCGGGCTCGTCTGGCCTGAAGGATATCAACCTGATGCCCAGCCGACCCGCACCCCGGCCACCTGTAAGCCTGCCGTCTCGCACCGCGCCCCAGGCACCATTCCCGCCCACCAAGGACTCGGGCATTGGTATGAACCATCAGCAAGACGATGGAACGGGCCAACCGCCGATTGCACCTCCGCCGAAAGACAACGTCCCCATGCTTCCCGAAGAACACCGCTCTCGGTCGAACTCGCGTGTCACAGCGCCGTACCAGCCGCCAGGGGCTGGCGGCGTGAGCAGTGCACAGCAGGCGAACGCGGCCGCCCAAGCCGCTGCGTACCAGCAGCAGCTCCTCCAGCAACAGCAGGACCAGGCCATTGCGCAGGCGCAGGCCGCTATGACTGGACAGCTGGGACGGACGACCAGCACACGCCAGCAGCAGCACAAACCAATACAGCAACAGCAGCCCACACCGCCGCAGTCCCAGCACCACCAGTTTGCTCGCTCGCCCGACATCAATGGCGCTGGGCGCTCACCACAGGCCCAACCGTATCCGGCAGCAGCGACGACCACACAGCAGCAGCAGCAGCTCCAGCAGTTGCAGTCCCAGGCCCGGCCGCGCCAGCGACCACGTACGAACACCGCTACTGGTATCGATATCTCTGCGCGCCTCCGGCAAATCTGCTCCGACGGCGACCCGCACCGTATGTACCGTGGCTTCAACAAGATTGGCCAGGGTGCCTCGGGTGGTGTCTACACGGGCTTTGAGCGGGGCAGCAACCGGTTGGTTGCCATTAAGCAGATGAACCTGGAGCAGCAGCCAAAGAAGGACCTGATCATCAACGAGATCCTGGTCATGAAAGACAGCTCCCACCCGAACATTGTCAACTTCATTGACAGTTACCTGTGGGAGGGCGAGCTGTGGGTCATCATGGAGTTCATGGAAGGCGGCAGCTTGACTGATGTTGTCACGTACAACATCATGACGGAAGGCCAGATTGCGTCCGTCTGCCGCGAAACTCTAAAGGGTTTACAGCATCTGCACTCCAAGGGTGTCATCCACCGTGACATCAAGTCGGACAACATCCTACTGTCTATGGAAGGCAACATCAAGCTCAGTATGTTACCACGTCCTTGATTTTCTTCATTTTTTTTTTTTAAAAAAAAAGGTACTGTTTCTGGACTCACAAACTAACCGTTTGCAGCTGATTTCGGCTTTTGCGCGACTATCAACGAAGCCCAAAACAAGCGGACTACTATGGTCGGTACGCCTTACTGGATGGCTCCTGAGGTGGTCATGCGTAAGGAGTACGGCCGCAAGGTCGACATCTGGTCTCTCGGTATTATGGCCATTGAGATGATCGAGGGCGAGCCGCCCTACCTGACGGAATCGCCGCTGCGCGCTCTCTGGCTAATCGCCACAAACGGCACGCCTGTCATCAAGGAGGAGCACAATCTGTCCGAGGTCTTCCGCGACTTCCTCTACTTTGCCCTCAAGGTGGAGCCTGACAAGCGGGCAAGCGCCCATGACCTGTTAAGGGTATGTGAAATATAGGCTCTCCCGACTCTCGCGCTCGCTACCCATTGTTTCTACCGAGTCTGACCGATGCTAACATTCCTCCAGCATGATTTTATGAAGCTATGTGTGGACTTATCGCAGTTGTCGCCGCTGGTTCGTGCCGCCCGTGAAGCGAAAGCCCAGGAGAAGGCTCGGAAGGGGCAATGAACAATGGTCATCCACAGGAAAGGAGAAGACCAGGCAAAATAAATAATAAAAAGTGACGTGAAACCAAGACTTTGTTTTGAAAAAGATATACCACCAACCACGCAACAAGACAACGGCCAAAAAAAAAACTCAAAATAACATCCCAGGACTGTGCGACTAATGTGCCCATGCGGGGAAGTCGGGTCGCCACCATGAAAGCAAAACGTGGACATGACGAGAACACCAAACCATATATACATACCATACACAATTCACGCGTCAACCAACAACTCCTTCATTCGCAATTCACGCCGAACACACGAAACTTCTGAATTCTTTAGACGCCGACAGTACGCCCCGGGGAAGGAGGCATCGATGGACATATGCAGCACAGGTTATTATAAGCTGCTCGTTTTATTTCTATTTTTTTTTTTTTCAGTTTCATCTTCCGGCAGTTTATTCCTTGCCTGGATTTTTCCTATGTTCTCAGCTACTGGCTCCCTGTGTTTACGATCTGGGGAGGCCGAATAAATCTGAATCTATTCTACCTATTTTATGGTCTTGTTCCTACTATCTTTCTTCTTGATGATTGTGACTGTTTTGACTTAAGACACAACGGTAATATTACGTCTGTGCCACCTTGTTGACTTGCTCATCAGGTTGAAGGTCAAGACAAGCTTGCAGGTGACCTCGTCGTCTCCTTGGTGTTTGTTTACAATTTGGGAATTTTTATTTGGTTTGCGACGTAAAATTGATGTCTTATTATTGACAGCAGGTATTAAATTGAAAAAGGTGTGTATTTTTGAAGGTGGATGTTGTCATCCAATTCTATTCTTTTGAAAAAAAAAGGACGAACTCCCTTGTGATCAACGTGCACGTAAACACAACAAATCGCTATTCTATGTCGGAAAGCCGTATGAAATGCCGAAAACCTTGTAGAACTCCCCTTTTGCAGCTTCATAAATAAAGCAAAAACGAAAGAAGAAAAAAAAGCAAACACCTTTTTGCAAACACTCTTTGCCGTTCCGCCCTTGCGTACTCCTGAGTTGATTGGGTGCAAAGACACAAATCCGAAGAAAAGAACCGATAGTCTTCAATATGAGAAGAGATCATGTCGCCCAGTATCCCACTACCCTCTCTTTCACCATCCACATTAAGCCAGAGAGAAGCGAGCATTGGGTTGTCCAAATGATAATCAAATGGCACAAATCGGAAAGTAAATAATCATAATCGTTGGGTATCATCGAAAATCATCATCTACTAGTAGACACGCATGTGCCTGGTCTAGTAGAGAGTGTAGCCACCGTCAATCAGGACGTTGGAGCCAGTCATGAACGAACTGGCGTCCGAGGCTAGGAAGACACAGAGGCCGTTGAGGTCATCAACAGCGCCGAGGCGATCCTGGGGAGTCAAGCTACGCCAGATCTTCTTCTGGGCATCGAGGGCAGGGACTTTGTTGAGGGCAGTGTCCATGTAGCCGGGGGAGATGCAGTTGACGCGGATGGAGTACTTGGCCCACTCGGCAGCCAGAGACTTGCCGAGCTGGATGACACCAGCCTTGGACGCGTTGTAGCAAGACTGCTCCTGGGGGTAGTTGACGATGCTGCCGGACATGGAGGCAACCAGAACGATGGAACCGGGCTTGCCAGCGGCCATCATGACGCGGCCAACGGACTGGGCCATGAGGAACGAACCAGTGAGGTTGATGTCAATCAGGCGACGGAACATGGCAGGGTCGTATGTCTCGGCCTTGATGTTTGAATCGGCGATACCGGCAGAGTTGACAAGAACGTCGGGAGCGCCGTAGAGGTTGACAACTTGATCAACAGCGGCGTTAATAGCGCTGCCGTCACGAACATCGACCTTGAAGAACGAGACGTCGATACCAGACTTGCGGTGTAGCTCCTCGGCGGCTTCGTCGCCCAGTTCCTGGTTGGCGTCAAAGATCACGACAGCCTTGGCACCAGCCTCAGCACAGGCTCTCGCCATGTGGTTGCCGAGGCCACGGGCACCACTTAGACACTTGTTAGCTACTGGCCGTTTGAAAAGAAGGACGTTCATTCAGGCTCTGCGAAGCGGGACACAAAAACATAAAGACCTACCCAGTAATGATGATGACCTTGCCCATGACGGACATCTTCTGCATGGTGGGGGACATGGCCTTGTAGACCTTGGGATCGAGGGGAACGACGTCCTCGTTCTCAACATCTTCATTGAGCGCAGCGGAGGGTTGAGCAGCCGGCTTGACGGGGATGCTGAAATGGTCGGGGCTCGAGGCGGTGCCTTTGCTATCAGGGCTGTAAATGGACACAGGGACTTCGGTCTCCTTGATGACCTCGCTCTTCTTCGTGAGACGAGGGGTGGCGACGGAAAAGACGCGCGACTGCACCGGCGTGCGATAGACAGCAGGCTTGATCAAAGTCGAGCGAACGACAGGGGCCTTGGAGGCAAGGCGGATGGAGCCCACGACGGAGCGAGCGACAATGAAGCCCATCTTGACGATTTGTGGCAAATGTGAAAAGTATGAGAAAAGACGTAAAAGAATGCGGATCGGAGGATGTGAAAGGAGTGAAGGGGGAAGAAAAAAGCGAAAGGTGAAAAAGAAAAGGTGAGAATAAATAGAGAACGGCAGATTTGGGGACTAGGTGTGTGTAAGTGAAGCGAGCGAAGATAAGTAGAGTAGTAAAAAGGTAAGGTAGTGGGGTGGTTGGACGGATCGTGAATTTTACTCGACGAAGGCCAAACTATCCGGGGGTTTGGAAGCTTGTGTGGGGAATGCAACGCCAAAATGTCGTTGACGATGAATAGGAATATACCAACTCAAACAACTTGGGTTTGGTAAAACTATAGAGTGCGGTACAAAAGAGTACCTACGCGCCTCAATAACGACGACAAAACTTGAATAGGTTTTGGTAAATGAATATGACGAGAAAAAAAGGGAGATTAGAAAATCCTTTTGTTGGACAGAGCCGCCAGTCTTATATAGGACAATGGGAGGGGGGTTTGGGGGTTCAGCGAGAGGTAGCAGAGAGATGAGAGAGGAGCAATACAGAAAGGGGTCAATAGAATGCTTCGGTCGACGCGAAGAAAGCTAGGGAGGCGACCGCGTGGACGTGGCGAGTCCAGAACCGAAAAATCTGCACTGCGGTGTTCGGCGTTTCTGGGGGTGAAGAGGTCTGAATACGTGGACGGGATTTGGGGGCATTCGTATCCTCGCAAGCTTCGCCGCAAAGCTCCAAGACTCGAGTGATGGGACTGAGGAGAGGGTGTGTTGAGGAAATGGATGGGAGGTGTGCGTAAAACAGTGGCTACACGGCGGGCGTGGACGGCAACGAGGAACGAGGCCTGGCCTTCTGGGGCGTGGATAGAGAATGAGGTCGGTCTGGCCTGGCAGGCAGCTAGCGTGGCGCTGGTGGAGGGTGACAGTGACCTGGATTACTCCGTGATCAGGACGGATTCTGTGATGACCTCTATTATTAGCGAACAATACACTTTAGTCTGGCAATCTGGAAATAAGCTTTCAGTTGCGACAGTGGTCGGATAGACTGGCAGGCGGATAAAGGAGTTAGGACAGCACTAGATATCTGACCGTCGATGACAGGAGGCTCCAGGGATCGACAAGGATCGCTGCCAGAACGGAGAGAGAGGGCAGTGAGGGAAAAGTGAGGAGATGTCAAGACACCAACATGGCAAATGTAATATGGGAGAATTGTTTCGTTTCGTTACGAGAAGAAACGGTAGTGACGCGAAAGTGATGAGAAGACGAGGAGGATCTCACCTAGGAACTGAGGGTATGTCGAGAGAAAGATTTGACAGCCGGTAGACGGGAGACTCAAGCTCTGGCTTGGGTCCAACGCTGTGCCATTGAAAGTCAGCAAAAAAAAAAAAAAAAGTCAGGTATGACACAGGCCCAGGCGGAATGAAATGTGAAATGAAGATGCACCTGGGTAACTCCAAAGGTGGGGAGGGAGGGCCACTTTGCACTAACACGGTGAAATATAGGGTGTGAGCGTACAAAGTATGCTTAAGGTGGTGGGTGAAGCTATTTTGACGAAAAAGTATGCGGGAAGGACGGAGACGACGAGGATCGCAAAAAGACGAGAAGGAGACCCAGGGGAATACAGGGGCGCGGCTCTTTGTTTGGCAGGTGCGGCCTTTGTTGACGTTTTTGCATGGTGTGTTCTACGGGGAAGGTGCGACCGTACTTACTCGATGCCAGACGGAAGCCGCGGAATGGGAAGTCGAGGAAGGCGCACGGCGTGTGTCGGTCGGCACTACTTTGTCCAAGGACGGGGAAAATGGGAAGGAGCGATGAGAAGTCAGAAGAGATAGAAGGCGGCGAGAATTTGAAAAGCACAAAAGGCAAGAACGACCAGCCCCAGTATCGAAGTGGTTGTGGGCAGTATTGTGGACGAAAGCAAAAGATGGCCCCTTTCTTCTCCCATCCGCACATTTCCTCTCTTCCCATTGACTTTCAAGCCTCCAAGGATCACATACCAACACCCTTGCTCCTTGTCCCACAACATTGGTTTCTCTAGTGCTTCCATCGCTTACTTTGCTTTGTTTACACGCTAGGACGACTTGCACTTGAGGACCCCAGTCGACAGAACACAACGTGAGAATCCCATAGCAAACCGAATTCGAATAACACACTCTAACAAAAGCCCCCCAACAAAAGACGCAATCGGTCGAAGAACCACAAGAGGCAAAGACCACAAGAATCCATACCCCGTAATTGCTCCTTACGCGACTATCCGCTTCGCCTGACCGCCCCTGGGAGTGTGGGATGCAGTGCGGGGGTCTCTGTTTTTGTTGATGCACATTCCTCCTCAGCAAGCAGATTCGAACGGTCATGGGGTTCACCCAGATCGGTCTCGGAGCTAGGGTGTGTGTCTGGCATCACCTTTTGTCATGGTAGATTCGTCTGACCGGGTTGCACGTCACGGAGGGCGTGCGTCGGCATGCGCCGCTTTGTGTGGGCTCGCTGTGCTAAGTGAAGACGAACCTGGACAAGGTGCATCGATACGATACGTCTCGTGTGGGGGGCAGTTTGCCTATCTCACCGAGCTACTCTTGACGGTTTGAACCAGTCTACGGCATATTTCCCTCTTTACAAAGCAGCAAGCTATCGCTTTCGTGGTAAGAAAGCAGCACAGAAAGATGGCAAATATCCGGGTTTCGATGTGTCCGGCACGGCTCATGCCGGCGCAGGCGCTGGTTTGGGTTTGAGTTGGGGAGTCGACCTCACCGCCACGTCTGTTGAGGGACACACTATTGCAGCTTGGAAATCTGCTAACAGAAACAGTCGCAAACCAAAGAGCAACTTTACAGCCCACATCTGTTCTTCAATTTTCGCAACTCGTTCTCGGAATGCAAGGGCTTGGTTGACGTTGCACAAGCGCAAACAAAGAATGGCGCAGGTGCAAGCAAAGTGCGGCATCCAGCATCCGGTGTAGCTCCGCCCCCTTTCTTACATCAAACCATCCTGGCTCGATGGGTCTCGGTCGGACCTGAAGCAGGAGGCGCATCTTGCAGATGCCATGCAATTTTACAAGCCGGCATATAAGGGTCATGTGAGGCGAAAAAATATAAATCATGAAAACCACGACAAGGGTGCCGTGTACCTTTACGGTGTGGATATGCAGCAAAGTGGTGTACATGCATACAACTGGACGATGCACAGCGCACGGTTCGAGACGCACGACGCAGACATCTGGTTCTGCACAGCGAATCCAGAATGGCTCAAAGGAGGCTCAAAACACGGGGCCACCGGGGTCTAACTCTGTTATGTGGCGTGTCCCTCAACCCCAGAAGCTCTCCTTGATCCGAAGGCAAGAATCGTCCGCGCCACAAACAACTTGTTCTTGCCAGACCATGCCACACTTCCGTACCTTGTGTCAGTATCACACCTGCCGACAGGCACCATCAGCCTTATTTGCTTGCGGAAAGAGGCGACACTTGCATTTTGGTGGCTAAGACAAGTTCACACAGTCGTGGCCGTTATTCGTTAACATCCGCCAGCTAGGAATCGGCTTCTTGCCCCGTTACGTTCTGAAACTTACACGCAAACGCTCGAATATAGTTCTACAGAAGACAAAACATTTTCAAAAGAAACCTGGTCTGAAAGACCTGTGCTCTTTGTACGAAGTCGGGCGGGACTCCGCTTTTGTCTTCTACCGCACTCAAGAACCACCTCTGACTTACACGCATCCTGTCATACTTCGTACACCTCTGCTCCACATGGCAATCTCCGCCTGACGAATGGCAATCTCTCATAGAGCCACACGGCCATCGACGAACGACCGAAACGACAACTCTGCGAAGCTGCACCCCCTATCCTTTTGTTTATATTTTTTTAAAAATAAAATAAAAGGAAGGAAAAACAAATGGACTTCGCCCGATAAACGCAAGGGGGCCGCAACGCTACGCTGCGCAGGAGAGCTACTGCACGTCGGCTCTGTTCCGCCCGGAGCCCTTCCCCGCGATGACCAGGCCAACGCAAATGTTCAAAAGTAGCAGTATGGGGTCTCACGCAACTAGTGGTGTTTGGGCATGCAATATGTGTTACGTTTCCATATTTCACCCTGTCTTGGTCTGAAGAGGCGGTGTGAGAGAGAAAAAAAATCAACAAGTGGAGGAGCTACCAATTGGAAAGCACACACAACAGTGGACAAGACGGACACGGCGAGTGGCTAACCAGCAGGAGGCGATGATCCGATGACAAGGAATGCGAAAAGAAAGACAGGAAACAGCACCCCGCTCTCCCGTCATCTGCGTTGGGGTATGCCCGTTCGAGGAATTCAACGCGAAATCACAACGCACCAAGGAAGATTGTCAGCGTAAGAAGGAGGCAGCATGCAAGGAAAAGAAGAAAAGGGAGCAGAGGAGAAGAAAGGGGTAACCAGGCGGCTGAGTGACAAGTCACGCCAAGGTCGACGCTACTTCAGCGCCAGCAGCCGTGCTATTTTTACCGCCGTTCTGGTAAGTACGGTGAACAAGCCAATTGCAACTTCGGGGCGCACCGACAGATTCCTCAACAATATCACGAAATACGAGCAAGCTCTACGGGCACGGCGGCTGATTTTTGTGCCTTTGCAGCACATATGGAAAAAAAAGTGGATGGGTGCCGTATGCTAACATGTTTTTCAGACAGAGAATGCCCGATCGAAAGACGAAGCGGAAGCTGTGCTCCAGTAAAAATGCTGCCAGCTGCATTACCGCAGCTGTGCTCCGCAAATTGTTAACTCTTGAGAAGGAAAGGGATATAGTGCAGTGGAATGGCATATTGCAGAACATGTGCCAGGATGAACCAAACGACTGGACAGGAGACCATTGCAGCCAAAGCAGTCACAAAGCACAGTTGGGCAGAACGAGAGGAAGAAAAGTACACAATCAGATCATGGAACACTCGAGGCCCTTGGCTAGTGCTGATCTTACCCTCCACCACCTTGCCCAGACACGCCCACTCATACCAGAGCTCTGTTTGCCCTGTTACCTCCCACCTTGCCGCCGGTGAAGCCCCCAGTGGGATTGTCCTGCACTGTGGCAATGGAAAGACGGGCCACTGGGCTACAAAATACGCATGGGAGCCGAAGCATTTGCGGGCACGCTTTGGCCCGGGGACGAACGTCTGTCACCACACATCTCCATGCCCGTCCTTTGCCTTTCCTTCTCGGATGCAGAGAAAAAAAAAAGCATACAAAATGAGGCATCGGTACGGAGCATTCCCCCGCTTCCTTTTTCTCTGGCTCTGAATAGGGAAGGCAATCTACTGATTGGCTGCGTCAAGAAGACGGAGGGCAGGCCAAAAAGCTCAAAGCTTTATCGGAGCTCATGGACGTGCTTCGAGAGTGGGGGGATGCTGCGTCTCTGCGTCGCCATCCACCCACGAAGCTCACACCTTTTCAATTTTGTGTTTTGCTTTCTTTCTGTCCACTCCTTCCGTGGCCTTAGCTGATAAGCAGTTTTTCTCCCTTGAAGAGAGGTGGGACAACAGAAGACGAGGACAACACAAAATCACGCATCATTACATACTCGATTCACTCGGCCAGGCATGCATACACGAGGAGCGCCTTGCTGTGACAATGCTTGCCACAGTCGCGGGCACGCACATATCAGACGGAGGGAAGCCCAGGCAAGCGGAGTCGCTTCACGATGAACTCGGCAAGCATCGCAAACGCAAAAGCTTCGAGAAGTTTTGCTGTCGTCCGAGCATCCATCCTTCCCTAAGGGCCCCGTCAAGCATACGCCATCGGACCCCCACACAATCACAGTCCTCATTTTGCGTGTCATACGACCTTGGTCGTTGTGCTTTGGTCGCAATGTGGCCAGTGTCTCTGTGATGGAAAGAAATCTACTCGACACGTTCGACTCACCCCTTGACTGGAGACAGAAGGCATCTTCCTGGTCCTCCCCTCTTTTCCTGCACGCCCCTCTTAGCATCTCGGCACCCCCAGTTTCCACCACATACACCCAACAGTAACACGGCGTATCACACACTCCCCCTCCAGACAGGGAGGAGAAATGCAAATTTTCTCCAAATGGGCAGAAAACAGCGGAAGAAAGAGAGATTGGAGAGCAACGCGACTGTGCAATCGCTCAAGGAAACGACACGAAAAAGAAAGGACGACAAAAGATACCGAAGCGAGGACGCACGGAGCAGGGGAATCACAATGCAAATCATGTCCACGGGGCCACAAACAAGGCACGGGGAAACACCGAAACGGAAAAGACAATGGAGCTCTGATCGTCTCATCATGCGGCGAAATTTCGTTTTTCATCTATTGCTTCCATCGCTCTTTTCCCGTCCTAGTCTGGCCGAAGCTCTCTTCACCGAAAACGGACATGGCAGCACGAAAGCAAAGATTGGGGGAGGACGACGTCCCCCTTCCCCTACCCCTTCCAAGATAGTGAGGAGAGAAAAGAAAAAGGAACAAGGATGACAACGAGCAAAGAATGGTGAGTGGTGAGTGGGCTCGGGGATGGGACCAAGGGTTCCGATTCTCTTCGACGGTCGGTCTCCTGGATGTCTGAGTCGGCCTCCGTCCTCTCTCGTCGGTCCTCGCCCTCTCTTATGAAAGTCGATCTTGACTTTGAACTTTGTTCTGGCAGCTCGTCTCGTTTCGCCGCCGATGAGCACAGGCTCTTTCGCACAGCGAGGAGACAACATGTTGCCCAACTGCCTCCACAGTCTGTCTTCTGTCGGATGCCGTTGCCCAGTCTGTCGTCTGTCGTCTGTCCTTTGTCGTCGTTTGTCCTTGTCGTTTGTCGAGAATGGTGCTCCTCGTTTTGCCACGGAGGTTTCCCCGGATTTTGTTGTTTCGAAAAACAAACTTTTCAGATATCGCCGCCGTTGCTTTAAACGTTTCTGCTTTTACAGGATACACGCCCCCTCTCCGAATTGCCCCTTTTGGCCGCTGACACCCACCAACCCGCCACGAACAAGGGCCTAGGCCTGGCCGAAGACCCCCTTTGCCGGACCCTTTCTGGCATTTCACGATCTTGTTTACCCCATATCAGCAAAAGATCGTGAAAGACCACAACAGAGATAAGGCACAACAGCGCGGCAATCTCTGCGGCATTCACCTGTGGCCAGTTCCGTGCCAGTCATCCTCCCGTCCCAGGTGCCATGCTCCCGGGAGCTGCGAATTGCCCAGACTGCAACGCGACGATGCGCACGCCCTCCTCCACGGGCCAACCCGCACCCTCGAGGAGACGAAGCCGGTGTTTCTAGCGCCCCTCTTCACGATGTTTTTTGTGGTATTTTAGTGATTCTTTTTTGTCCTCCCCTTTCCCATGGCGCCGCCCCATTCTTGTGTACAATCTGATTCAAGCGCCGTCGTCCAGCGCTGCGATTGAATTTACCACGCGATCGGTCGGATTTGGACGCAGAGAATGTCCGCGGAGACTCCTGCGTCGCGATACTGACTTAGCGATCGTCAACAAATCTGCCCGTAAACGGTGTATTCGTCGGTTCTATGACATGCACGTCCACACCTTTGTGCTCGCTTTTCTAGGCTTAGACTTTTATTTTGACTGGGAATAATCGTACACGTAGAATCAGAGTAAAAGGTGACAGGAGAGAATAAAACCTTGGGAACAGGCAACCCGAAGTCGAGGACAATTGCAGACCAAAGACGAAACAAAAGAAAGGTTACAACAAAAGTAAAAAGGACAATGTTCCCCTTTGCCTATGTCTCGTAGAACTCCCATCCCACGCTTTCCCACCGTTTTGCAGCAACAATACGTAGACATACGTTCCAAATGACGATGACAAAATGACGGAGACTGAAAAAAACAAATAGAAAATACGAGAAAAAGACGAAAAAACAAACAGAAAACAAGGAGCACACAATCGGATTACGCTCCTGAGAACAACACGTTCGGTCCATCTCGGCCCACATTCACCCACGACCATCACACATCCTCGCCAATCAGCTGGAAGAGCGACGCAATGTACGTGGCCAGCGCGCGGTTCTCGGACATGATTTCGTACAGCCGTGGCAGCACAGGCCGGAACAGCCGCTCGTTCCAGCCACCCGCCTCTTGCGCAGCTGCTGCAGCGGCCGCGTCGGCAGGCGAGTGCGCGTGGCGAGCGCCGCCCGCCGCACCGCCGGTGAACTTGGACGACGTCGGCGGCAGCAGACCCGAGGACGAGGACGGCGTGCCCGGCAGCGAGGGCTTGCTGCGCTTGCCGGCCGTGCCATTGTTCTTGTGCTGTTGTTCTTGTTGGTGGTGGTGTTGCTGCTGCTGCTGCTGCTGCTCCCATTCGTCATCGTCGTCCAGCAAAACAACTTGGCCGCGCTCGTCGAGGACGACCTCGGCCTTGGACGCGTTGCGGGCAATGTTGCGCAGGACGAGCACGGCACTGAGCGGGATGCCCGCGGCCTGGGCCGGGAGGTTGGGGTTGCGCTCGTCGCGCATGGTGGCCGTCTCTTCGTAGGCGACGCTGATGGTCTTGGCCGGCACGACGTACGACCGCTTCTGGCGCTTGTTGGGCACCGTGGCCGCTGCGCCGGTGCCACCACCGCCGCCGGCCACGGTGCCGCCGTTGGGTGACGTGCCATTGGGCGTGCCGTTGGCACCGGTCGAGGCGGCACCGTTTGTACCGCTGCTGCTGCTGCTGCCGCCGGCACCGCCACTGCCCGGCGCGCCGCCCGTCGCCAGCAAATCGCCGTTGCTCACACTACTACGCTGGCGCTGGTGCTTGAGGGGGTTGGACGGCTGTGCGGCACCATTGCTGCCGTCGGCGGGCGAGCCGGATTCGGCAGAGGCCGGCGCGTCCTGTTGTTGCGGCTGCTGCACCTGCTTCTGATTTTGCCGGATGTCCTGCTCCGATTGGACGGCGTGTGTCTTGATGTGCTTCATAAAGTCCGCCAGCGGCATCTTGGTGCCCTTGGGGTACTTGCGGCAGCCCGCCCACAGGCAGCGCACATCGCAGTCCTTCACATTGGCCACCTTGCCGTCGGCGCCCGGTGTCTCGCCCACGTGGTCGTGGAGGATGTGCGCGTACAGCTTGTCGGCGGCGCCAAAGAAGATGCCGCACGACGGCGAGGCGAGGGGCGCGGCGGCGGTCGCGGTGGCAGCCTTTGACGCGGCCGGTGTGCGCCACTGGCAGCGGAAAAACTCTTGGCCTTCGGGGCTGATGGGCCGCCGGCGCGGGCGAATGCCCTTGATAATAAACTTTTGCACCTCGCCCTGCGGCGTCTGCTCCTTTTGGATCTGCGCGCCGGCCGCGTGATAGACGTGCGTCACGTTGCGGATGAACTCGGCGGCGCCCAGCATCGTGCGCCCGGACTGCTGCACGGGCTGCAGAAACGACGACTGGTACGCCTGCCAGATGGCAATCTGCGTAATGGACGAGTCCGGGTCCTCCTCGAAGAAGCAGCGCAGCCACGTGTAGCAGCGCTCGGGCTCGTCCGTGGCCACGAGGCGCGTCAGCAGGTCCGGCGGCAGCGCCAGCACCTCGTCGGCGGCCGGCAGCCTGCGCTCGGGCTGCAGCACCAGCTCCTTGACGCTGCGCTTGGCGCCGTGCGACAGCAGCCGCACGAGGTGGCTGACCAGGCCCTCGGCGCGCACGGCGCGCAGCAGGCGCTCGACGTTGGCCGCGACGGCCGTGTACTGGTACAAAAAGTCGAGGCAGGCGTCCATGAGCTCGTCGTCGTTGAGCAGCAGCCACTGCGTCACGCGCTGCAGCACGCTCGGCGGCACGCCGCCGAGGCGGTTCGTCTCGGCCAGGTTCATCGAGATGCGCCCAATCGCGCGCAGCGCCGTCAGCACCATGCCGCGGTCCGGCGACGCCAGCTGCCGCAGCAGCGTCCGGTACAGCGGGTCGTCGTCGCCGAGCACCAGGAACGGCGTCAGCTGCTCGGCAATGTCGAGCGCGCAGTGCTTGAGCTCGACCACGGCGTCGCGGTCGGGCAGGTTCAGCGCGATGCACAGAAAGTCGCGGCACGGCGCAAAGTCGGCCACAAAGTACGCGTTCTCCGGCAGCGTCACCATGTTGCGCACCGTCAGCGCCGCCTCGGTGATCAGCACCATCTGGTCGGCAAACGCCTCCGTCTGGATGCAGTCGATGCGCGCGCGCGGCCGCAGCTGCGCAATGCGCTCCAGAATGTCCGGCGTGCCGTGGACGCCGTCCAGCTCGCCCACGTCGTCCGCGTCGTCGCCGCCGCCGCCGCCGCCGTCCGCGTCGTACGACACCGTCCACGCGACGTCGTGGTAGAACAGGCTGCCCACCTGCAGCGCCTTCTCCACGAGGCCCTCGGCGAGGCCGGGAAACGACTCGAACTTGTACTTGTCGCCCCGCTCGTACGAGATCTTGACCAGGTGGCTCAGCGCAAACGCCTCCTCCGCCTGCAGGCCCGACCGCAGCGCGCCCAGGCACCGCACGTAAATGTTAGGTCCTTCGCTGCCGGGCGGCACCGGCGGGCGCGCCGCAAAGCGGCTGAGCGACACGCCCGACGCCTGCAGCCGCTGCAGCCGGTTCTGCTGCAAAAACTTGGCCGGCGCGTTGGCCGGCGCCTCGGCGAGCTGCAGCACAATCGGCACCGGCCCGCGGGGCTCATAAGCCTGCACGGCCGACGAGAAGATGTCCGAGTTGGGCGGGTTGTACACCATGGACGCGTTGCGGTGAAGCAATTGCTGCTGCTGCTGCTGTTGATGTGGCGGCAGGCCGTGGTGGTTCTGGCTTGGGTGCATGCCGCCACCAAACGACGCCGCCGCCGCTCCCTGTGGTGTTCCTGGCAGGTGATGGTGCCCCGGCGGGCCGTGGTGCCCTGCCGCATGTGCACCGCTGCCGGCCTGCTGCCCCGAGGCGTGCCGTGACTGGCGCGTCGAGGCCGTGTCCGGCTGGAAAATGACACGCTGTGCCGGCGCTTCCCGTAGACCGCGTGACGCGCGGCCACTCAGCGGCGTGCCGTCGGGCCCGGCCCCGGCCGCCGCATGGTCTTGGCGTGTCGGCGTGCCCATGGGGTCGCCCATGCTGCTGCCGGTGCCGCCCATCGGCGAGTCGAAGCCGGCCGACGGCCGCATGGTCGCGCGGTGCCCGCCAAAGTTCTCGAGCGTGCGCGTCAGCAGGCCGCCGCCCTTGGCCGAGATGTGCTCGAGGATCTCGGGCGGCGGCGGCTCCTGCTTGTGGATGGTGGTGATCTCGTAGGCGGCCAGGTTCTTGTAGTAGGCGAGCTTGAGGCTGTAGGCGGCGGACGCCTCGTTGTTGCTGTACAGCTCGAGCGCGTTGACCATGTTGCGCCACGCCAGCTTCTCCTCGCTGATCTTGTCGTAGCCGCCGTGCTCGACAATCACCTTGAACAGCTTGAGCAGGTCCACCGGCGTCTGCCCCACCTTGGGCTCCGGCTCAAAGTTGGTCCCGCGCTTGGCATGGTACTCGCGCAGCTTGCCAATGAACTCGACGTACTCGGGCGTCTGGTCGATTGTGTGCCCCGGCTGCGGCGCCATCGTGGCCACCGGAGGGGGAAGGGGGGATGTGAAGTAGGAGTGAGGAGGAGACGGAGGAGGAGGAGGAAGGTCGACGAAATGGAGCTCGGATTCGATTCGATCGGATCAAGTTGTCGTTGTGTCAATGTCGTGATGTCGTGATGTTTGTTGTCTTGCTGTGATATCTGGCCTTTGGTATCATGTAGCGTGGCCGCGTCTCTGCGCGTAGCCGGCCCCGTCCGTCGTGCTCTCTCCGTCGGACGCCGCAAACGCCCCGTGTGGACGTTTCTGCAACCGAGGCTCCAAGCAACGCCTCGTCGGTCTCGACAAATCTGGAGGATCTCAAAACGACGATTTCGCGTTCTGGCGGCGACGACGCGATCGTCGCGTCGACTCGTATTGTTATCGAAAACAGAGCAGCCGTGCGTGGTGGCCGTGCTGCATGCGCGATGCCGGTGCTTGTCGTCGTTGCGCGAAGCGATGGGCCCTGTCGTTTGCGCTTGGAGATGGATGCGTGTTAAAGGGATGCTGGAGACGCGCAGCTGCAGCAGCCACAAGGCGACGCTAGAATTCGCGAATGTGAGAAAGGGCTGCTATTTTTTCGAGGCAAAGCGTGGTCCGTGCGGGGCCCGGCGTTGGCCAATCACATGTCGCTATTAGCGCCACACCAATTGTGGCTTTAACGTGGAGCAGGGACTGAATAACACGACGACATCCAAGACGACTAACAACGTCCACGACTACGAATACATTTCCATGAGAAGATGAGCCTGAAGTTGACATGTTGACTGTTGGTGCACGTCATATAATAACATACAATAGCATACATGCATATTCAGTGCTATGTCTATGCTGAATGCTCAGAGTACAGAGAGTGTCGTATACAATGCAGACAAATCATAAACTGTATGAACAGCTCATTTAGGGCTGACCATCGCATTGACTTGCATGGACATGATACATGTCTCATCGAGCAGTCCTGTATTTGTTATGAGATACAGTTTGTATCATGATATCCTCTTGTTTATGTTTACGAGCTCTTTCCGTTTACGAATGCAATGCTGCGATTTGATCGCACCTTCCACGAAGCACTGTCGAGCATCCCCCGTTCCATATCAAGAAGGAACAACAGCTACACCAGAATCTGCCCCTTTTCTTGTCCGAACCAATTTCTGATTCTATCGTCTTCGTACTCAACTTGCAAGCCTCCTCGCCGACCATCAGCATCATGGCACGGCAGTTCATCGCCCAGTGGGTCCTCCAAGAGGCCATCACTGAGCAAAGGACGGCCATACGGACAGCCGCCGCGCCAGTGACACTGCACGTGGAGAGCATTTCCAACAGTCAAATGTCTTCGTCGTTGTCTTCCTTTTCTTCCTTTCCGTCTGCACCATCTTCCAATCGACAGCGCGCAGGGCCTGAAGCGGAGGCAAAGCCGTCGTACCGCATCTGCATTGTCGACGGTTCGACTGTGATAGTAGGTCACACTCGCCGTCTCGTCAGGGAGGCACAGCTGACAAGCAAAGACAGAAATCGACACCTCAAAACTCAACCCCGGCAACAGCGAAGTCCGCATCGTGCCGCCAACACGGGCCACGCTGCTCGTTTCTGAGGGGGACGATCCGACCGTGAGCGAAGGCGGGAATGGAGGCCGCTCTGGAATGGGACGTGGCAATGGCCGTGGTATGTCTCAGCCACAGACACAGATTGGCTCGCAAGATGCCTCTCAAAGTGTATCACAAAGGGTGAGAACAGACATATAGACACAGTCGACAAGCACTCTTCCCATCTAACACAAGATACGTCGCAGAAGAAGAGATCTCTCCTCAAGCTGTGCTTCCTCAGTGTCGGCGATCTCAAGGCCGCGTCCCACGAGTTTATGCGCATCGGCCTTCGATGCACCTCCTTGCCAACTCGTGACGGCCGCGCGACGCTGAGCAGAACGTCCTCTGTCGTGTCAATGCAGGCCAGCTCACAAGGCTCACAGGAGCGGAGTTCTCCAAAGAGAACTGCGTCGGGTCTTGCACGCTCTAGCAGCCTCGTCGCCCGCACATCGACGTCCCTTCAACCGGCTGTGCGGTCTGCGTCGACGGCGTTGGCAGCCATGCCAGCCGAAAGACGCTCCACTGGTCCTCTGGAGAACTCCCTCAAGCGGACCTACTCCGACGCACCGCCGGACCTCGCCAATGCTAGCAGAATGAAGCGTCGCCAGACGTCTGTTGCGTCACAGACCACATGTTCGCCGAGTCTCCTACGTCGCGAGTCGTCGGCTGCGGATGTACCTATGCAGGACGCTCGACAGCCGCCGCCCGTCAACGTCCCTGCAAGCCGATCTCTCAGTCGGACGCCACAATTGATGGCCTCGAACGACGTGGACGAGCCGCCGCCGCGACGAGAACTGCCACAGTCTGTCACGAGACACCTGTCGCGGACACCGAGCCAGGACACGCGGTCAGCCAGCGCGCATGGTCGCAGAGGCGCCACGACCGACACGGAAGTGCAGACGGCAGCGCCCTTTGTCGAGCCGGAAGTCGCTCTCCTGGCAGGCATGGACCTCTTCCAAGAGCTGGCCAATCTCAAGGACGGCATGCTCAAGGAGTGCCTGAGCATGACGAAAGCACTGGGCGCCGACGACCACGACGAGGCCGAAGCGCGTCTCGTTGCACGATACGCCATTGAGTTCCATACTCGCTTTACAGAAATCTGCACACAGCGGACAAACTCATTCTGCATGTAAGGGAGAGAATGGTCTAGAAGTGTATTCCAAAGAGACAAGCTATGCAGCCAAAAACGGCGACCCAGAAGGCGCTGGCACAAAGATCCATCATATGGATGGCAAAAGGGAAAGGAATACAAGATACAAGAGATTGAGATGATACCGCGCTGCTTCACATACCGCTTTAACAAGTGAACACCGCCGGGCCGGGGTTCGTGTACGATGTCGGCACCGGGTAGTTGATGTTGATCAGGATGCCAGGGTCCGTCGCCTTGTACGCGCCCGGGAACGCCACCAGGTCCTTTGGCGATCCGCTGCCGCCGCCCGACACCGAAATCTGCCCGCACGAGATGTAAAACTGCGCGCCACCCGCGCTCTGCGCCACGTGCAGGCCAATGTGCTCGATGCGCAGCAGGTAGTCGCCGTCCGGCAGACACTTGGGAATCGTCACCGACGGCGTCTTGAGCCCGTTGCTCGACCACGTCAGCGTCTGCCCGCCAAAGCTGGGCTGCTCCTCGTAAATCTTGAACCACACCGCACCCGCACCGTCAAACGACGCCGCCGTCTGTCCACTGGGCGCCTTGGCCATGTAGAACGCCAGCGGGCCCGGGTGGTAGATGTCGGGGTTGGCCTGGAAGGCAATGGTGCCGCCCGCCGTGACGTTGATCGTCTCAGCCGCCCCCGTTCCCGGGCTGAGCTCGTAGCAGCGGATGTCGTTGGACGTCACGTCTGTGACAGGGCCGTTGTTCTGCCAGTTGACTGTCTTGCGGACGGCCACCCAGTCGCCCGAGGACTGGCCGCCCTCGATCAGGGCCGAGAAGGTATCTACGCAGCAATGGTCAGCAAGGGGAAAGAAGGACAGCCATGTCCGGTGGGGAGGGGAGAGAGCATACAGTGGGCATCGGCGACCGTAGCGGCGAGTAGAACGGGAGCAAAGAAGCGCATTTTGTTGCTTTGTGGGTGGGAGTTGTTGACAAAGAGCAAAGAATTATTTGGAGAATTCGGGTCAAGGTTGAAGACTCGAGTCTGGCGAATGCTGCTTCTGCCTGTTGGTTCGCATTGCCAAGGAATCGAGGTCATCAAGTCGGCCTTTATACTTTTCGTCCTGGCGTGAACGCTCCACCATCACGTTCAAGAACACCACCCTTTTCGCTCTGCCTTCTCGGGATTCATGGCATATGAAGTGGTTGCGTGCGCCGTGCCGAAGCCGCGACATCATATTAAAAACGCCTCAAATGCAATCGTCGAAAACATGCTCATCCGGGTTAGGGACGGCTTGGCTTTTGCCCTTGCTGCACAACACTTTCGTCTTTTGAGGATCCATACCCTGGGTGGACTCCGCCTCGGAGGGCATCGCAATATCGAAGCAATATACGCACACCAAAGAAACGGAGCGAGCCACGGCAAAGACGGAAGGCCAAGTCTGTGGAGAGAGAGCCGGGGGTGGGGGGTGGTTAGGTGTAGACGCGGAGACGAGGTGCTTGGCATGTTGATGAGATCGACGGAGAAGGGCAGTGGCCGCTCGACTAGCTGGGGAAAATAGATTAAATTTAATATGTAGCGATGCGAAACGATCCTGGCGAGCGAGTAAGCCCGACAAAAACGACGTCACGCGGAGAACGGAGGTTGCAGTGACGGAAACTCGGCTCGAAGGTTTGCTGGGGTTGGCAAAAAGGGCAGTGAATGACGCAGGGTAAAAAAAAGAAAGAAAAAGAAAGAAAAAGAAAAGAAAAAGACAAAAAAAATTCAAAATAATGTCGGCGAAAAAAAAAAGAAAACCTACAATAGCAGCTCTTCAAAGGCATTATACGAATCAAGCCTTGTCCACTTTTCCCAGCTTGGACATGTCCTTTCCCAGAGTGGCCATGGATGCGGTTGATGCGTTGTGTTTCACACAGATCGACGGAGGGTGGGCAGCCGCTTTTGGCGTCTTCCCCCTGCCGCCTGCAACGCTGGCACCAGGAAATGTCGAGCCCGCGACGGGTATTCGTGCAGTCCTTCCGTCTTTCGTGCACTGCCAATGGATGAGGAAGCAGTAGACGACATGCGAGAACGAGGCGGGCCGAGAACGACAAGAGATCTTCCAGCAATGCACCATCTATCATCTTAACAAAGATCGTGTAAGACGGCACACCCATGGCCTTGCTGTCTCTCGTGTGACGTCAAGACCAACAGAAATTGCCCGAGATGAAATTGCTCTGTTCGCATAACAAACGTCCCGGATGTTGATATCATTATGACTTGTTTTCCATTCTTTTCTTTTCGTTTCTACCTTTCGCTGGTGGCCGCGAGTACAACGAGGCTGACGTCGCTTGTTTCGAGTTGACGAGAGGACGGATGCAGCCGAAGAACAGCATCGACGGATATCAAAGGCATCATATTTTGTTGTAGATCTTGCCACGGGCGGACTGCCAGGCTTGACCGATGTGGTTGTATCTTGTGGACGCCTTTTACGGACACTCGGCGTTGCCACTTGTGCACATCACCAAGTCCAAAGGTCGTCTCCGTCGTCCATTTGCCCTTTTGCGTCTTCGCTTTTGATGCGTATTCCAAATTGGAGTACACAACAAGCGCCCGACCGACCGGCTCTCCAGTTTTAGAAGAATCGTAGAATCGTAGAATCGTAATATCGACGCACCGAAAGGTCGCATATCGCGTCGTGATTGGGTAGACAGCAGGTTTCTTGCCGTGCGGCGGTAAAGCACTGCAATATGACGGCAATAGGTGTGTAAGGCTCCTGATTTGTCGACATCCGGCCTCGTGCTCAGCGCCATCGCACACAGATTAGGGCCGAATACACCGAATAGACGACAACGTATCTCTTTGCCCGTGCTTCCCCTACTCTTTGCGTTGTGGTTGTTTGCTCCCCTTCCTCTTTTCTCTCCCACTGCCTTGGACCGTGTGGCGTTGTGGCCATGGTGTCTTAGGCCCGTGTTTTGTGTTTGTGTGTCTTGCTTCGGCCCAGCTGACATCCACCGAGGAAGGATGCACATGTCCTCGTGCGAGGCACTGGAGCGTTTCTTGGCTCGACTCATTTCTTCATCGTTTCTTTTCTCCACGGGTCGCGTCTCGTGTTCACAGTCTTCTTAATTTAGTCGGAAACTTGTCGCCAGATATGTGGACAGAGATTGTTTCTCTGTACCGCGCTCGTGTACAAATGTCATTTTTGTAGAGCCGTCCTATGGGCGGGGGCAAACAGAACCTGGTCTCCTTGCGTGTCTCTGCGAGCTTCTGGATGGCCACGAGCGGCTGAAATGTTGTATCTTGTGTGCCAACTTCGATCGCAGAAGAGTGATATATAGCCAGACGGTCGGGATCGACCCCATCTGGCGATGCTCTCGGTCTTCTTACAGCATCAAATTCAATAGCCATTTCTGGAGATCCTGCCTCTCATATTTCCTGACATCGCCGAAATGCAGACCCATCTCACCCATTTTGTCGTGTTCTTCTCGCTCGTCGGCCTTGGCATGTCGAGGCCTCGGGCTAGTGAGGCCAACTCGCCACCGTTGCCCATTCTGAAGCTTCCGTACGCATCGTACAGGGCATCCAGTTACAACGCTGACGAAGACTTGTGAGAGATATCCTCCTTCCTGGTGACGGAGGAGCCACATCACTGAATGACTCTTGTCTCTGGTTCTCACACTGCCATTCCTCAGATACATCTTTTCCAATATCCGATATGCCGCGCCGCCGGTCGGTGATCTGCGCTGGGCAAAGCCGGCGCCACCGCTGAAGAACAGCACACTTCAGGATGGAAGCTTAGGCCACGCATGCGTTCAAACTGCTGTCAAGAACTTGAATGTACTCGGCCCTGGGAACAAGTTTCCCCTGGGGACCGCAATCGACCAGTTGTAAGTGAGGCGGCACCTGTAGCCGAGTCGTTTTTTTCCACTCTGTGCGTCCATGTGTCTGCCCATATCGACTTACATCAGTCCTTGGTTTTAAGCGTTTCTGGCATTCCGGTCCCCTTGTTTAACTCTGGCAACGAAGACTGCCTCTTTCTTGATGTGTCTGTGCCGGGGAAGGCCCTGAGGTCGCCATCCACGTCCAAGCTCCCCGTCGTCGTTTGGCTGTATGGTGGTGCCTATGTTTTCGGAAGCAAGGACAGTGCCCTTCCTGGCTTTCCGTTCTATGACGGATCCGGCCTCATCAACCAGTCCGGCGGCGAGATCATTTTTGTCGCCATGAACTACCGCCTCGGGGCGTACGGTTTTCTCGCCGGTACCACCATGGAGCGAGAGGCCCTCCCCAATGCAGGTCTGTGGGACCAGCGGGCGGCGTTTCAGTGGGTGCACGACCACATTTCCTTGCTCGGCGGTGATCCCACGCAGGTCATAGCCATGGGCGAGTCGGCCGGTGCCGGCTCGCTGATGCACCATCTCGTGGCCGGGGGCGGCACTCTGGATCCGCTGTTCAAGCGCGCCATCCTCCAGTCGCCGGCGTACCAGTGGATGTACGACCGCGCAGGGACGGTCGAGGCGACATTTCAAGCGTTTGCGAAGCTGGCAGGATGTGCTCAGCGAGGGAACGCCAGCAGTACGAGCGGTGAAACGGAGACCATCCAGTGTCTGCGAAGCGCGCATCCGGACGCACTCCAAAAGGCCAACAAGGCTCTCATGGACACCGTACCAGCCGGGTCCTTTGCTGTGGGACCAACCACGGACGGCTCTTTCATCCGGCAGCTGCCCGTGCTGGAGTTGACGTCGGGCAACTATGCCAAGGGTGTCGAGGCGTTCTTGCTGTCGCACTGTGCCGAAGAAGCGACGCTGTTTGTGACCGGACGTGACTCCACGGACGCGCTCTTTGCCGACTTTCTCCGCGGTACCTTTCCCAACTACACGCACTCAAACGTCGTGGAGAAGATTCTCGAGTTTTATCCACCCGTGGACAACACCACCGGTACGCCCGTCTATAGCAGCGAGTCCGCCCGCTATGAAGCGTTTTTGCGCGACAGCTGCTTCACCTGCAACGTGCGCCACCTCAACGAGGGCGTCGGCGACAACAAGGTCTGGAATATGCAGTACTCGGTCACGCCCGGCTGGCACGGCACAGACCTCCTGCCCATGTTTTTCAACGCGCGCGCGGGTGTCAATCTGTCCAGCGATGTACTCAAGGACATCCTGGATCTGCTGATGCCGGCCGCAGGCATTTTGTTGTTTGGTCTCAGCACAGCGTTGCAGAGCTACTTCGCGTCGTTCGTAACGGCGGGCAATCCCAACGCGCATCGCGTCGTCGATAACTTCCCAAGCACGATCCAATGGGACCACCCGGTGAGCAATTCGAGTGGCGAGCAGATCATGGGCGTGCTCAATATGGGCGACTTTCGGTTCAGCACAATCAACGACACGCAGAATGAGAAGACGCCCTGCCAGTTTTGGCGCAATGTGGCGGCGGCTGTGACAAACTTGGGCGGGTATGCGCCACCGGGTGCCGTTGTTGAGCAGACGTTGGTCAAAGCGGACAACGATCCAAGCGCCAACTACGTTGGCGGAAACCGTCCGTAGGATGAGGGATTCTTAATGTGAGCAGATCGTAGAACGCTTATATGCAGAGAAGTGTCTTGGAGGCTGAGATTGATAAAGCTGTAAAGGATCTTTGGGGAAGAATAAAGGTAATATCAAAAAAAAGCCGTCACAAACGACACGTCATGACATCCAAGAGGCTCGAAGAGGCAAAAAAGGCAACATGGAAAGGTAAAATGAGATCATAAAAATGAGTACCGATGAAAGTTTAACTAAACGAGACAAAAGCAGTCCAGGTTAAACTCTTAAGAGTAAGAACAGCAGATTCAAAATAAAAAAAAATCTCAACAACCGTAAAAGAAATACAATAGGCGGAATGGGAAAACCAAAAACCAAAAGTAAAACATGAAAGACGTCAAAGGGCAAAATCAAAGACCCAACAATTGGGTCTCAAAGCCGTTTCCCATCAGAATGTCAACAACTCGCAGTCGTAAGCAGCACATCAAGCACTTTTGTCTGCGCTTTTCTCGTGTCGTTTGTAAATCGCCGCGCTGCTGAGCGATATAGTCTTCGGTGTCAGAATCTGAGCTCGGATTTACTCCTTCATTTTAACATAGTTGCTGGGGAAGATGCCGTGTCTTGTGCCAATCATTCCTGTCCTGTTCAGAGTTAGCCCCTGTTGCACCGTTTGGTAGCGGCTTCGAACGAAAAAAAAAAAAAAAAAAAAGCTGCTAATACATACCACCAGTCGTTGTCGCTCTCCGTCTTCTTCAGCACCGTGATAACATCGCCCTTCTTGAATGCCAGGTCGCCCGGCTGGTCTGCCTCGAACGTGAACAGGGCCACAGCCTCGTTCTTCTTAAGTAGGTTCTGCTTGCTGGCAAAGTTGGGCTTGGGCGCTGCAGGCCGGCCGGGGCCCGATCGCGAATCTGGCTTGCTGTCGTTGTACGTGTTGGAGCGCGAGTTGTTGTTGAAGCCGCGCGAGCCCGGGTCGTCATATACGTCGTCGCGCCACGAGTTGGTCGTTGCCGAGCGCCGGGGTGCACCGTAGCCGCCGCCACCACCGCCGTTACGGCCGTAGCCATCATCACGGTCGCGGTCGTACCGGTCCCGATCGCGGTCGCCACCACGGTCCCAAGATGGGCTGCCGTAGCCGCTGTCGCGAACAGGGCCATCACCGTAGCCCCGGCGGTTGTTGTTGCCGTATCCGCCGCCGTTGTCGTACTGGTCATCGTAGACGGGGATATCATTGTAGATGTCGTCGCCACTGCGGCCGCCATTGTTGAAGGCACGTGAGTTTAGAATGTTGAGCAGGGGAGCGGCTTGGTGAGGAACAGGCTCAGAGCCAGACAGGAGCTCGCTGGCGCTGACCGGGCGGCCGTAGAGACGGGCGTTGGCCTCCTTGCGCTCAATGATGGCAGAACCCTCGAGCGACACACCGGCGAACAGACCCTTGGTCTTGGAGTAACTGAAGACCGCGGCGACACTCTTCAAACTGGCGGCGCCAGCAGCCTCGGCATTGCGACCAACGGGGCCGGCGGCAAGCGATACGTTGCCACCAAGGGTGAGCGAGCCAGCCTGCGAGAAGGTCTTGACGGCTTTTGCGTCGTTGAGAATGAAAACAAAGTCTGTTAACTCGAAGCCAATCTGGCCACCGAAGCCTGCACCGCCTGTCGCAATGGCACTGGGAGCGCTCCAGCTGCCGTCGGGTAGTCGCGAAATAACGAGACCGCTGCCAAACCGCGCGGAGCCGAGGAAGCCGGCCTTGAAGACGGTGATGATCGCAAGACCCTGAGGACACGAGGCGACCCGTTAGACAACAGAAAATGTGCATGTGAAGGCGAGAGAATGCCCGGATGGGGTCCAAACGTACCTTTGCGCCGGCCAGAACCGAGGGAGGGATGACTTTTTCGGGGCCAAAGGCCTGGCGAGGATCAATAAACGAAGCCAGAATCTTTCCGCACTTCTTGCACTCCGCTGCAGGTTGTGATGTCAGAGACGGTCATGAAATTGCGACGGGTTGGGGGAGAGAGAGAGAGAGAGGGGTAATGTCTGCTGAGCACGGGAGCTTAACTTACAGGCCATCGACGACGGGAGGGGGTTGTTGATACCCATGGCTGCGGTTGCTTTTGTGGTTTGCGATTTGCTACTGGATGGAATTTGCGTCGTTCGCGGTGACGTTTGTGGAGGGAAAGAAGGGGTTCAAGACGAGGAGGAGGAAGGACAAGCAAGGTTCGAAAGAACGACAAGGAAGGTCTGTGGAATATGGGGAATATTTGCGCGTGGCACGGCCTATTGCAGGCTAGGACCGTTGACGAGCCAAGCTATTGGGGTGGTTGGCAGTGGAACGGATTGGTGGGATTGAGGCAGGTGTGGATGCCTAAATGGAATGCGTGTCAGCGATGGAAGAGAAGCGACTGAGACCGCACTGAAGTCGTGAAATATATGAAGAAAGCAAACGAAAGAAGAGGAGGGCGAAAGAAAACGACAGTCGGGGAGCTGCTTTTTCGATACGAGTGGGAAGCAGACGTACGATGTGTGGCTGGTGGAAGAGGCGACTTGGAGTCGGTTCGACAACGGTCAGGCGGAACCAGGAACGTCTGTGGGCAATCGGAGTGCAGGCAGATTGACAAAGGAGGCCGCCACGCGGAGTGAGACAGACTCAAAAGAGAAGAGGGTGGGCAACGGAGAGATCTTTGATGCGTGGTGGGGAACGACAGCGGAGGCTAGGGATGCAATATCGAACGCTATGGGTGTTAAAGCTAACGGAAAGGCACGTTGGCGGGCGAGGATAATGAACGAAGCCTGGGGGAACTCAGACGACAATTGAAATGGAAGGGGACCGAGGACACAAAAGAGTCGATGAAACGAGGCCTAAGAAGAGGGAACCTGTGGCTATGATGCCTGCCGCGCGTAGGACTGGCAGCTGGACAGAAGTGGCAGTATGCAGATGCTGTGTATGACGCAGCAGTATGTAGGCACCACGATTCGGTCGCAGGATGGCGCAGACGGTGACGACAGGCGTTGGCAGAGGCGAGGATGGCGATGTTTGTGGTGATGACGAGTGATGTCAAAACAAATTCAGGAGAAGTCTGGGGATTAAGACATAGGGAGGGAAAGCGAGGAAGACAAGTTGGGCAGAAAGAGCAAGCGGCACGGTCGGATGCTCCTGCTGTCTCCGAATGCGAATGTGTTCGGGATTCCACGTTTCTATGGAAGCAGCGACCGGCGAACGCAATGGCCAGTCCAGCGCAAAGCAGGACAGTCTCACAGTGTCCTTCGGTGGACGCGCCTCTTGCCTCCCGCTCGTCCTGTTCACACGGAAGCGACGGAGGGGCTGTGTCCCCGTCCAGTTGGAAGGCGCTAATCTCTTTGCAGCGGCCACCCCGCAGTGCTTAACGTTGCCAACGCAGGAGCGGATAGCACTCTGCACCCGTAAACGTCAGCCACAGACAGCACTGAGAAGTCCTGTGACACAGGCCATTTTGGGACGTTGTGGCGCCCTGGCCTGGGCGGGCCTAGCCTTGTGCCGCTCTTGACTGCCATCTGACTGGGACCTAACAAGGCCTGGCCAAGTCGCCCCAGCGCCATCGTCAGTGCGCAAAGACCAAAAACATTCGTGTTTGATCTCCTATCCGAGCAACCCAATCGACCCAACACGACGAATACCTCGACTCGAGCACGCAGTTCATCGCTGTCTCTATCTTGCGCATCGCCAAATCTGTTCACTTGTTCGCTGAACTGTCTCATACAAACATACAAACAATCAACGACACGACAAGACCTTGCCATCGCCTCCATCGCATCTCTCATCGCATCGGCGACAAACGATCACGAACCCCTTTTCGCCTTTTCAGATCGCATATTCCTCTCCTCTCTTCCCCATTCGCCCACCATGTCCGAGGCGTACGAGCGCGAGCGCCAGAACAACTCGCGGCTGGACGAGCTGGCGTCCAAGGTGACGGCGCTGCGCGGCGTGACGATTGACATCTACGACAATGCGCGCGAGCAGGACGTCATCGACTCGACGAACGACACCTTCTCGAGCATGTCGACGCAGCTCAAGGGGTCGGCGGGGCGGCTGACCCGCATGGCGGCGTCGGGCAACCGCGTGGCCATTCTGAAGCTGTCGGGCATCATCATTGGCGTTTTCATCTTCCTCTACTACGCCTACCGGTTGATATTCTGAGGTGCGGAATCAGCACCAAACGAAGATGCCTTGACGGCAACCTCGACGTCTTTGCATAACACGAAATCAAAGCAACAAGCATACAAACAAACAAACAAGCAAACAACAAACAACAAACAACAAACAACAAACAACAAACAACAAACAACAAACAACAAACAAACAAACACACACACACACACACACAGCATCGAGGCTGCTCGTCCGGCGGCCTGGATAACTGGGCATAGCAATGGCGTTTTGGGAGGCGATGTATTCTGGAAAGGAACCACTGGAATTTATTTGTTTGGAGACGTCCCGGGGCTGTCTTCCTTGCGTCTTGCGCTGTTACTAGCTGTACACTCTGCCTTTTTATTGTATTTGACTAGAAACATATCACGTTGTATTAGAGCCGAATCGAATCCGGGGTTTTACTGAGAGAACGTCATCGCAGCAACCACGGCCATATACAAAGCAAAACAGTCTTTCTTTTTCTTTTTCTTACTGTCCGTATAGCACGTATGATGCGACATTTAGCTGGCAGGAAGACCAAGACAGCAGCCAAGACATCCGAAATCGAGGCACAACCGGCCTTTTCGTCCTGCCTATTCCTCCTACCACGTCCGTATTCCTATCCGTCACCGCAAGTACGACATACTCCCGCATCCCTTTGTCTAGTTCCACACGTTGGAAAACAGGTCCTCGTTGGCGCCGAAACCCGCCGCAGGCTTCACGCCGTTGTTGGCGGCAGCCGCCGTGCTCGACGACCAGCCACCAAACTCCTCGTCCGCAGCGACCTTGGGCGCAGGCGCAAATCCGCCGCCGGCACCAGGGACAATGCTCTGGTTGGCAAACGAAGCGCCGGTACCAGCGCCGGCCCCCCCGCCGCTGCCGCCGCTGCCGCTGCCACCCCAGCCAAAGTCGTTGGCCGTGGAGGCCTTGCCGAGGCCCGTGTTCTGAAAGGACGAGGTAGTCGTGATCGCAGGCGCGGCGGCAGCGCCGGCCGGCGCAGGCGCTGACGAGCCCCAGCCGTCGTTGCTGCCCCAAACGTCCGAGTTGCCCCAGTTGGCGCTGACGCTGGCCAGCGGGCTGGTGGCGGCGGCGGCCGTGGCCGTGGGTGGGCTGACGGCGGTCTTGGCGGCAGGCTGGCTCAGGTTGAACACAGAGTTCATGGACGCGGACGCGCCGGGCGGCGGACTCACAGCCGCTGCGGGTGGTGGTGATGTGGCAGCAGGAGCGGCCGGGGCCGGTGCAGAAAAGTCAAACAGGTCGCCAAAGGCGCCGGATGCGGGAGCGGCGGCAGGCTTGGCCGCGGGCGGCGAGGGAGAGGAGGAGAAGGCGTCGAAGCCGCCAAGGCCGCCAAAGGCCGACGACGACGACGACGCCGAAGTCGCTGCCGGCTTGGGCGGCTGTGCGGGTGCAGCCGCCGGCTTGTTGTCAAAGAAACTGCCACCGCCCAGACCACCAAAGGCAGACGAGGATGCGGCGGGCGGGGGGGAGCGGGTAGCGCCCGCGTTGGTGAAGCCCGAGAGACCAGCAAAGGCATCAACTGGCTTCGGTGAGATGGCGGCCGGTGCGGCCGGCGTGGACGAGAAGCTCAGGCTGCTAAATGCATCGACAAACCCGCCGCCGGCATTCTGACCTGGTGAAGGCATACCGCCAAAGCCACTCACGTTTTGCTGTTGTTGTTGCTGCTGCTGCTGCTGCTGCTGGACTCGGGGTGCCGTAGCATAAAGGGAGAGGATGGATTGCTTGAGATCCGGCCGCGACTGGGCCGCAGAGGCACCGCCCGCAGTGCCCGTCGTGCTCGACGGCCGTGCAGGCGCCGCAGGCTGTGCGCTGCCGAAAAAGTCGAGACCCAGCAGAGAGTCCTTTGCGTTGTTGTTGTTGGCAGCGGCGGCGGGCGTAGTCTTTGGCGGTGCCGCATCGGCCTTGGGCGGTATGCGTGCGGCCGGGGGGCCAGCTGTGCTGGCCCGTGGGGGTGGCGTTGACGAGATGGGCGCAGCATCAAAGCCGCCGCCGATAAGATCGATGGAGGCAGCGGGTGCAGCTGGCGCGGCCGAGGCTGAGGCTGGTTTGGCGGACCTGCCGATGGACGCCTTGCGGATGGACTCCTTGCGGTCGATGGCCTGCTTCTCCTTGACGATGCTCAGGGGGATGTCGTCGTCGCCGTCGGCGTCCAGAGTCGACAAGTCCGCCGGGATGCCCCCGTCCATGACCCACCGCTTCATCTCGTACTTGGTGCGGATAAAGTTTTCGATCTTGGCCTCGGACGGCACGTGGCCGGCCGCCAGCTTGGCCTCCCAGTACTTGTTGGCGCGCGAGTTGCCCCATTCGAGTATGCTCTTGAGCTGCTCGTCGGTCCAGGAGTCGAGGTCGACGGACTTGACGCGCGAGATGTGCGTGCCCATGCCACGGTGGATGCCCGAACAGCGGATGCAGACGAAAACGCCGAGGTTCCACGATGCCCAGCGGGGGTCTACAACGTCAGCGTGTGATTTGCAGATGATAGGAAAGGGGGAGGGTTAGGGGAGAGGCGGGGACAGGGGCGTACGCTTGTTTCGCTTGCAGTCGGCGCAGACCTTGTTGGGCTCCAGCTTCAGCAGGCTCTTGATGGTCTGCTGGTTCTGCGCGGCGCGCTCAGCGGCCGGGTTGGGGGCTGGTCGTCGCGACATGGCGATGTGAAGTGTGTTGTGGGACGGGATGAGGCGGACTGAAGTCGGAATCAACAAAATTCGAGAAGAAAAGGAGACGGCCGAGAGGAGGTGAAGGGCGGTGCGCAGTTGACGGGTCTTCGAAAGGCGTGTGCAGACAGAAAAACGCTCCAAGTCGCAGATTGATGGGAGGAGAGTGCTGTTGTATGCAGAAAGGTGCAAGGTGCAAGGTGGCCGAGCGACGAGGTTGGGCTGCATCCGAAGGCTGTGATAAAGAGCGGAAATGTCGTGGCCTACAAATGGGGAACTTTATTCAACTCGCCATTGCGCCAGGGGCCTTCCTTCTGGAAACGGACCAAGGTTCTGGCGGGGCTCGTACAGTGCTGGTTTAGATTGGTTAATTATAGACACTGTATTTGTGTGCGATATACGCTGCGGCACAGTGTCTCCTATTTGGGGGTGACGGTTGACAGTAAATTATATTTTGCTGGTGACGACTCTGAACAAACTTGATATACAAGTATGACTACAGACAGAACTTATGCAGAGCAAGGCAATGATACAGGTCTATTGATTTTTCTCGCAATTGACAGTTCTCTGGACATGGCGAAACCCCCATATGTTTAAATGCTCTCACTTGCATGCCTATCGTTGAATGGCCGGGCAAGGTTCTTTACATGTATGTTCTTTGTGTCACTGTAATCCCAGCTATAGCCTAGAAAAGGCCAAATATCGCGGCTACAGAGACTAAACCGGCATCAAAGCGTGGCTCTGACGCACACCCCGTTCGAATACCTCAACACGACTGCTGCACGTGGATGTCAGACAAGGCTGCCAGAGTGAGGCCAGGCCTGGGGCAGGGTAGTCTCCGGGAGCCTGAGCCTGCATGATGGGTAATCACGAAAATCCCAACAGCATCGACACAGTACGCTGCGGCCAGCCTCTCCAACTTGCTTTATGTATCTACCGGGGTACTTTTGCTCTTGCCTTGCCCAAGGTTCACGTCATCCAGTCGATTCTCGGCGGGAAGGCGCCCCTCCGAGCCCCGTATTTGAGTTTCTGGTGGAAGGTGCTAGTGGGGGCTTTGCGCGCGATTCCACATCGGCCGCCCGCGACAAGAGTGGGTCCAGCGCTGTAACTCAAATCACTGCGCGACGGCTAAGCTAGCAGCTGTCTAGCAGTTGTCTAGCAGCTGTCTACGGCCATATTGCCACTGATGGCCTCTTTCCTTGTGTATCACGAATCTCATCGACTTATGTATATAAATATCGCCAAGTCCACACCAGCAGACAGTTGTCGTCTCATACTACATACCATCCTCGCACAACGCTCTTCATGCTCTCTCAACGCTTCACTACTCTTTTGCGCACCGTCTCTGCCGTCTCTGCACGCTCCGTCGCATCCAGCCGGTCCGTTCTCCGCCGTCTTCCTCTTCCAACTCCTCCGCCGCCTTCAGTCACATCGCGCACCGTCTTGCGGTCCATGCCCTCGATTCCGTTCCTTGGCAGTCTTTTTTCTTCTTCTTCTTCTTCTTCTTCCTCCTCGACTGCCCGGAAAAACAACATGTCTTTCCCCGACCAGCGCACTGATTCGGAATGGCGCGCCGTGTTGAATCCTGGTGAGTTTCTGATTGTCTCGATAGTTGTGTGTTCCTTTGTTCGCCAAGTCCTAACAACAAGCCAGAGCAGTTCCGCGTTCTGCGGGAGCAAGGGACCGAGCGCCCGTTTACGGGCGAGTACGACAAGCACTTTGCCGAAGCCGGCGTCTACCGCTGCGCCGGCTGCCAGGCACCGCTCTACAAGGCCTCGCACAAGTTCAAGTCTGGCTGCGGCTGGCCGGCCTACTTTGACAGCCTGCCCGGCGCCGTCAAGCGCAACGTCGACAACACGCTCGGCATGCAGCGCACCGAGATTGTGTGCGCCAACTGCGGCGGCCACCTGGGCCACGTCTTCAAGGGCGAGGGCTACAACACGCCGACCGACGAGCGCCACTGTGTCAACAGCGTCAGTCTCAAGTTCTCGGCCGAAGACGAGGCCGCCGCCGCCAAGGACGCCGGTGGCGCGACGAGCAAGGCGTAGAAAGCTTGTTAGCGTGGTCAGTGTCCGTGTACTATTGAGAAATGGGACGATGTATTTTCTTTTCTTATGATTTTTTATGTATACCGAGGCGACGACGTGGATGACGGCGGCATTTGTTTTGAGCTTTTGTATTTGTTTGGAATAGCACGATGCTTTACGAGATAAGGCTTGATGAATGTGGAAGGAAAAGACCTTAACCAAAAAATAGATACAAATATATATATAAAAGGAAAGATTAAGTACAACGTTGAAAATAGTACCGTGAAGCTTGATTTCCAACAAAGCAAAACAAGTCGCAGGATCAATCGCAACCGTTGGTAAATACACCGTTACCGCGTATATCCCGATTTATATTGCGTCCCGCTGTGCCGGCCCTGGATAGCTTGCAAATTGTATGTCCCATATACGGCAAATATACCCGGAAATGGCTGACGCGAGCGGAGAGCAAGTTCCTGTCTTCCATATTTGTATGGAGGAAAAAAAGTCAATAGGCATAGCCAACGTCATTCACAATTCATAGAAAAGGGTCGTGTTTCTGTTTTGATTTTCGTGTGCGCAATACATCGATGCACGCGGAATCTACAGTGTACATTCGCCGTCACCAACAACACCAACATGAAGGCCTCTGCGGCAGTCCTGGCCGTCTCCAAAGCCACCATGGCCGTGGCGGCCGCCATCGCTTCTGCTTCGTCGGCGTCTGTTCCGACCATCCACCTCTGCGGCGACAGCACCATGGCCAGCATGTCCGGCGCCATCCAGGGCTGGGGCCAGTACCTGCACTACAGCTTCGACCCGGCGCGCTTCACCGTCGTCAACTCGGCCATTGCCGGTCGCTCGGCCCGCAGCTACACGCGCGAGGGCCGCTTTGCCGCCGTCCTCAAACAAGTGCAGCCCGGCGACTGGGTCGTCATTGAGTTTGGCCACAACGACGGCGGCGGGCTCAGCAAAGACAATGGCCGCTCCGACTGCTTCGGCGCCGGCGACGAGACGTGCCAGACGACGTACGACGGCAAGCCCGAAACGGTCCAGACGTACCCGACGTACCTCAAGCAGGCCGGCGCCGCGTTCCTCAAGGCCGGCGCCAAGCTGGTCCTGTCGGCGCCGACACCCAACGACGTGTGGAGCGACGCGGGCGTCTACTCGTGGGGGCCCGACCGGTTTGCGTACTATGCGATGTTGGCGGCCGAAGAGCTCGGCGGCACCAAGGCCGGCGCGTATTTTGTGCCGCACGGTGCGTACGCGGCACAGGCCATGAAGGCGCTCGGGTCCGACGTTGTGCGCAAGAACTACCCGCAAGACCACACACACACGTCGCCGTACCTGGCCGACGTCATGGCGGGCGCGTTCGTGCTCGGTCTGACGTGCGGCACAAGCGACCTCGGCAAGGCTACCCTCAACAGCACAGCTGCCCTGTCTGGCACATTCCTTGGCGGCTGCATCGCCTACAACTCCACAGTTCCACTGTAGGGGGGGTCGGATGGACGTAATCTGACGTCGATGTCGAGGCAACGGTGCTGCGTGTGGCGTATTTGTGTATTGTTGCGGTTTCTCGGGCGATTTCGTTATGCTGTTTCCTGTGCTAGCCATGCCAAAAAAATACAAGAAAAAGACGGAAAAGATGAATATTCAAACGCTTTTCCCGACCATAATAGACCTATATGCCTTCCTGTATTACTCCAAAAGACCAGCACCAATAATCTTGCCTTCGGAGCGCAGAACGACCCGCTGGCCTGACTCGAGAGGTATTCTCTTTTCCAGCTCGACCTTGATGCGTGCGACACGGCATGCCGTGACCACGAACGGGTTTTCCCTCAGGACGTTGCCCGTCTTCAGGTCGATGATTGACAGAAGCTCCTTGATCTTGCCGGCCTTGTCAAGGCGGCCACGGTGCACCTCCAGGGGCTGTGGGATCAGCGGCTCAAATGCCATGACCTTCATGGTCGCCGCATCGATGCACGGCGCCGGATTGGCCGGGTCGCACAGTAGCACGCCGGGCCGCACGTTCAGCGGGTCAATGTTTGTCAGGTCGAGTGCGACGTTCTGGCCCGCAACGGCCCATTCAGCCGCCTGGCCGTTGCGCAATATGCTCTTGATGTACGCCCGCGCATTGCCGGGCAGAGCAAGCAGTGCATCGCCTACTTGCAGCGACCCGGCCTCGATCAGCCCAGTGACAGTGACGGCACTACCGGCGGCCTTGGAGGTATCAAAGATGGGCAGCCGGAGCGGCTTGTCGACGGGCCGGGGCAGGGGCGCGCACGACTCCAGCTCCTCAATCAGCGAGTTGCCCTTGTACCACGATGCCGCCGGTGTCTTGGTCCGCGTCGTCATGTTGTCGCCGGTCTTGCCCGCGACGGGAACGAATGTGACTTGCGACATGTAGAAGCCCGTGGCGCGCAGGAAGCCCTTGGTCTGGTCCACAATCTGGTTGTAACGCTCCTGCGACCAGTCGACCGTGTCGAGCTTGTTGACAGCCACCACGACGCGCATCACGGCCATGCTGCGTAGAATCAGTGCGTGCTGGTGTGTTTGCCCGCGAAGGCCGGACTCGAACGCCCCCGTCTTCGCGTCGACGACCAGAACGGCAAAGTCGGCGCGCGAGGCGCCTGCAATCATGTTTGGCACGAAGTCGCGGTGGCCCGGTGCATCGAGGATCGTAAATGCGGTCTTGTCCGTGTCAAAGTGCCGCGCTGCCACGTTGATGGTCACACCATGTTTCCGCTCGTCTTCGTGGTCGTCGAGCACCCATGCGAGCGCAAAGGACGACTTGCCGATGACTTTGGCTTCCTTTTCATACTTGCTTACGGTCCGCTTCTCAACGTACTCGAGGTCGAGCAGCAGGCGGGCCATCATTGTGCTCTTGCCGGCATCCACGTGGCCAACAACAACAAAGCTGGTGCTGCGTTTCAGGTTGGCTTTTCTGAGCTCCTCCAACACGTTGAGCTTCTTGCTCTTTTTTGTGGGTGCGAAATCGAGCTTCATGTTCTTGACGCCCTCCACGAGCGCCTCCGGCTGTTTTGGCGCGCTCTTTGTTGCGGGTTTCGTTGTAGCGTTTTTGTTGGTGTTTTTGAAAGCTGTAGAAAGCGCAGAGAAAGAGAACAGAAACAATAGACGTTAGTCATGGTACTTTTCAATAATAAATAATACAGCGCGAGCAAACAAGCTGTCACGCCTCAATTCTTGGGCTGGCCACGGCGCCAACCTTTGGCCTGTGCTTCCAACACGACATCGTCGGGCGAGGGTCCTAGAAAAGCGTCAAAAGCAGACGGCGGAGCACGAGACAGCGAGGGCACAGCCAGGAGATTTGGTTCGCCTTGAGACGGATGCGCCCTCTGCTTTTGATTTTGTTTCTTTGCGCCGAACAGAGCCTGAGCAAATGCAGACGGCTGGGCGACGAGGGCAGGCTCGCTTTCGCTGTTCACCGGTGTCGGCTCCTCCTGGCGAATATCCTGCATGGCAAGAGGCTCTTCTGGTGCTGGCGGTGGAGAGGTTTTCTTGCTCGGTGGGCTTGTTTGTGCTGCCTTGCTGACCATGCTCGCTGTGTCTCTCGGCGATCCGTGCGCCGGACCGTCGATGGCCAGCTTTGCCGCCTTGTTCCGGAGCTCGCGCACGTCCTCGTCCGCCTTCTCACCGCCCGGGGATCCGCCGCCACCGGCCTCTTTCGACCTTTTCGCTTCCTCGGCCTTTCTCTTGCGCTGTGCCGCGAGGGCCTGCAGCTTGGACATCTTGGGCGCGGCGGCAGTGCTGGATCCGCCCAGGAGCCCGCCTCGGCGCTGTGGTGGCGGTACAAGCACGGCCATGCGCGGCTGCGGCACATTCAGCCAAGGCATGTCACTAAAAAAGGCGGCGAGAAAGGCACTGTCGGGCGGTGCGCGAGGTGTTGTCGTGGGCGGCAGAGGATAGAGGGGGCCGGGGCATGATTGGCATCCTTGTTTGCGTGGTCGACCGTCAACGAATGTGTTGGAGCGCTTCCGTTGCCAGAGAAGAAAGAGGAAACAAGAGCAACAAGCAAGCAAAGAACACGCATAAAGGCAAAGCGTTCAGACAGGAGGTAGAAAAACAACGCAAACTAATAAACAAACTGAAAAACAGAGAAAGGTAATGCGGCGTACCTGGAGATTGTTGGGGTGTCGCCTTGGGCTTTTTCTCTGCCGGTTTTGGTGGGTCGATGTACGTGCGCATCAGGTAGGCCATGGCCTTGCTCTCGTCGTAATCGTAGTATAATATGGCCTCTTCGACTTTCCCGGTTGCCAGTTTCGCCGCATTCTCGGCGCCCAGCATGGCCACGACGTTCTGTTTTGCCTGCTCCAGGAACGCCCGCTCCTCCTCTTCGGTGTACTCTGCCGCAGGCTCCTCCGTTCCATCATAGAAACCGTCATCGTCTGCACCCTCGTCGTACTCGCCGCCGTCATACTCGTCCATGTCCTCCTCATAGTCATAGTTGCGAACAAGTCTGTGTCGTGACATGGCGGCGGTTGGCGGGGCTGTCGTTGCAGGCGGACTGCAGATACTGAGAGAGACGGCGTAAAATACACGAGAGTAAACGTAAGTGAGTGCGCGGCCGAAAAGCTTGAACAACGAAGCGCTGAAGATAAAGGAGTGAAGGTTTATAAAGTGGCTTTATTTATGTTTGGCGAGGATGAACGTTACGTGCACCTGGAGCTGGAGGGGCAAGAGCGAACGAAGCAGGCCTGCAGCTGCCGTTGTGACATATGTTGCACAGTGTGGGGTTGGCCTCAACAGCTTCAGTTCTCCACAATATTACATAATCCACGCTAACTGTTTCTTATCAATGGTCTTATCAATATCGATAAGAGCCGGACGTTTTTTTCTTTATCGCCAACATTTTCTTTAGCGCAGGAACAGCCTCATTCTGCCTCTCGTCACTCTTTTGCCCGGCAGAAAACGACATTGTCCTACGCACCCACGATACCCGAGAACGACCCCTGTTTGGCATTTCTCTGCACATTTTCGACACGAGAACGAGACTTTTTGTAAAGCTCGACACTTTTATATATTTCTGTCCAAAAAAAGAAGGAAAAAAAGGAAAAGAAGGAAAAAAAGGAAAAGAAGGAAAAAAAGAAGGAAAAGGGACACAGCACACCCCGAACAATGAAGCTCTCCAACGTCGGCACGGCACCCGTGTATACGGTGTCCGGCCCGTCGCTGCGGTCGCTTCCCGACTGGCTGGCCCAAAAGAAGAAACGGGGCCTGAAGCACGATCCCGAGTTTGCCAACCGCGTCGAGCTGCTGCAGGACTTTGAGTTTACGGGCGCAAGCAGTTGCATCCGCGTCTCGGAGGACGGCGAATGGGTCATGTCGACGGGCACGTTCCCGCCCCAGATACATGTGCACAACCTGTACCAGATGTCGCTCTCGTTTTCCCGCCACACAGTCTCGCTCAACAACAAGTTTGTCCTGTGCTCGACAGACTATTCCAAGTCGAGTAGGTTGAGAAAGAAAACTTTGCCCCGGACGGCCCGGACGACTGCTAACATAACTCTCCAGTCCACCTCCAAGAAGACCGGCGTATCGAGTTCCACACGCCCAACGGCTGCCATTACCACGTGCGCATCCCCCGCTTCGGCCGCGACATTGTCTACGACCGGCGGGCCACCGAAGTTTTGGTGCCGGCTGCTGGTTTGGACGGCGATGGGCAAGGCGAGGTGTTTCGGCTGAATTTGGTGAGTGCACGCTGTTTGTGGTGGTGTTTTTCTTTTTATTTTTTTTCTTTTGGGTGTGTCGAGCATTCTGCTAACCCGCTCGTGCAGGAACTCGGACGATTCCAAAAGTCGTACCAGATTGATGTCGGATCGGACGACGGCGTCGAGCGCGGTCTGCAGGGCAGCATCGGCGTCGGCTGCGTCAACACAGCGGCGATTGCCGAGCAGTCGCATGGTCTGTCGGCGTTTGGCACGTCGTTGGGCTCGGTCGAGTTCTGGGACACGCGCAGCCGGGCGCGCGTGGCGACGCTGCAGACGCACGACGGCGAGATCACGGCGCTCGACTTTTCGCGGTCGGGCCTGTCGCTGGCCACCGGCTCCAGCACGGGCATCGTCCAGATGTACGACCTGCGGCGGCCGACGCCGCTGCTCACCAAGGACCTGGGCTTCGGCGCGCGCGTCAACAACCTGATCCACATGACGACGTCGTCGGACGAGAAGATGCTGCTGGCGTCGGACAGGCGGGCGATCAAGATCTTTGACGTGGTGACGGGCGACCCGTGGGCGACGATTGAGCCCGAGGTCGACATCAGCGCGGTGGCGCACTGCCCCGACTCGGGCATGCTTCTGAGCGCCAACGAGGGCCGCCAGCAGCACGCGTGGTTCATCCCGATGCTGGGCCCGGCGCCCAAGTGGTGCACGTTCCTCGAGCGGCTGGTGGACGAGATGGCCGAAGAGGTGTCGTCGACGACGTACGACAACTACAAGTTCCTGACGCTGCCGGAGCTGCGGGCGCTGAGCCTGTCGCACCTGGTGGGCAAGACGAACCTGCTGCGGCCGTACATGCACGGCTTCTTTGTGGCAAGCAAGCTGTACGACCAGGCGCGCCTGATTGCCAACCCGCACGTGTACGAGGAGGAGCGGATGAAGCGGGTCAAGGAGAAGATTGAAAAGGAGCGGGCGACGCGCATCCGCGAGACCAAGAAGGTCAAGGTCAACCAGAAGACGGTCGACGCGCTGCTCAAGAAGCAGGAGAAGCGCCAAAAGGTGGATGCGGCGGCCGGCCTTCTGGGCGACGACCGACTGGGCGCCTTCTTCGAGGACGAGGAGCTGGCCATCGACGAGACGACGGCCGAGTTCCGCGCGCTCAACCCGAGCACGCGCGTCGACGCACAGGGCAAGCCCGCGTTGGGCAAGCCGGCGTGGCAGCCGATGCGCAGCGGCCTCGACGAGTCGGACTCGGATGGGGAGGACGAGAAGGAGGAGGAGGCGGCGGCGGGCGGCGGTCACACTCGTTCTGGTGGTGCCGGTGGCAGCGATGGGGTGGTTATGCGCATGACGTCGTCGGCGCCGCAGTTTGGCTCGCGCGGCACGATTGGCGCACGGGTGCAGAAGAGTGCGGCCAACAGCAGCAAGAACAGCAGCATCCTCGGGCAGACGCGCAAAGGCAAGGTGGTGGGCGAGCGGTCTGTGACGTTTGTGCCCGAGTCGGCCAAGAAAAAGCCCGAGCAAGAGGAGGTGCGCGAGGCGCCGAAACGCGACAACCGGACGCGGAGAAGCGCCAGTGGCAACACGTTCCGCAACTTGAAGAAATAAGGAGGCACGGAGATGAGGTAAAATCCAGTTTGGCACTTGCTTTCTGCTATGGACAAGGTCAAAGACGAAAAACAAAAAGAAAACGGCATATCACGAAGCTATGGACACATCTAATAGTACAAAACGGACAAAGAGCTCGTCAAGAGATGCTCTGTCGACTCATCATTCATTCGGGCAAAACATATGCCGCCGGCCGCCGCAAACGCGCCCCGATCCCCGACCCGATATTGTGCAGGGCCTTTGTCCTCCGCCTCCGCCCGTCGCCCGTCTCCTATCCGGTCTCCGCGTCTCACTTCTGCCCGATACTGGAGAGCTTCATCTTCGCGCCCGACTTGCTTGCCTTGCTCGTCTTGCTTGATTTGTTTGACCGTCCGCTGTCGTCACGACCGCCCAGGCCCTTCTCCAGGTCTTTGGGCAGACGCGGTGTCGGCGGCACGTCGTCGATCCGCACACCGCGACCACCCCGCGGTCCATCCTTGACCGACGTGGGAAACTCGGAGCGCCGTGGCGTGAGCGCCGTGACGACACGCCGCGCCGATCTGCGGATGCTCTGGCGGACCTTCCACTCGCGCTTCTTGGCGAGGTAAAAGAGGACAGCCGAGGCGGCTCAACGTGGCAGTGTCAGTTGGACGCGACGGGCAAAGACGAGGAGAGACTGGCGTGTTTTTCACTCACTTCCAAAAACGGCCACGAGCACGACCACGAGGATGATGGCAATCATGGCGCCGTGCGACAAGTTAATGCCGCCCGACGATGTGCCGGACGCGCCGCCGGCGTTGTCGACCCCCGAGCCGTCGCTGCTGCCGCCGCCGTCCGAGTAGCTGACGGTGCCCAGCGGGAACGCAGCTGTCTGTGTAGTGTCGGCCATGGTGTCGAAGGTGGAGTTTACTTGTATTGTCGTGTTGCTTGGGGCGATGACGGTTTCCAGAACGTCGAGAGGGAGCACGTCCAGCGGCGAAAGAAGACGAGAGGATATCACGGAAAGATCAAAACGACCAAAACAAGAGAGTAAAAAGTTGGGCCAACAGACAAAAGCATGGAGAAGGGGGCTTGCTCTCTGGTATATAGGCGGGCGGCAGGATGTTTTCTTCTTCCCTGAGGAGCCATTTTTCATTCATTTCATCACTTGTATATCGTTGGGGCAGCCCAGTTTCCATTTCACATTTCACATTTCACATTTCACTTTGCCGGCACAGTTTCTCTAGCATATTTCATAGAAACCAACTCTGTTTTGCATATTGACAGGGGTCTCTGCCTTTTTGCTCTTTCCCTTTCCTTTCTTTGCGCCCACCACCTCAAGAAACAGTTTCACTGTGACCAGAACGGCGGCGTCGTGCATCGCCAAGGCTGCACTACGTTGTCACTCGACAGCATCTGCCCCTCTGTCCATCCCTCCAGCGCACCGCGTGATGTGACTGGCCTCTGTCGTTCAGATAAAACGTCTTCTCATTGGACAGTCGTCACGTTCTGCTCTTTTGCGAGCATCGACGCAGGGGGGTTCGGTGCTCGACTCGGCACTGCACACGCAAGGTACCACTGTGTTTTCGGCGAGACCAGGGGATGCATCCGTCTGATTGGCGACCCTAGCCAGGCCCCAGGCCGTGTTTCGTCGATTGTTTTCTGTCGTCGACCGGCCAAGCGCCGGCCTTTGGGCCTTTGGGGGTGTGCTTCATGCACCCTTCCCTCTCGAAAAGCGGCAAGGGCTCGCGTGTTAGTGCACACCGCCCGCCAGCCAATCACAGTACACGCGGCAGGTGCCACATATTGCTCGGCGGCTACGAGGTGACGACGTTGGGGCTTTGTGGCAGTTGCATGCAGATCGACGACACACAGAGTGTTTTGCAAGCCTCTCTTTTGTCCGGTTCGAAAGTCAAATGCTCCTTATCGATTGTTGCGTGCTTCATCTTGGGTCTGTAAATCGGCCTTGGTGTGAAAAATGGCCGTTTCTCAATCTCGAACTAAAGTGGTCGGCAATATGATTATTTTTTGTTTCCAAAATTGTTTTCTAGAATATGGAACTGGAAATTGGGTATGAAGTCATGTGGTATATTTTCAAAGAAAAAAAAGAAGAAAATAGAGACAAAATAATGTTGCTCTGGCGGAAACCTTTTTTTTTTGTTTTCTATTTGAATTTACTTGTTTATGTATTCATTTCTTGGGCTTCGTAAAGTAAAAATAATATAATAATCTGACCACAAGTACACTCAAGGCAACGTCACAAGTGTACTAGAAACCGTACATTACAAGTAACTGCTGTTATATCACTTCATAGTAGTCCAATACTCTCCACTCATCAGCCTCGTCGCTCCTTCCATGGCGTATCACTAGTGATATGTTGAAGCCGATTGCTCCTTCCACGCAGACATCCACAGCAAGGAAAGCAGGAACGCCCGCTTCTGACGTAGATAAACACAGCTTCGATCGTGCCTTCCCCATTGCTGACTGATGTCACGAGTGCTTGCTTTCTCTCCAGTTGATGGACTGACCTCCTTTCTTGTCAACTTGTCAACATCCGCCATCCACATCGGATCCTCACCGCCAGCAACACAACCAGTATCTAACAAGTATCTGCACTATCCGGACGGCAATCATGGACCTCGACGACTTTCGAGTTCCGGATACGCCTCAATTGGACAGGAATATGGAGCTGCTACTCCCCCCTAGAAATGCGTTGGCATCTACCAGTGTTGTCGGCCTCGGCCAGGACACGCAAATTTCGTCTTCAAAGCGGCCAAATGCACTCTTGAAACCCTTCGAGCTCGATGCTGAAACCACAAGGACGAGTCCTGTTGGAAATGGTTTGTCGTACACTCTTCTATGTTTCTATATTTGTGTCTTTTGGGCTATATTGACTGGGTATGCTATCGTGCAAGTGTCACCGGCGTCACGAAGAATGCCTCCATCTACCTCCAAACCCAGAGATCGAGACAAGGCCCTGCCCCGGACCAGCTACTTCTCTTCGCTCACGCAAAAGTTTCAGCAACGAGACCACACGGGCCAACCAAAGACCCTTTCTTCAATCCAAACTCGAACACCAGGCACCCAGGACGCCGTCCGTGTCTCTGGCGACATCGTTTCGTACCCTGGCTTAGCCGCTGACAATGACCGCCGGGGTAGCCAGTCGTAGGACAACGGCAACCAGGCACGGAGCACTCAGCAGAGCAGTCACTCACATCCCGGAGACGTGGATGCCGGATGTCGCGGCATCCAAGACGCCATTGCCACCAGATTCCAAGATCTGCAGACAAAGATCCAACTGCAAGAGCAAGAAATCACCGAGCTCAGGTTCTCCCTCAACGATGCTAACGTGACAGCAGATCTGCTTGATACAGACAAACGGCAGCTCAAGCAAAAGAATGAAGAGCTCGAACGAAAGATCGTGAATACCAACAACGTCATTAACAAACTGCGCAATGATGTTCAAAAAGGAAAGGATGAACTGCGGGCATCAGAAGAGAGACACGGCCACGCAAGGCAAGACGCTGAGAAGGCCCAAGAGAAGGCTGCTCAGGACCACAACGCACTGTTGGCCGTCCGCAAGACCATAAGTGAGATGGGGACACAAATCACTACGTTGCAAAGAGAGCTGCGTGATGCTGCTGCGATGTCCGTTGAAAAAGCCAAACAAGCCCAAGAAAAAGGTATGCACTATGCTGCTGCACCGATACACATACTTGAAACGCAACACTACTAACATCTGCAGCCGATGCAAAACTACAAGACGTACAGCTACAGCTAAAGCTCCGTGAAGCGGAAATCCAAGCCCAGAAAGACGCAAACGAGCAGCTGGCCAACAGGCTAGACACCATCCCTGAGCGAAACCTCCAGGCTTTGACCAACTGTTCCCAAAAAATTATTGACAAGCTAAGCGACTCAAAGTCTGAGATTTTGGCTGAGGGACATGCCATCAACAAACAGCATCAAGAGCAGTGAGTAGTTTGTCGCTGCCCCTGTGATTTTCTCTAAAAGTAGACCAGCTAACAGAACAGACGTGGTGCCATGGTCGAATGTCTAAAGGGGCTGTTGACGGCCTCTCAACAACATGTCGAGGCACTCGCTATGTCACAGCAGGAGACCGAGACTCTTTCCAAGCAGTGCGTTTCACTAATCTTGTCAGATCTTCTTTGCATCCGCACCACCCGACCACCACTGACCCCACAACAGGATTCTGGACAAACTTGATGCTTCTGATGGTGAAAGAAAAGAGGCAGAGTCTTCTTTACACTTGGATATTACCAGTGTAATTGGTGATTTGCAAAAATGCATCGACAAGCACGAGGTTTCATTTCATGAAGTATTCACCGCCAAAATTCGCGAATGCGACATTCTAGCAGATCTTTGCCAACAACGAGAAGTTGATAGCGAAACGCTATCGAAACAACTGGCGGAGCAAAACCGTATCTCACAAGAGCAATTCCTTGAAATTCGCGAACTGCACAACGCTCTCCGGACGCTCCAGGAACGCCCTCGTGAGGATCCCAAAATGGCCGCACAAATCATAGCACTGCAAGATCAAGGTCGTCATTTCGAATTCGAATTGAGGGAGAAAGAGGCACTGGTCGCTCGGCTGGAGGAAAGCCTCAAAGAAAAAACAAAGTCACTCATATCTTCATCGGAAAAGTTTGCATCCGAACTCCAGCAGCTGACCAGCACCTTTCACAACCGGGAAGAAGAGTATCGGCGTGCTGTGGACCAAGCCTCGGAGCTTGCAATCAAGGAAGCCCGGCGGACATCGGGCGAAGACAAACAAGAAACAAAGAGAGAGCTCCAGCAAGAGCGAGCCAGACGTCAAGCCCTAGAAAAGGAACTACGGCAAGCCAAAGAAGACCTCTCTGTCGAAGAGGAGAAAAGCAAACGGATCGAACAATCCAACGAAGCATTGCAGAACGAGCTGGGTGCATCAAAACTCGGCAACCAAGCCGTCACTGTGCACCTAGAAGAGAAAACACGAGCTCTCGAGACCCGCCTGGACCATGATGCTACCCTCATCACACAGCTCAAGGCTGCCCTCTCAGACAAGGAGATGGACTACGTCAACCTGCGAAGCAGCATGGAGGCATACGACGAAAAGGTTCGCGTGCTCATCGAGCACTTGCGCGTCTGGGCGCAGGATCACTCGCACATTAGTGCCATCCGCTCGCGCCTCGAGATGCTTAGCCAAATCGACCAATCCTGTGCCGCGACCGCGCGCATCCGGGAGGCAGAGCAGATCGATAACGTCCTCGCCCAACTACGGCAATACTATGCGTGCCAGAATGAGCAAGACGCAAAACTGGGCTTTGGATCCGGACGCAGCACAGCCGCACCAGCAGCACCAGCCGTACTAACACCCCTGCATCATGACATTGACGACGAGCACGAACAGTGCGTGTCCGACCTGTCGGCATTCCTAGACGCCGAAGTGGCAGGGGAGAAGACGGCAGGCCATGCTAGGAGTTCTGCCGAGACGTGGACGAATGCGATACAGGCGGCGATCCTGGGCGGCAGCAGGGACTCGCTGAAGACGCCTGGTTATGGGCAAGGGCCCCAAGACCAAGGCTCGGACATGAAGCCGCCACCAGTGCACAAGGAACGCATCGTCCATGTAGCAGTCGATCCAAAGAGTGGCATGGGAACCTTGAGCTCGCCGATGGTTGCGAGCCCCATACCGACGCGGACCCGACGAGAGACACGGTCGTCTGCGGCAAACAAAGCTGCACGGCGCAATCCGGTCAGCTCGACCGGAAAGAGGGCGACTCGAAGCGCCAAGCGAAAGCGGCTAGACACCGTAACCGGCCATGGGGTGGTGGCAGCATCAGTGAGGGAACACAGCGAAACTTCGGTGTATTTCCAGGGTGGCGGGCAGTCAGAGGTACTGCCCTCCATGATCCAGGACGAGATCGAGCCCGTTGCGGCCATGATGGCCAGTTCTCGACCGGCGCTTATCAAGATTGAAGACTCGTGAGAGGGGCAGACGAAGTCCATAGGCAACGTATATGTATATACATTCACGTGTGCAGATTTTACTCTTCTTAGCAATCAATCAATAGAGTATATTCGACAAGGTGTGTTTATAAGGTTCCCAATTCCCCCCAAACGCCAGATGAGAAATGCATGGATGCGTTTACGCGTTTTGTACAAGGTGCTGTTGAGGAGCAAGCGGAACAGACGAAACGGCGCACAGGTCGTTCTCCACCCCGTTCGTTTGTCTCGACAATATTTTCGTTTTGATGTGTTCTTTTCCGTGCCGCTGTTGGTCGCTCGTCGTCTATTTACCGCTCCGCTTCTTTTCAAGGAAGAGGACCTTTCTGCGGACTGGAGAGGCAACGGTTAGCACTGGCGCTGTCCTCGCCAAAGAAGACGGACAGAAACGTACCGATAGGGTCGTATTTGAGGAAGCTGAGCGGTGTTGATGTGCGTGGCCGGGTGAAGGTGTAGAAGAAGCCGGTCATGGCCATCGACAGGACGCGCACCGAAATGACGCGTGACTTTGCTGCGGGACCGTTAGCATTGGCTGCGCGGTAGAATCAAGGGGTAAAATCCATTGCAAGATTGGCCGTACCCTTCTTTGCCATACTTGCGGGTTGGTAGGTCGCGCGAGGTTCGAATGTGTGCTGTTGGATGGATCGGACGGCGGCCAAAGTGAAGCCATTCACGAAAAAGCTTTTGCGCCAAAACCTTTGAACGACGTCGAAAGGTAAAAGTGGGTCAGAGAGCGATACCCGCCAATCAGAGGGCTCTTATGTTGGGCGCTGAAAACAGTTCAGCTCAATTTTTGGCCGCAGTTTTGGCGCTGCCGTTGTGTCGCCCATTTTCAGGGACCAAAACTCTTACTGGCCAAGGCGCTGTAATGATCCGTCCACCACTGACGAGTCGGGGCCTTTTTTGACTCACACGACAGCAACCGCTTGAGAGACCACTTCCACCGGTTACCCCTTTTTGGCCCAATTGAGTCCAGTAGAGCGGGAAGCGGAGATCCGTTCTACTCCGTACACACAACATCTCCCCTCTTTTTCGCATTCTATCGGTATATTCTCCCTATAAATATATTCTCCGTTTATTTCACCGTCAGCGTCTGTGCTATCTCGAGGCGGTCAGCGGGTGGTCACTGGATTATTATATATAGTGACGCCTGCTGGTCCCTCCTTCCTCGCCTGGAGAGTGAATAAAAGGAGGGGAGTAAAATAGAAACATCGTGACCATTTCGTCCTCCGCTCCTTCCGCTGGCTGCCCACCGCACCTTCTTCCCCAACAGCGTCGCCCATTGTCGACACTTCGCCATGCTTTCTGCCATTTACAGGGCGCCTGGCGCGCTGGGCTCTGCCCAGACCGCAGCTGTGCGGACGCAGCGAGTGAAGGCAGGCACGTCAATGAGTCGGATGGTTGCTGCCAGGGCAGGAACAGCATTATCCACCCCACAGTCGACTGAGGAAGTTGACCCACTTCTGGCCTGTTTCTCGTCAGGTGAGTTTTTGTGTGTGTTTTTGTTTGCTTGGGTCTTTCCTCTTTCGAATCGCATGGCATCGTTTCACCCCCAAGACTCCAACGCTCGGCTCAGCCTACAATTGCCTATTCCAGAGTGTCTTATGCGCCATATTGTTGGCATATCCCTTCTCTTCCCTCACCCATACGGGCGTATATTTCTCTCACTTCTTGGCCTCCTGCATATTCAACCGTCTTTCGCGGCCGTGCGTCCTTTCCATAGGCTGTCGTTGCCGGTGTCGGATCCCCGTTTGTGTTTTGACTTGCGCCTTCCCCAAGACAGCCGCTCTATCCCTCTGACTCCAAGTGGAAAGAAAGGGAATAATTGCCATCTAAAGAAGGAGCTATCAAGCGAGAGCGGCGATGGCCATTTTCGTTACACCAAACCAGTGAATCAGTGGCTCGCTCCTTCTCTTTCTCCTGTTGCCCTTAAAATCCTTCCCAAACAAGTACCTGTAAATGCAGCGCAGAGGGGCAAAGGGCGAGGCATGTTACAAGTGCGAGGAGGTGCGATCCGCTAGGGCAAGTCGTTGTCCAGTCCCAGTTGCTCAAATTGGCAATTGCTCAAAATGGCAAGACCATGCCATCTCATGCGCAGTCGAAAGTCGAACGATACATGGCAAGGCAGGCGCAAACAGCACCGTAAACAACCGGCATGATCCTTCCTGTCTACCTGTCTGCACCTCTGACAAAACCCACCCTCTGTCTCCTTCCTTCCTCAACTCGCCTGTAATTGCCTCACATGATCAGGCCGCATCGTTCCTCCCCTGGTCTCTCTCTGCGGCTTACTTACATAAATCCGCCTCTCCGGTCAGCTCTTTCCTGTCACCTGGTATAAATATTACTTTCCTTCCTTTGCTCTCTTCTTTCCAAAATACCTTTACATCCTATCACGAAACCTTTCTTCCTTCATCCTCACGCTTCATCCGCACAGTATCGTCTTCTCCTTGTGAGAGCTCTCCTTCTTTCTCACCCCATTCCCCAACTCCCCAACTCCAACGCCCCCACGTCACCCACGGCACAGCACGCTCCTCTAGCCTGTGTTAGTTTCTTACCCGTTTCGGCAATCCTTCCCCCTTCGCTTTCGCTCGGCCCAACTCACTAACTCTCGCCTTTTGCCGCTCCAGCGCAGCTTTCCGAAGGCCTAGCTTCACCGCCGCCGACCACGCCAGCGGCTGTGACTCTTCCAGGGCAAACAACCGCGTTTCCGTCTTTTTCCTACGGCTCCGTATTTGCTGCCGTGCCGTCGCCGACTTTCTCTTCAACGCAACGCATCCCACCCGCTCTACGCTCTTCTCGCACGTCTGGCACTTTTCACGGCTCGTCGCCGCTTCTTTTTGCCACTATACCTGCTCAGACTTCAACCGTCTCGCCGACATTTCTCCATACTAGATTGTTTTCCTCGTCGCCCACCGTCACCATGTCGGCCTCCTCGCAGCGGCGTTTAAATTACGACAACATCAATCCCCATGTCAAGGCCGCCAAGTACGCCGTACGAGGCGAGCTTGCCGTGCGCTCGGAAGAGTATCGTGCGCGCCTCGCGAAGAACGACACGTCCCTCCCCTTCAACCAGATCGTCTCCGCCAACATCGGCAACCCGCAGCAGCTCGACCAGAAGCCCATCACATTCTTCCGCCAGGTCCTGAGTCTGGTCGAGAACCCACTTCTGTTAGAGAATGAGGATGTCCTGATCAACTCGCTCGGCTACAAGACGGACGTCATTGCACGTGCCAAGTGGCTGCTGGAAAAGGTCGGCTCGGTCGGTGCGTACAGCGCAAGCAATGGCGCACCCGCGATCCGCCAGAGCATTGCCGACTTCCTGGAGCGCCGCGACGGCTACCCGGCGAACGAGGCGGACATCTACATGTCGGCGGGCGCCTCGTCGGGGGTCAACACGCTGCTGCATGTGATCTGTGCAGGTCCGTCGTCGGGCGTGCTCGTGCCCATTCCACAATACCCGCTGTACACGGCGTCGCTGTCGCTGCTGAATGCCCAGTGCGTGCCATATTACCTGGACGAGGCGCACAACTGGGCGACGGACATGGACGCGGTCCGCACGTCGCTGCAGGAGGCCCGCAAGAACGACGTGGATGTGCGCTCCATTGTCGTCATCAACCCGGGCAACCCCACGGGCGCGTCGCTGTCGGAGGAGGACGTCGAGGCCGTGATCGAGCTGGCGCGCGCGGAGCGGCTCGTGATCATTGCCGACGAGGTGTACCAGACCAACGTGTTCGTGGGCAAGTTCCACTCGTTCAAGGGCGTGCTGCGCCGGATGCAGGAGAAGAACCCCGGAAAGTACGACAACATTGAGCTGGCGTCGCTGCACTCGGTGTCCAAGGGCATGGTCGGCGAGTGTGGCCACCGCGGCGGCTACTTTGAGCTCGTGGGCTTCGACCCGCAGGTGCAGGCCGAGATCTACAAGTTTGTCAGCATCATGCTGTGCGCGCCCGTGGTCGGCCAGTGCCTGGTCGAGCTGATGGTCAACCCGCCCAAGCCGGGCGAGCCGAGCTACGAGCTGTACGACAAGGAGTACAACGGCATCTACAACGGCCTGCGCGAGCGTGCGGTGGCGCTGCACAAGGCCTTTGACCAGATGGAGGGCGTCGAGTGCGGCGAGCCGCAGGGCAGCATGTACCTGTTCCCGACGATCCAGCTCTCGGAGAAGGCGGCGGCGGCGGCGGCGGCAGAGGGCCGGACGGCCGACGAGTTCTACTGCCTCAAGATGCTCGAGGCGACCGGTGTGTGCGTGGTGGCGGGCAGCGGTTTCGGCCAGAAGCCCAACACGCTGCACTTCCGCACGACGTTCCTGGCGCCTGGCACCGAGTGGGTGGGCAGCATCATCAAGTTCCACAAGGAGTTTATGGACACCTATAGATGAAGGATGCTGTTTATACGCTTGGTGCGGTGTCGTGTCCTTTTTTGATATTCTCTGTTCCCGGCACCGGGGAGAATGAATTTGTCTTTGCTGCAACAGCATCGCTACTCACTCTTTGGTTATGATACTTGGATCGGGATATATTTGAGAGATCTGCTTAGACATATAACGAATGGATTATTGCATAGTTTCTCAACAGTACTGTGTGTTGTACTTGATGTGTTTGAATGTGTCGTATTTTACTAATGGTTTATAAAATGCGTCAAAAAAACAAGACTCGTCCTGTGCCGACTCTTACCAACCAAACAGCAAACCCTTTTCCCTCCTTGACTTTGCTGCAGACGGCCTTGGCCGTCTGCAGCTCGTTTCCCACGATCCTTGCGGCCCTCGCCAACGCAGGTTCTTGACTATGCCCGCTCGCTTCCGCGCAGGCGCACGGCCTGGCCGTATTTTTGCAGCTTCGTAATCAGCTGGTCGCCCTGCCGCACAACGTCCTGGTACTGCTTGTTCTTGTCGTCCGGCCGGTTGGTCTCGATGACGCCTTTGCCCGAGACGCGGTCAATGGTGCAGGGGATGCGGCCGGCGGCAATGAACTTGGCCAGGTCGCGGTCGAGGAAGTCGACGGTGACGCCAAAGTCCTGGGCCATGCTGTCGAGCCCGACCACGCGGTACGACTGCAGCAGCTGCTGGTAGGCGCGCAGGCGCATCTCGCGGATGAACCAGCTCTTGTGCTCGTGCAGGTAGCGGTCCTGGTTGAGGAACTGCTCCTCGACCTGCGCCAGGGCCTGGAAGAACTGCTTGTAGCGGCCCGTGTACAGACTGGCCACCAGCTGCGCCAGCGGCGAGAAGTCGACCGCGACCTCGGCCTCGGCCTGCTCGAGGCCCGTGCCCAGCGTCGTCAGGTTGACCACGCCCTTGGAGGGCCCTGCTGCGCCCGACGCGCCTGCTGCTCCTGATGCTGCGCCCGACGACGCGGCCGCCGTGGCATCGGCGTCCGCATCGGCGTCCGCGCCTGGGCCAGCCGAGATGACACCCGACAGCGCCAGCAGCTTGTCCTCGCCGTCGCCCAGGATGGCCTTGATTTCGGGGGCGTCGACGACCTTGGCCTTGAAGTCGACGCGCTTGAGACTGACGGAGCCGGCCAGCACGGCGTAGACGACGAGCTGGCTGTAGGTGCACAGCTCGTAGCTCGTAAACGTCGACAGGCTGTCGAGCAGCAGCGGCGCGGCCACGCTGTAGGAGCGCACCGTCAGCAGCGACAGGCCCTCGTAGGCCTTGAGGCGGTTGCGGCGGTCCCAGTCGCCGCCGGCGTCGACGAGGGCGGTGGCGCGCTCCAGCAGGCGCTTGACCAAAAACTTGTCGCCAAAGAACAGGCCGACGCGCACCATGGCCAGCACGACGTCGATCTTGGCGCCCAGGATGCCCGTGTTCTCAAAGACCGCCTCGTACGCGGCCAGGGCCTTGTCCTTGTCGCCGACGCGCGCCCAAAACTCGGCGCGCTTGCCGCGCACCGCCTGGATCTCGGTGTCGCCGGCCTGCTCGACGGCCTCGTCCTCCTCGGTCTGCAGGCCCGCCAGCTCCGTCTCGTTGTCCTTCTGCAGCGTCTGGTACAGGGACTCGTCCCAGGCGAGCGCGGCCGTGGCCGTGGGGTTCTTGTTGGCAATCATGCCGACGGCGCTCGACTTGCGGCTCAGCGGTCTGCCGGGCGGGATATGCGGGGCGGTGGTGGCGGCGGCGGCGGCGGCGGCGGAGGAGGAAGAGGAGTTTGTCTTGGCAGAGGAAGCGGTCGCAGAGGAGGAGGAGAGGTCGCCGACGCCGTTCAGAATGCCCTCGACGGGGTGTGCGAGGTACCGGTAGAGCGGTGCCATCTTGTGTTCGCTAATGGCCTCCTGGACGGCCTTGACGGCGGCCTGCTGGGCGGTGCGGCCGGCATAGGGGTTGGTCAGGGCAAAGACCTGCTGGGCCAGCGGCAGCAGCGGCCACTTTGTGTACTGCGGGTCCGAGCCCATGATGGCAGCGAGAGCGAGAAAGACGGTTGATGTAGATGTGGTGACGCCGGAGACGATGTCGTTTGTCCAGTGGAAAGGGCAGCTCGGCCGTGCTCGCTCAGAGAGGAAATGGGCGATGACAAGGCCCAGGGAGATGCAATGGTCGATGGCTGGTGCGCTGGGAGTCGTCGCCGAATGCAATGCACGTCAGAGGCTGGTTGTGGCGTGGTGCAGTGTGGTGTCTGTGTAGATATGCAGCTCCAGCTCGATTGAAGCTTTTTGGAGGGGACAGAGTGGGCGGCTGGTGGGAATTGGGGCAGGTGTGGCCGCTAGGCGGCAGACAAGGCACGCGTTCCAGGGCGCCCCAGGCAGGGCAGGCGGCAGACTCGCACCTTCCAAACACACAGGCGAAATCGCTTGCCGAGCAACGCTACTTACGTCAGCAGCCAGCTCCACCGATTCAGCCGCGTAGCGCAAGAGCGACCACACTCAGCAGCTGCTCTGCAAAACGACGTCGTCTCTGAATAACACAACATCCGGTGAAAATATAAAGACACACAAAAGCTGCCTATAGATCTAGAAGCAAAACCTTTACTTTGTCACTGTTAGACTCCCATCCACCGTCCTTTACATCGATATTCGGGAGCACACAAAGCGCATGACGGGTGTTTGGGCTTGAAGAGCGTCACTTTCGTCTTGTCGATCGACATGGCCGACAACACCGAATCCGACTCGCGGCATAGCCAGGGGAACACCGAGAGACACCGTGATGCTCCGAATGAGCGCCGCCGCTCGCACTCGCCTGACCAGCGTGACCGTCGAGACTACAGAGACGATCGCCGGAACGACCACCGGGACGACCGCCGGGACGACCATCAACCAAAGCGCAGACTGCAGTCGTATGCGTCGCGGCGCGACGAGGAAGAGCGCGACAGGCGTGGCAGCAGAGATAGCAGAGACTACCGCGACCGTGATTACAACGACGACGCCCGCCGAGCCAACGACGAACTTCCACAGCCGTTTGACGCC
>NW_024467139.1:0-173883 GCF_000820605.1 Sporothrix brasiliensis 5110 | reverse complement strand
GTCAAGCACGTTCTTGCCATTTTGCTACACTTTTTGTTGCCCTTGCCTTGCAAGAAAAAAAGGAATGACGTTTGGGAAGCTGCATGAGACAGGCGGCTCTCTGCCGTCGGGTCTGTTCGCTCTTGCCTGTCGTCTTTGTTTTTTTTTTTTTTTTTTTTTGCTTCCTTCCCAGGTCAAAGATTCGTTTCTCCGTTGTCCCTTCCCTCGACCCTGTCTGTGCCTTGCGCCGCCAAACTGGAATTAATGCAAAAGTGCAAAGTGCAACATGCAAGATGATTAAGTACCAAACATGCCAAACAACTACGACGTAATACCAAGCACCAATCCAAGCGTCGCCTCATCTATCACACTCTATCGCAGTCGGACGGCGCACATAGTACCCCCGTACCAACGGCATTGAACAATGTACGACGTCCGGCACAGTCTCTCCATATGAAAGGAATAGCTGACGAACGGTTTGCGGAAGACACAACAAACAAGGGAACGGGGCAACAAGAACGAGAAGACGGCGAGGAAAATTGGTATGTCGATCTGCTTCCCGGCGTGTTGACTTTCTTGTCTTTTCGTTTGCCGAGGCTTCAATGGCCATTCAAGCCTTTTGTTTCTGTGTTGTTGTACTTTTGTGTTTTCTTGAGTGTATTATTATCGTCTGTCGGAATGCTGTATGCCGCAGTCAACAGTCAGCAGTGGCACCACGGCGCATGCAGATCCAGTGTCATATCAGAATCCTCCGAAGAGCCAAGCAGTCCACGACTTCTGCTGACTGAGTGCACATGACAGAACAAAAAAAAATATAGCAACAGAAAGCAGCGGAAGCAACACAAGCAACGCAGGCTGTACGCTCTTCGTGGTAGTGCGCATTCCTTGTGTATGCGCCTCGGAGAACAGGGTCGACAGGGTCTTTTTCCTGAGACAGCGTACATGCCAGAGCTCCTTGCGGACCAGGAACAGTGGCGGAGGCGAAGGAGGGATGCAAAACAAAACGAGGGAGAGAGAAAAAGTACTCCGTACCAGGTAACGGATAGACTTCATTCCAGTTGCATTCCAGGCTGAGGAAAGCAAACTAGGCAAAGGACACGGCCAAGAAGAGCTGGTCTCCGACCGGCGGCGAATCTTCCGAGAAGAGCAGAGCGGAACACAATTCCAACAAGCAAGTCAAGAGAGCAGCGAGAGCGATAATGAACAAGAAGCTTTAGGAAATGAACCGGGATCAACTAGGACACTTGGAGAACAGCCATCCAGTCAGTGTCTTGCGGCCAAAGTTGGCCACAAAAGGGAAAGCAAAGGAAGGGAAAGGGGACAAAAAGGTTCTGACACTGTCAGCCCACGGGATTGACTGCAGGCCGAAGTGTGGCTGACGGGCTGAATCGATCGTTCTCGTTGTCTGAATGGCCAGAGCCGAGCTGCAGAGTTACAACTGCGGAGTACAGACACAACTCCGCGTGAGTGTGTGGCTGAGAAACGCTGCAGGTTTCGAAGTGAGCCGAACGTGAGCCCAAAGTTATTATTAGAGCACTTGGAAGGAGAGCTAACAAGAGAAGACGACTTACGACACACGCCAGTACCAATAACGGAGACGATGTTTACGACTTACAGCCGCCACACACCCAGCTAGCTACAAACGAAGCTCACTGGCGCCCGGCTCCCTCCGACCGTCGCGCGCGAAGACGAGCGATCTGTCGCCGAGACCGTCTTGAATGGCGTCCACGGGTACTTTCGACTTTCATAACCGTCGTGACCATCTCGACGGTCTGAACACTCTTATATTTTTGCCTTCTCCGTATTTGTCTTATCTTTTGCACACAACTATGCCCGGGGCACATTAACCGGACGTTGGGGCCATTGAGCACGTTGAGCCCGTTGAGCACGTTATATCGGTTGTTGTTGTGTTTCTACGCCGCCGTCATTCCAGTCCGGCGTGCTGAAGAGTGCTAGTGTCGTTCGTCTTGGAACGACGACGACGATCTTTGGCCGTTTGGGACAATTTTGATGTCATTTGGCCCTTACCGCGCACAGAGCGATCCGCCGGCTGATTTAGTGTCTAACCTAAGTGCCAGGCCAGGTGTGATCTGACGGGAAAGAGGGCAAAATATCACGATTGCAACTGACACAATGACAAACGACTGCACTACAGAACTATTGCGTTTCGATTGACGCCGGGCCTCGATAACGGTCTTGGTCCGTCCCACACCATCTCCCCTCGCTTGTCTTTTGTTTCGTGTCTCCAGTCTCTCGGTGTGTGCCGCGATAACAGTCCTGAGATCGATCTGGCAGGCTAAGGACAGGACGGACGAGAATGGCCAGAAAAAAGAGGCCGAGAAATTGAAGCGATGTTGAGCAACTTGCCGACTGTGATGTGCGGTCGTTGTTTAGCGGAGCGCGGCATATCACACCGGACGGATACAAACAAAAATCGATCGACACGGCATAAACGCATACATTGCATTTCCAAGCACAACACACTTGCTGGTCGACGTCCGCAGCGGAAGAACACCCCAGCCTCTCCGCCTCTCCCCCCACCAGAATAAATTGAGCCAGCCAGTTGGGAGTATGATTTGTTAACTGCACGATATGGCTGTCGGATGCAGGACAGAAGGGACCCGACCGTTAACGTTGTTCCCGTTGCTTGTAGCACTGTCATGGACAATAATGGCGCCTGCTATTGCAGACGTCCGATATTGCAGGACAGCCTCCATCGTCCATCGCCAGACGACCGCCAACCTCGATTTTTGGGCAGAGTTATCCTGCAATCGTGGAAGCGCTGGCCGGCCTCTCCATTGGGCCATATACATTGTCGGTGGCGGCAAGCGTCTCGTGCGATTTTTAGGGGCGCGAGGTGCGGTTTGGGGTGTCCGGGTGTGTTGCATTTTGTGGATATTGGCCATGCTGTTTGGTAAAACTATGCATCAGAAAAGCGCACCAAAAAGCGTACGTTTCTCTCCGGGCCAACCAGAACCATCAGATGGCCAATCTGCGGCGTGCCCAAACTTAGCACCCGCATGAGAGGGGAAAGCCGACCAGACTCGACGATGCTATCCATTTTCGAGAGTGGAAAAAACAAAGCGAAAATGCGACACGGCGCAAAGGGGCAAATGTTCGAAAACAAGTACGGTCAAATTCACAAGCCCACTGCGTGCACGCCAACTTTATTCCCATCCATCTTGTCCGGGCGGATCTCCAGCAATAATCAAAGGCCTGAAAAACGACTAGCTATGATGAGCAGTAGTTAGTAGTTTGGCATTTTCCTCGTTTTAGTTGTCGAGGGTGTACGACGTACAACAGACTTCAAAAATGATTGGTTGATGAATGTCGAGGACAGTCCAAGGACGGGTCTGGCCTCGGCCTCGCCAAACTCTACGCTCTCTGCACTGGTGGCACTGGTGGCGCTGGTTGCATTGGCTGGTCTCAACAGCTGGCCAGCCTCCGAGCCACGCGTTGTGCTTTTTCGACTTTTGATACGAACAAATTGGAGCAAGTTGGGCCAGTTGGCAAAAGTTGGAAGGCTTTGTCTGGCGTCGTTGGGTGCAGTTGCGTGAGTGAGAGCAAGACAACCAACCACCACAGCACCAGAGTGTTGGCGCACGGTTGCACTTTGGTCTGTCAAGCTGGCCAAGATATGTGATCCTGGCTTGGCCGACGATGGCCAGCACAGGCCGGTGGGAGTTCAGTCGAGGAATGCTACAGAGCCAGCAGACGCACCCCGACACCGCGAAACCGGGAGCCGGCCAACCGAAGTGGACAAACGACTGAATACTAAAAGCAGCATCTCTTACGACGTACCTCATACTTTTGCGTGCACGTTCACTCCCATCATCGACAACGTGCGGCCTTGCTCTCGCCACCGAGCTACCTCTCCCTCGCTCACTCCCTTCCAGCCGCGCCCTCTCTGCAAAGCAACGTCGTCGGGTCGTCATCGCGATTGCAACGGGGCATTTGTGAGCCCCCCATGTGTCGTCTTCCTGCTCCTATTCTCCCTGTCTCAGCACTGAGTAATTATACTCAGTGCCTCACCCCTCACCCCTCTCACCTCCACCTTCAATGCCCTCACTCGCGTCTTGGCCTCGCCCTTCCGTCTCCAGTAAACGCGTCTCCACTCACGTCGTCTCTTTTTTTGTCGTTGCATCTTTTCAGTCCTTCTTAACCCTCCCTCGATTAACGACCCAAAAAAGGGGGAGCTGCATGCTAGCCTCGTCGTTAAGCTTTCGTCTTGCGCCATCTTGAAACAGCTCCGACGCAGAGTTGGGCACGATTCTGCCAGGGCCTTTTCGAGCTAATGCAACCACCCAAACAGTACGTCGTGCTATGTATGGACATCGGGAAGCACTTTTGCCCTCCTCACTGGCGTCAACTCGTCTCGACTCTCCTGACACATATCCCCTTGCTGCTTTAAATGAGGCTGTCTCGCTTCCCATGCTTGCCACGCCTTTTCTGCGTCGCCTGTTTTTCTTCTTCTCCACGTATACATCCTGCCATCTCCCTCCAACATCCCAACGGCGTGCAACTATTTAGTACAGCCCTTGCATTTTCGGTGTTTCTCGGTCTCCTCTCTCGGCCCTCTCGTGGCTACCTCGCCCTACTCCGCTCACCTCGTTTCTTAGTTGTACGTTTCCAGCTTGTTAATCATTAGAGTCCGAAATAGTCGACAAAAAGGAGACAAAACGCGTAAAGTGGTGTTTTGGGGGGAGGGAGCGGCGCCACAAACGTGCCTTGGGTTTTTTTCCTTCCAAGATAAAACCCAATACTAGAGGAGCTTAGGAGACTTGCAGCCCCTCTGCCCCTGGATTAGCACGTCTCTCTAGGCCAATCAAATTACACCATTGGCCCAGCAAAGCAAAACCTCAGGGAACCCAAAGCCAGGATCCCCCCATCTGGCGAGGATGTGCCTCTTTCCCTTTGAGTTGTGCCTGGACGATCGACAGCGTCTCGCTTGTCTTGCTGACTTTTGTTTTGTTCTCGTCGTTCTTAGTTCTCTTCGTATTCAGGTACAAGCTCCGATTCGGACAACTCTACATCGTATGACTGGGGAAAGGAGGTAGAGAGAGCTGCATCAGAAAAGGGGTAGCTCGATGGGTCAGAAGTAAAGAACTCTAACAAAAATAAAAATAAAAAACCGGGAAACAGGTCGACCTGCCTATGCAGCCGTATCGTTAGACTGCTCTGGCTACTGTTCCAATTTTCTAGTCTAGGAGAGCTTTATGGTGTGCACATAGCCAATGGTCGTAAAGGGGAAAGGGGGAAAGGAAGTAGAAAAGGAGAAAGTGGAACATCCAAAGACTCGCACAGAAGAGACAGCTATGAGTTGTGATAGGTAGTAACGGCGAAACCAACTCTTGAAACGCATAACGAGGTGATGGAAATGCATGGCGAGGCTGTGGTTCGAGCAAGAAAATGATTGAATGAAGTGTTGGAATTGGTCGACATGGAAATTAGAAGACAGCTATTTTTAATTATTTGTACCACTTTTAAATTTTTATTCCTTTGCGTGTCGTTTCTATAAGTTTTTCTAAAAAAGACAAAAAAAAAAAAAAAAAAAAAAAAAAAAAAAAAAAAAAAAACGTGAAAAACAACTCAAGAATACATGATTGGAAATGTTGAATAAAGTGCGCTCAAGTCGTTTTCTTCGCCTTCTTTCACCTGTCTCATAAATGCATAATGTAGAAAATCCACGGGTTATGACGAAGATCATGTTCTGCAACAGAATAACGTGGTCCTGTTTCGAAACAGGGTGACGCATAAATACACAAAAACTCGAAAACGAGTGAACACGTACGCCGTGCGTCTCTCTCACTGATAAGATCGCTTCTCTGCCCGTCCATGTACATCAATGACCAGTGATCGACTATCAATATGACGAAGAATGCCCAGAACGACCGGCGTCACCGACTCGGTGGCCCGCGGAACAAGCGAATAAAACACTACCGGACCTCCTGACCTGCTGGCTGTCCGAGTTTGGTCGGACATCGAACGATATGATTTTCTCCTCATGATGCTCTTATTTGTTTTTTCCTCCTTTCTGGTAGAGTACTCTTTTTTTAGACATTGATCTGAGGGGCATCCAGTTCGCACCCCCCGCATCCCTCAAAACGTGGCAGTGTGAAAATCGTGAATATCAAACAGAGATCGTTCGAAGAAGGGCCACTCTGATAGCTGATGTATGTAATCCTTCGTGAGACTGACCTGATCAAAAATACAGAGCGAAATCACCGGTACGTGCGAAGAAGCAGTATTACTTGCTGGGGCTTGGCTGCTGTTATAGAGTCGTTGAGCCAACGTGAAGGATCACGCACTGGCTCACTTCACGAGTAGATGCAATTCTGTTTAAAGTAGATTGTCAAACAACTGAATAAGAAAAAGACAAACAGGGGATATATGCATGCTAGGACGTGTATTGTCATCTCACAAAAAAGAAAAACAGAGTAGAAATATAAATCAAAGGTAGATCAAAGGGAACAAGAATACAAAAAAAAGGGTATAGCATTCTCTCCACACGCACGAGATCCGGTCGAGGTAGAGGGTAGGAGGCGGACCAGAGAACAAGGCACGAACAGAAAAAAAGACAAGAGGAAAACGAGGCTCCAGAGCCAGCTCTTTGCCTTACCGCCATAGGTCCCGCTTCTCACTACGGCTCTCGCCCACAGTGACGGGCCGCGGCCACAGGTCCGGACTCTGCTTAGGACTACTGGCAAGGTTGGTTCCGAAGCCACCGCCGCCGCCGCCACCACCACCTCCACCTCTCCCACCACCACCTCCAACCTCAGCATCGGGTACGGCCAAAAAGTTGCCCGGGCCCATGTTGATGAGTATGCTCTTGCGTCCTCCCACCGCGCCGAGGTCGGCGCCGAGTCCGTAGCTGCTAACGGGCCGGCTTGAGCTGCCATTGCCTCCGCCCAGGTTCATACCGGCACCAAAGAAGGGAAACGCGCCATCGCCGACAATGATTGAGCTCCAGTCGTTGTCGTCATCGCCCTTGGTAAACACCTCGAGCGTATGCACCTTTTGCGGCGAGATCATACCCGCAAACGGGTTGTTGCTGCTGAAGCGCGGGTTGTGGCCGGCCACCCACGGCTTTGGTGGAGATGCGCTGAGCGGGTCGAGGAAGGGATTGGTCGAAGGCGGCTTCATGCCGTTGCTGATGTTGCTGACGCCGGCATTGGCCGGAAGGGTGCGCGGCACGGTAGATTGTGGGAAATTAGGCGACTGCGGGCTGAGGAAGCCCACGGGCGAGTGCAATTGGCCGAGGCTGCCCGTCGACAGGGGTGAGTTGAGTGCCGATGCTGTCCCTGACGCCGAGCTAGCAGTTGCGGAGGCCGAGGCCGGCCGCCGGTTGTTGCTGCCGCCGCCACCAAAGTCGCCAAACGCAGCGCCGCCTATTGGGCCCGGCAGAGGGAGGTCGCCGAGTAGGGACTCGGGGAACTGCGCATCGCGCACGTGCACGGCCCGTAGGTTGGGCAGGCCGCCCGACAAGATCGACCCGGAGAGGTAGTTGTAGTACGACCGCGTCACGCCTGCGTACGGACTGACACCTTTGGCAGGCGCGATCTCGTAGTTGAGCGTTCGTAGCGACGCCGACGCCAGAGGCTGGATGTCCTTTGTGTTTGCGGCAATCGGCAGTGCTGCTGTGACCTCGTCGACAACTGTCAGGTGCCGCAGATTCGGCGTGCGATCCAGAAAGCCGCGCAACGACCACGGCTTGACGCCCGTGCTGTTCAGCGTCAGGACCTTCAGGGCGCGACCCGACTCAGGCCGGCTCAGATAGGCATGCAGACCCTCAGACGTCAGCATCTGGGTGTTGGTCAACACTAGCTCCTCCAACGGCGGCAGACTCGTGGTGTAGAAATCGTGTGGTGGCCCCCCGGCAACGCCGTCCGCAGGCGCGGAAACAAGCACATCATCCGAGAACGTATGCGGTCCTGCCGATGGCTCTGTCACCTTGAGGGCCCGGAGCTCGGTCAGCAAGCACAACACGTGGCGCAGCATCGCCGGGTCGACTGCGATCTTGACCAGCTCGAGCACTTCGAGGTTGCACCAGCGGTTGCCCGATGCGAGCGCCTCAAGACTCCGCTCCGCGCCGCCCATGTACGTCATCTTGCGCAGCCCAGGGCACTTGGCTTCGATCTCCAACTTGAGTGTGAGGTAGGCGGGTTCGTCCATGAACAAGCCCTCGGGCAGGTCGACGTAGCGCAGGTTCTGCAGCACGGACACGGTTCGTGCAATATCGGGGTGCCGTGACTCACGCAGCATGTAAGGGAGCTTGAGGAACTGGACATATGGGGCGAGACGGTGTGTAGGCCCATCGCGGAGGGTGCGGCAGAGGAGCTTGAGGCGGGCGTCCGGTGTGTCTTCGGGCTCGGCGTTGCGGTCGAAGAAAGAGCGGCGTTTGCGCTTTTCGGCGAGGATGGCTTCGCGTGCACAGTAATGGACGGTGTCTATGCGGATGCTCGTATATCTAGACACGTTAGTAAAACGATCAATGGTCTTAAGATATTGCAACACGAAAGAAGAACTCACAAAACCTGCTCGGCGACAGGCCGCCACCGTCGGCACACGTGCACACAGTGTGCCAGGTCCCGCGTGTCGCAGAGTATGCAATCGCCAAAGGTAGAGTCCTCGCACTTCTCGTAGGTCCGGTCCTGGCTATGTGGACATACAAAGACAAATATGCGAGCTAGTACGTCCTCCGGAAATGTCTGAAGAAGCCGCGCTGATAATGCGGTCGCAGAGACCGCAACCACCGGTGTTGGATTTGTTGCACCGCGTCGGCCGTTGCCATTGCCACTCCCGTTGCCGCCGCCGCCGAAAGCCTTGAGCGCCTTGAAATTTCGACTCCGCGAGGTGTTGCCGCCGCTGCCGCCTTTAGCTGGCAGGTCGGCCTCTGATAAGGTAAAACTAGGGCCATTGGAGCTGCCGTGGCCAAGGTAATTCTGTCCGTTGTCCCGCACTCTGTCGTCGGCGACGGACGCGATCTTCTGCTTGTCTCGCTTCCGGAAAAGATTCATTTTGCGCAATGTGGGCAGCTTCATAGGGTAGAGGACAGAAGCTTGGTGAGGTAGTAAGGCGGGGAAGGAGGAGGCGGGAATGAGATGAAGAGGGTCCGAACGCAAGGGGACAGAAGAAGGAGAATATGAGGAGAAGGAAAGGCGCAAAAAGAAGAGCAGAGAAGATGGATTAGAAGTACAGGCGCAGAGAGGGGAGAAAGATCGCCAAAGGGATGATGAGCCCCGAGTCGGACTGTGGAAAGCGATGAGTTGGGATGAATTTCCACAAGTGGCTAATCCAACGGGCTGCACCGTAATGGCCGTGATCTCGTCAGGTTTCGAGATTTGGTTGGCTGACACGCTTTTCTGTATTTCGCATGCGGCCACTGCTTTGGACGACAGGGGTAGGTTGGTAGCGGTAGTGGCGCGAATCGATGGCAGTCGTTTGGACGATTGGAGAGAAAGAAGAGATGTAAGGCGTGTGTGAGCTGACAGCTCTGGGGCGCAGCGTGCTCGCTTTTGCTGTCTTCGCTGTCCGTTTTGTGTTGAGCTTTGCCCTTTTATTTGCTATGGTTTGATGCTGGCGATGTTGTGTTCGCTGCGTGTGGTTTTGGTTGGAAGCCATAAGGGCATGGCGGTTGCGCCTTCCTTTTTGTGACACTTCGTCTCACCTCTGCGTTTCTTCGCAGCGCTATGCCCCTTCCCTTTGAGCCGCCCTCAATGCCAAGACTCCTTCCTGCCCTTTTTGTTTCTGTGCCCCTTTGATTGTCGTTCTTTCTGCATCTGGCCGGGTTCGGTTCGTTGTGTAACCCTTGTCTGCGATGGCTGTGGGAAATGAAGGAAGGAAGGAAGGAGTGAAAGGCTGAAGGGCAAAGGATTTTGGGTCTGGAAACAACGACGGGCACTTGTAAGGAAAACAAAGCAAGCGAAGAGGAAGGAGCTTGTTGAAAGAGCACAAGAAGTCAAAAGGGAAGGCGTCACTGTGCTGGTGGCTGCGGGAGTGATGTCTGCGGCGAGGCCGATACACGACATGTCACGGAAGTATTACTATTTCGTACGGAGCAGAACTAGTCGCCGAACACTTGCACATTAAGATATGTTTCCATCTCTGTCTTTTTCAACATTGAGCAATTCGCCGTGCGATAGGCGCAATGCGAAACATTTGTCGATATTTTAGTACGGCCGGGCCAGGGGCGGGCGACAGTTGCACTTGCTTTCCCAGCTCTAACCAAAAAGGCAGGCACCACTCTCCTTGCATTTTGCGGGGAAGGCGAAAGCTTGCTTAGCCAAGTGTTTTAGTGAGGCATGATGGAGTACGGAAAAGCTCGTCGTCGTCCAATTCGTCACGGTAATAATGACACTTTACAATACAGAATTGGCAGCACGACAAATGGGCGGTCTTGTGCACAGGCGCCATAAACCTCATTTTCCGGTATTTGAATATGTGCCTATTACGGAGCATGGCTCAATCCGCAATAATACCTCCTGCCAATTCTCCGAATTCTACGACGTACCCGTAGTCTATTTTCCGCACTTCCCCTTCTCATGGCATTGATATGTGCACTGCCCAGGCATTGAGACCGCGCTTTATATAGCCAGTGGAACACATATGCATAATTGAGCGGGCCGATCAGTTTATCAATGGCGTTGCCGGCCGAATATCTTGGTCGATAGACACCTGTTTCTGGCGAAGGTATGCTCAGGGTACCGGCTCTGGGTTGGTGTGCAAATGGAAGAAAATATGAATTTAAATATGATAAAAATTCACCAAGCTTGGGCCGGAGAACAAATCGTCTGTTCTATATTTGGATAGATTGATGCAGTTCCTCTGCCTTCTCCGTTGTCACCCATATGCAGAAACTCGCGCTTAAGCTTCCATGCGTAAAAATCAATGACAAATCCTACACGGCCGTATGAAAACCCAGAACGATAAATTCAAATGAAAAAAAGAGAAAACAATTGCTGACTGCCGCCATGCAAACTTGTCCCCTTCTGCGGCCTAGCCTAGCTCTCCTCTGATAAATTAGTATGTCGTTGTGGTTAGATAAAACAGATCTCTTCCGGCCTGGAAGGACAGCATATGCCAAAAATGAGTATTAAAATTTCCTTCACGACCACCGCTGGCTGTGCAATGCAAGGAACCAACTGTTCCCGACTCCATCGTTACTTCGACGCTTCGGTCACATAGGCAGACGTCGTACCCTCATCTGCTTTATTGTCCGTTCAACACGACACCGTCCAGAGGGCTGGCAGCACCGCCGGTCGGCTTCGTCTTCAGAGTTAGGGGGAACGGGTACTCGTCAGGGTCCTCTTCTTCACTATTGCCAGTTCGTCAGCGCCTGTTGTATCAAAAAGAGAGAAGGAGAAAATTAAAAGTTTTGGAAAGTGGTCGGGAGAAAAACTCACGGAAGTTTCCATGCAACGTAGTCTTCCGTACTCAGACCCTCACGACCCTCCTGCAGGCTGGCAAAGTCACCAGGCGTCATCATACCCGTGCGGTCGCGAGGGGAGCCCGGCACAGAGAATGGCCGCGAGATCTTCTGCTCCACACCCGGGATGTAGTCCTCGTCGTCGTCCTCGCCGGCAAAGGAGTCGGGGTAGGCACGGCGCAGAGCCAGCTGGCGGGCCTTGACGTACTCGAGTCCCATGCGCTTCCAGTCGAGCAGATCACTGAGCCGCTCGGTGCGGTTGCGCTGGTTGATGCGCTGGCGACGGCTTTTTTGGCAGAAGTCGAACATGACCGACGTCAGCTGGTTGACCGAGTCGTCGACGCCCTTGGTGCGGCGGTCGACAATGTAAATACCGTAGTCGCTCGAGTTCTCAATCAGCTCCTCCATGTAGCAGCCGAAGCCCGAAAGATTCGTCGTCACGCTGGGCACGCCCATCACCGTGCACTCGGCCGGGGTGTAGCCCCACGGCTCGTAGTACGACGAGAAGACGCCCAGGTGCGTGCCGCGGACGAAGTCGTCGTAGTCCATCGGAAGCACCGGGTTCGCCGAGCTCAGGAACTCGGGGTGGAACACAATCTTGACGCGATCGCTCGGGTGGTTGAACAGCTGCACGCGGCGAATCTGGTTCAGGATAGGGTCCTCCTGGTCGTTGACCATGTTGTGCGTCACAATGGGCGGCAGGCCATGGCGCTTCATGGCGAACAGGCGGCGCCGCAGCAGGACACGGTCCTGGCTTGTAATCAGCTCCTTCTCGTCGGGCAGCGGCTCACCCTCGTGCCACTTGAGCGAGCGCTCAAAGATACGCCGGCCGATGCTCTTCTCAATGACGTCAACCGTATCGCGAAGAGACTTGACAACGGCCTGTCCCCGCAGAGCCTCAACAGTCAGGGAGTGCGTCTGTGCCGGCATGATGATAAATGCCACGACCGTCATCTTGCTACCAGCCGTCTTCAAACGGTGGTTCAGCCGCGCAAGCGACTCGATAAACATGTCGACACCCTTGTTGCGGAACTCGTAGCGACCCGCCGTGAAGAAGTAGAGCGTGTTCTCGGGCTCAATATCGTAGTGGCCGTAGAAGTGGCCGCGCACAAAGTCGTGGATTTTCTCCTTGTTGTGCTGGTGCAGGTTCTGGAACTCGTGCATGGCCGAGAACTTTGTGACGTTGAGACCGTTGGGGAGGACACCGTCGGGTTTGCGCTTCAGCAAATGCTCGCTCTCATAAGCGGTAATGTGCGACACAGTAGTGAAAACGTCGGAAGAGTGTGTCGCTGCGCGCTCAATGCAGTAGCGGTGGTAGATACCGCGCTTGCCGGCTTCAGCGTCCACATCAAAGTATTGCAGGTTGTTGTAGAAATCGACAGAACCGGCGCAGAGGTAGCGACCGAGGAGTGTGGCGTGCGTGGTGAAAATCGTGGTGACGTCGATGCGGCGCTTCTTGCACAATGGCAGAGCAACACCAGCAAGCCACTCGTGGAAGTGTGCAATGACGGCCCTCTTCTTTTCGTGACAGACGAACTAGACAGTACAAACATTCTTTGTTAGCAATACCGCTCTCTAGATCAGGGTAGCCTAGGGGGCCTCCGACGCAGTGCCGGCATCGTACCTCTCCAAGGAACCAAGCAACAAGGTAGCCGAAAACAATGGCTTCGTTCGTCTCCTCGTCGCTGGGCGGCGACGGGATGGAAGCAACGTTCCACAAATCGGCCTTCCACTCGTCCATGAAGTTGTAGGCGGACTTGGTGTCAATCAGGAGAACGCGAGGCGCACCCTCAATCAACCAGCGGCCATAGACAATCTGGATTCCGCGCTCCTTCATAGAATCGATCGTGGCGGCAAGTTCAGGGTTTGTCGGCTCCAGCTCTTCGACCTCAACAGCGGCCTACCGTCGCAAGGTTAGTATGGTGCTCATAATATCGTTTAACGGAATTGACGGCTCGGACGTACGGATTCCCGGTGCAGAGGGCCGATAAGGGTATACCGGTCTCCATATTCGGCAGTGGTGACCGGGGCTTTGGACTTGATAACCGAGTAGATACCGCCGACTGTGCAAGGTAAGACATGGGATCAGCCATTGTGCAAAACAGCAGCGCAAGAAGGTTGCGTGGTGAGACCCATAGGGTAGGAGCCAAAAACACGATAAATGCAACGACGAGACATACCACGGTGAGCAACTTCGGTCGCGACCTCAAAGAGATAGTGGTTCTTAACCTCGCGTGGTTCGCGCACGCCGTCTTGAGCCATTGTGTAATGAGCTTGGGGAATTGGGAAGAGGTAGAATTGCGGTTGAAGAAACGGCGCAATTTTTGAGAACCGCTGGTCGAGGACTCAATGGCAAAGGAATAGAGAAGAGAGACGAGTGGAGGAGAGAAGAGCGAAAAAGAAGATTGGGAAGTCGAGGCAGGACGAGAAGAAACAGGGAAGAAGCACGGAGCAGATCAGCAGACCTTAGGTCTGGGCTCGCGGGGAGAACGTCGATTTGGGGTTGAAAGTGGAGAAAGTCAGAGCTAGGTGTCGTCAGAGGCCTTTTGCGCTCGCTGTTTTTCGCGCAACAAAACGAAATGACGAGCTGTCCGCTCTAGGTTGGAAGGTGAAGCTTCAAACGAGGAAGACGATGAAAGTCGTTGGACACAACAACTGATGCAAACCGATGCAAAGAGGAAGGGGAACAGATATAAATTAAGGGGGAGAGGACGAAAAGGAAAGCAAATAGCAAAGGCAGGAGAATGAACGAGAAAAGGACCGAACGAAGAGCTAATAAGGACGGGAGAGGGCAAGAAACCTGCCGGCCAAGCTTCGAGGAGCGCAACGTGAGGGTGGCGAGAACCTGGACTGCCAAAAACAAAAAAAAAAACACAGAAGAGAAAAACAGTCGTCGCTGTTGCAGTGCAGTAGCAGGGAACAACACAGTTGCTGTGCTTCTTTGAGCTTAGTATGGATGGTAAGGGGAAAGACTGGGGGATGGAAGCTATCCGCGCTTGGTTAGGCGAGTCGGCGATGAGCGACTGAGGAATGCTTCTACTGGGTTGGACGTGACAAAAATGAGGCATACAACATGCAGCAGCGGAATAACGAGAGAAAAAATTGGAGTTGTGAAATTGTGAAGCTAAGTTTGGGAGGAGTTGGCGATGGTGATGAGAAGTTCCTTTCTATCTCGTCTCTGCCTGTCCCCTACGCTCCTTCCGTTCAACAACCCCAGACTGTCTCAACCAGTTAAACATGGAAGGTGTGCTAAGCACGAAAACAACAACTGGGAAGGTACATTGGACCACGATGAATGCTCGAGGGAACCACCAGGAACTCGCCGCCACTTCTTAGACGAGATCGAAAGGGAAGCTATACATACGGATTCGCCACGGATGGCCTTATTACAGATATATGGAGTAAGCTGTTCCCATGGCCGGACTATGGATGGTCTTTGGCAGAGAGTTGGTGTGTGGCGACGCCAGCAAGTGGTCGAAGCGACGAATGGAAGGTGCAAATCAGTAGTGCATCTCTGGGCGGGGAGGAACCACTGGACTGCCCCAGGTTCACCTGGCGCAAACCAACCATACAATACGAATGTACGACATATTGGGAAAGAGAATCCAGTAGGGGGACGGAAGATACACATGTCACAGTAATTTCAATACCTGGGGCTTCCGGAGCTTGCTAGGCTCTAATTCTTTGTATCGTACGTTGTAAGCTTGTCACGATATGTTATCTCGCTTCTTTCTTCTCAAAATATCTGACTGCGTCTTATTAAGTGTCTATGATGCCCGCTTACAGGAAGGAAGTGTCGCCTTTGATGTCGTGCCGTGGCAGTGACTAGATGGGTTGCTCCTGCCATGAACCTGGCCTTTTGGAGTCTGTTCTCGCTGGCTCCTTCCGTTACGCTGAGATGGTGACGATAAACACTACAGCTTCAGCAAAAGGACGTGCAGAAACGAAAAAAAAAAAAAAAAAAAAAAAAAAAAAAAAAAAACTAAACGCTCTCAACAACTTTTCTGCTTTAGCCGTGTTTTCACGATCAGTCGGTTCTGTCCCGACTTTCCGCCCTCCATCGTCTTTCATCGTACGTCTCCGATTCTGGCTGAATGCTAGCCTGCAGATTTTTCAACGGCGAATCCGAAAACAACGTTGGGCGCAAAAATTTAGTTGGGATGGGCACCTGGATTAGCCAGGCCAGGCCCTGTCATTACGAGCTTTGGTCAGCTCGGCTTGGACGCCCAAGACGCGAAGTATTCAGCGTTGAGTGTTGGTGGACTGGACAAGCAGCCGGATGTTAATTACCTAACAAGAAGGCAAGAAAGCTGATCCTTTTCACCACGACTTGTTTTTTTGCGTCAACCACGGGTCCAGCGGAGAAAGCCAGAGGTAAGATATGGGTGACACAAGCGAGCAGAGTCAACTTCTAGTGCCTGTTCGATCTATGGAGTTATTACATGCGAATACAAATACAGGACTCGCGCGGCATCGGGGGAGTGCCACTAACCATGGATAGATCAATGCAAGGATTGTTGGATGAGGGCTGCCATCGTGCAAGCTCACTAGGATTACTCCAATCTCAAACTCCAGAAAACCGGGCCAGCATGTAGCTCCCGCTTGTGATTGCTTTTATTTACCGGTCGGTGTCTCAGAAACGCAGAAATTAAATACAGATGGGGGAGTATGGTACCCTATTAAATTAATACGAGCTATCGAGCGAGCAAAGAACGCGGCGATGGGAGAAAAAACCAGCCACAGGAGCACCCCAAGAAAGGTTATGACAGCATTTCCTCCTATTTCAAGAGGCGTGTCAAGGACGACGGCAGCAACTGGCCGGCCGGAAAGTGCAGAACCAGCTGAAGACGACTGGTATGCTGACGATGCCAGCACTACACGAGCAGAGCCGACGGAGCAACGCTGCCCATCATTGCTCTCAAGCAGATGGCGTAGCCCATTTTTCTACACGCGAGGATGACACATTCCTCCATCTGCACCCACCTTTGGCGGCGGTAGTACCCGGGGCGTCTAACAACATGCAGAGAATGCAATATTCACCGGCTTGTCGTCAACTATCTCCCTTTGCATATTTTTGTTGGCAGGAGCATGACAGGACCACATTTTCGAGCGGCTAGTTATATGACTTAGCCCTGACGAAGCTACCGTGTTAGCCTTACTGTCTCCCAAGCGAGCTGCTTTGGTTGCATACCAGATTGCATGTTGAACCGACTATCCGTTCGAGCCAGCGGTTGTTGTGCCAATAAGAGAGGAGGACGAGAAGCCAATCCGAGATTCAAATGCATGGCGGCACTTTCAATGCCGACAGGTGCGTATTCTTTGTCTGTCGATAGGCTCGAAACTTTGGTGGTGCTGCTTTGTCGTTACAACCGCACCCTTTTGTTCTTTTCTTTGTACCTGACACTCCTTTCTATCCATTGTCTGATGGCTAAATTTATTACAGGTACCAAAGCATGCACAAAGGTGCCTAACTAAACAGAAGACGCCACAACCAACACAAAGATGCTCTGGGCTTCTTTATTTTCTGATGTTTGTTGCCAGGACCGTTGAAGGCCAAAGAAGACAAAGGATAACAAGGAAATGGGGCTAACAACAATGATACGACATCTTCGTCTGCCTCTTCTCACTGTCTTGTGAACTGTATGTCCTTTGACGAGCGTCAAGATAGCGTTCTATTAAAACGCAGTGTAAGCCGTCCGTTCATCTCAATATTTGGATGGGTTGTAAGCAACAATCGCCTATTATCACCACAATTCGATCCTAGAAAGAAATTGCCCTCTCCACCTCAACAAGCTGAATCATATTCTCTACCGACAAGTCGGTCATTATATTTCCTATTTTACGCTTAGTAGTTTTGCTCAAGCAACATGGAAGGCAGCCACAATGCGGCGAGAGATCTTCGATCCTTCTATTCGCAGTCAATTGCCCCCCAAGACTACAGCCGCTCCAACACGGCCGTTCGCCTAGACAGCAGACCGAGAAAGAGCAGTTTTTTCTCTGGAGATGGCCCAGCTTATCGCGGCGATGGAAGAGACGCCCAGTTCGGTAAGCACCGGCAATCAGCACATGAGATGAAGCCATTCTCGTCGACCATGCCCTTCACCATTACTTATGGGCCTTCTGGGAAGGCTGCGTCTGCGACGATGAAGGCCAAATTCGCCGCGGCAAACCCCGGGGTGTCAGGCGAGGGCCTCTACATGGATTTTATCTACCGCAGCTGGGCCCAGTCCCCCGACAGACCTCTGAGCAAGGTCCACAGATCGCATGGACTGAAGACGATGCTGCAGTGCGGCGATGTGGACCAGATCTCGGCGGAGGTGTTCCACTTCCTCTGCGGCATTCACCAGTGCAAGTACGGCGACGGATTCATGCGCGACGACATGGTCCTGTGCGACTGCGACGGCGAGGTGCCGCGGTGCTTTGCAACGGTATACATGGAGCTGGCTCGCAAAGTAGAGTACCTGGAACAAAAGCTGAAGAAATACCGGGCGGCCCGAAGCTCTGATGTCCATGCACCAAATCCGAGTCACTTGGAGCGGACGAGCCGACTGAGAAACAGTTTGATCATGAATTCCGCCAACATGGACAACATCGGCTGAGGTCGATCGCAGGTACTATCCTGTGGTGGTAGGGTAGGTATAAATTTGTTTGATTTTATCTGCTCAGTTTCTATGGCGTCATATTAGCTGGCCTAAAACGTCTGTATAATATTTCAGTTTTTTTGTAATTACAATTTCCTTTTCCTCCCACGTTCTCACGTTGTGTACAAATTTCTATCCCATGTATTCTCTTTCCTTGACTCTCTCCCCTCTCATTCCTGTTAGTGGAATGAAATATGCTATACTTCTTTATTTCTCTCAAAATCAATATAAATCCACTCAGGAAGCCAGAAGAAGACCAACTGCCTTATGTCACTCGATATTGGATGGAATTCTCATGACGAGGCTCTTGCTGTTCAGCCCTTCAAACCCTGGTTGGAACAGTCAGTTCGTCATATACAGGGAGACTGGTTGGGGGTCAGGAAGAGGGACAAAGTACGTTCTCTCACACTTACGGTTCCTAAACCTACAGTGTCGACTATATTGAAAGAAACGATTGAGGGACGCGAAAAGATGCCAAGGGCGATTGACGTTGGAAAGGAATTAACGGCCTTGCTGTTGTTTACAGTCAAACTATCATCGCATTGCACTGATAGCTTTAGCGCACCTGCCTGCTTCTTCATTCATTAACAGGGCAGTTCAGCCCCTAAAATTCAATTACAGCAGTCCAATTACTCTTGGTAGTGGTCATGTGCAGACGACGAATTAGGCGTGCAGGGGAACAAAATCCCCCCCCCCCCCCAAAATCCAGGACAGGGCGACACGCCCCACTGCACCGCAATGGGGCTAGGCTCGTTGTCACCCAAAAACCCGCGCTTTACGATTGAAATTCGCTACCGCGATGGTGACTTTGCATTTCCATCGCCATCGAGATGTGGAAATGCCAGGAGACAGCCGCAACCCCGGCCACGCATTCCCAACACACGACACCGGCTCCAGAGAAGATGCTCAACGAGGCATGACGTCGAACGGACCAATACATTCGCCGCCTCGTGCTGTCGTTGCTCATCGGTCACGCGAGGAGGGCGACAGAGAGAGAGAGCCCAGACAGCCGCAGCAGCAGCAGCAGCAAAAGCAGCCAGACCAGCAGCAGCAGTCCAGAGGAGGTAGAGGCGGCGGCGGCGGCGGCGGCGGCGGCGACCGAGACAGGCGTGAGGGCCGGGACAGCAGAGACGATCGGGACGATCGAGACGGGCGCGGAGGCCGTGAAGACCGTGGCGAGAAGGACAGCAATCGCAAATCAAGAAAGTCGAGCGGCAGCATTGGAAACGACGGCCAGAACCGGAATCGGCGGTCGCGTGAGCGCAGCCGAAGCCGAAACAGACACGACGACGACGCGCGGCTGTCATCGCGACGAGACCGAGAACGCGACAGAGAACGCGACAGAGACCGGGGACGAGACCGGGAACGACATCGGGGCCGAGACGCGGACCGACGACAAGCATCGACGGCGGGATTAGACCCGGCATCGACAGCAGCCACAGACGAACCGCATCGAGGACGGCGCCGCGACTCACGCAGCGGCTACCAAAAGCCAAGCAGCAGCGGCGGCAACAGTCATCCAGGCACGGGGAAACGGCCTCGGAGCCCGAGCGTGTCGTTTGGCTTTGGCGACGCTTCTGGTGGCCGCGGTAACGGTGCTTCTGCAGGCGGCGGCAGTGGTACACAGGCAAAGCGCTCTCGACGAGACAGGAGTCCCTATTGGCAACCACCACACTCGCATAGCGGTGGGCGCCCTCGCTCGCGCTCCCCAAACTCGCATTACTCCCAACAACACCGTCAAGGTTCACGGCGTTATTCGTCCCGATCACCACCCCTAGCGTCATTGTCAACGTCACGGCGCGACCGCCGCTCGAGAAACAAGAACAAGGTACGGAGCGGAGCCGGTGCCGGCGCACCTACTGGCACTGGTGCTCACGGCAACGACCATCGGCCCCCCCGGCTGTCGAATCAACAGCTGCCCGCTGCCGATCGACGCGACCGCTCGCGCTCGCACTCGCGCTCGCCAGTTGTCCTAGACGATACGGCGTCTCGCAGAGATCAAACTCCCGAAGACCTCGACGCCGTCGACCTTGTGCCGACCGGCACACCTCCCCCGGAAGAACAGCAACAACGTCACCGCAGACCATCCTTCACTTCAACGCGGTCTGGCGGATCAATCAAAGTGCGAGAGCCGGTACGGGAACGAGAACGGGAACCGAGCAAGGACCGGGCTCGAGACCGTGAAGACGAACGCGACCAAAGCCGAGAACGGGGACCAGAGAGGGAACGAACCAGAGACAGAGACAGAGACAGGGGCCGGGAGCGTGATCGTGATCGAGACCGCAGCCGCTACCACGACCGCCACCGCGATCGCGATCGAGACCGCCACGCGCGCTCGCCCCACGCCAGCAAGAAACGCAGTAGGAGACGGGACCGTTCTCGCGAATCCTACGTGTCCAACGCGGCATCCAACAGCCCCAGGTCTCCCACTGACGACGATATGGCCGCGCGTGGTGGGAGCTTCCGGGGCGCCGCAGGCCACGGCCCATACTCCGTGAAGAACCCCCAACAGCAACACTACAGCAACCAATCGCCGCACCAGCAGCGCGACCAGCAATACCCCCATCCTCCCTCATACTCTCAGTCCGGACATGGCACTCCACACTCTTCGTTCCACGGCTCTGCGCCACCCCAATCGCCGTACGGCAGTAGTCAGGGATGGGCCCCAGCTCACGAACAATACTCGCCTCAAGGGTTCGTACAATCTGCCCTTTTTATCCCTGTCACTTTATTTCCATCGCACGTCTGCATTTTTTGATGTGTTGGTCTTGTTCTTGTTTTTTTATGTTTTCCTTTTTTTTTTTTTTTTTTTTTTTTTGGACCTACACTGTCTAACACGCTTCCCAGGCAATTCCCGCCACAATCACTACAACCGCACGACTACTCCCCTAACGGCACTTCCTTCCAACAGGCCAACTCCCCTCCGTACGGAGCCCCCTTAGGCCCTAGTGCACAGTATACGTCAACGTCACAGGGCCACAGTACCTATCAGGGTAACCACTACGGGCCTGGAAGGGGCGACCACCGTGGAGACAGCGACTACAACGGACAGTGGCCCACAGGGCAGAATGCCGACGGCGGCTATCAACACGCAGCGCCCGCAAATGTGTCTCCCCACCCAGGAGGGCACCAGCGCCACTCCAATCACCAGCACGGCAGCCACGGACAGGCAGCGCATTACGAGGGCGATGATGTCCCGATGCAAGATACGGAGGGCATACCGTACGATCAGGGGCAGCCTTTAGACGACGGCAGCATCGCGGGTCGACCTGACCGCGGTCGGAGGGAGTCCCGTCAGCCGATGGCCGACGCCCAGATGCCTCCGCCCAGTCGACAACCACCCACGGGTCCTCAGGGGTCCAAGTTCAGCTTCGCCTTCAAAGCCGCATCGAAGAATCACGTCGCTGCTCCCAAGGCGGAGATTGCCCAGAAGCTTAGTGCCGCTCCCAGACAACCGCTGCAACAATCGCCACAACAAGGCCAGCAGCAGCAACAGCAACCACAACAGCAGCAACAGCAGCGACATTCTCACCAGGATGGCGGTCGTGACGATGGAAACAAGAGGGATTTGCCACCCCGCAACGCACCGACTGAACCGGCGTCCTCGCGGGCTCGGTTCGAGCAGCAGCAACGGCAGCGTGGCGATCAGAACCGCCCTCAACAACAACAGCAGCAACAGCCGCAATCCCGTCCTGGCCCGCGCTATCGCAAGGTCAAGCAGATCATCCGCCACCCCAAACCACGACCGACACTGCCCGAGGACCTGGCTGCGTCCGACTCGGTCTACTACCGCAAGCCGGGCAACGAGTCAGTCGTTGGATCTGGTACGTACGGAAAAGTGTTCAAGGCGGTCCACGTCTACACGAAGAAACTCGTTGCCCTCAAACGCATTCGCATGGAAGGCGAGCGTGAGGGCCTTCCCGTGACGGCCATCCGTGAGATCAAGCTGCTGCAGAGCCTGAAGCACATCAACGTCGTCGAGCTGCAGGAGGTGATGGTGGAGAAGAACGACTGCTTCATGGTTTTCGAGTACCTCTCCCACGATCTCAACGGCCTGCTCAACCACCCGACGTTCAAGCTGGATGATGGCCAGAAGAAGCACATGGCCCTACAGTTGTTCCAAGGCCTCGACTACCTACACCGCCGCGGTGTTTTGCACCGTGATATCAAGGCCGCCAACATTCTCGTCAGCAGCGACGGTATCCTCAAGCTGGCCGATTTTGGCCTGGCCCGCTTCTTTGCCAAGCGCCATCAGCTCGACTATTCGAACCGCGTCATCACCATTTGGTACCGGCCGCCCGAGCTGCTCCTGGGCGAGACACAATACGGCCCGGCCGTCGACATCTGGAGCGCCGCTTGTGTCATGGTCGAGATCTTCACGCAAGCCCCCATCTTCCCGGGTGGCGGCGGCGAGATCAGCCAGCTGTCCAAGATCTACCACATACTGGGCACGCCAACAAAAAGCGAATGGCCCGGGCTGACCGAAATGCCTTGGTTCGAGCTCATGCGGCCCACCTATCGACTGGCGAACGTCTTTGCCGAAACGTACCAGCACCGCGTCACGCCTGCCGCATTTGACATCCTCTCGGCCATGTTCCGCTACAATCCAGCCAACCGACCGTCCGCTGCGGAGGTCCTCGACCATCCCTACTTCACCCAGGAACAGCCACCGGCGCGTCAAGCCATTGAGTATGTCATTTTTCGAACCATCTTGCATCTATCGTGTACTTTGTGCGTCTCGCTCCCTATACTAACGTGATATTACTAGATTGGCGGACATTGGCGGTGATTGGCACGAGTTCGAGTCCAAGGCTCTCCGGCGCCAGAACGAACGCAACGCAAAAGAGGCCCGTAAAGCAGCAGCTCAAGCTATCGCATCCGCATCTGCCTCTGCCGACCCGGCCGCTGCTCCAGCACCAGCAATTTCTGATGCAATCGTTTCCAGCGACAAACACGAGACGAAGAAGCGACCGCCTACTACGGCGTCGGAGGTCGACGGCAACGGCGGAGCCGGTAGTGCAGACCAGCGGGAGGCCAAGCGCCAGCATATTGAAGCACCAAAGCCCAATATTGGTGCCGAACAAGATACATTGCCAGTGGCTAAAGCTGAGGTTGCCTCGGCCATAGTTGCTGCAATCTCAGAAGCCACATCGTCCTCCATGCCCATCCCTGACGTGCCGACGCAGCCGAAACAGACTCCGGCGTTCCCACCGGAGGACGCGAACAAAGACCGAACCGGAGCCTATCCAGGGCGTTAGCCAGGAAATCATCAATGGCGGTCAACGCAGGAGGCACCACGGGACCAACGTCTGCATCTGCGACTATACCCCCCGCTCGCACCGAAGTCACAAAGCACACACCTCCGCAATACAGATACAGATAATGGTGATGTAGCTGCTTCCATATTTTTGGCCGGCTTGTTCTAAAGCAGAAAGGACAGCAGACAGTGGAGGCCAATGGGGCTGGTGCGGGGACCGTCAGCGTCTATCCTGATTTTTTTTTCTCTCTTTGTCATTAGACTTTTTTACATCTTTTTTATTGCACACCTGGATAGGAATACTCGTGGGGTTTCAGTTTTGCTTTTCGAATATTTACACGGGAACGGGAGAAAAATAAGTACGGTTGTTATGGGAGCAATTTGTAAACAATAAACAAGGAGCTGGAGTCTGCACGCACTGGGTCCATTGGCTGTTCTTTGTATTTGTAGGAGCATAGCTTTGCAGAAGAGAAGATGGGAAGAAGTCTGTACTCACGAAGAACGACGGCGGTGCAACCACGACGTTTTATGTTGTCAACAGTTTTGAGTTCATACCCATTTTAATTTGTGCGGTTCCATTATTTGTTTTGCCACAAGATGCTTATAAGTCCCAAACATTGGGAGCACGCCAGGCCTGAACTGATTGACTATTGAAACATAAAGAGCCAACTTAACAAACGGCCATTTGACCAGACACTCCTTTTGTGTATATTGTCCCCTTTGTCTTGCATCCGTCTTATTTTGTGTATCGTCCTTAAGTGGCAAAAAAGGAAGCGAAAATCGAAAATCGAAATAAAAAACTGCCAATGAGAGTTCATAATCATAAAAGAATCAGACAATGAAAACTGCAGCAGATGAAAGTGGAAACATGGGTGGCTTATAAAACAGGGAAAGGGGGTATATTTAATACAACTTTGAAATCAAAACAGGACAAGGAGAACAATGTGCAGCAGATAATGTCAAGCATGGATGCCAAATGCCAGTACTTTTCAACCACTCAACGGCTGGTATTGTCATCAACAGCCTTCCCCTTCTTCAGTTTTCCATTTCTGTCTTCCACGCCCTTCAGTAGTTCGCGGAGACTCCCTTCAGCGTGACTTGGGCCTGCGACAGATGCTCGTCCGGCAGCGACCGGCGCTGGTACTTCATGGTAGTGAGATGGACTGCGTCCATTACCCAGAGGTTGTTCAGCGATTGGGCCTCCAGTTCCGTTGGCCATCCAGGGAATCCAGTGGGTGAGGCCCGAGAAAAACCCGGCTTCAGTAGCATCCTCTGGGTCGAGAAACAGGGACGGATCCTGGTTCGCCTCATCGTCCGGGTCAACAATGTGAATTCTGTGCTCTAGGGTGTTGCTGCGTCGAGAATGATGAGGAGTGGGATGGGGCGAGGCTTGTCCATTCACCGTGTCCGAGAGCACATTGTACATATCAATGGCCCCATCGGAGGTTTGAGGAAGAGCTGGTTCGCTTAGAAGGGCTGGCACATTAGAGACGTCTACCACCGGGTGCGTAGTTACTGCTGAACTCCTCTCGCGTCCAGCTGAATGCCGATGTCTTTGGTTCTTGCGACTGCTGCCAATAACTGCGTGCGCAAACGATGTGGACTTTGGTCGTCGAGGGAGTTTCACTTGCTGTCGGTCCGGTGAAGATCGAGAAGTAGCCAATGGTCCACTACTGCCAAGCAAGGCTTTGTCACCATCCACAAGGTTCGTCCTGGAGCTTTCCTTTGGAGACCTGGATCCTTTTCTGTCCCCGTCCTCCCCGCGTGGTGATTTGCTGGAATTGGACGATGTTTTGTCGCGCCCGCTGCTCTCCCCAGTTGTGGTAGCAGTGCTGTCTCCGGTGCTGTCGGCGGTGCCTAGTCCCTTCCGAGCTGCGCGGCCACGAACTGCTTCGGTAATGTCAGCCGCGGACTTCTTTTTGGACTTGTCTTCCTCCGATGACCGGCTTGACGACATGATGGTTTCCAAGGTGCCATAGGCTGCGCTGCGTCGTCTACCTCCCCCGATCCCGCCGCGCCTTCGTCGATGGCCTCGTGCGCTAGTCTCGTCGTCGTCGGATGGTACTGCTTGGAGAGTTGGTCCACCAGGACTGGACGCCCCTTTCCTGCGGCCCGTGGAATGGTTGGGATGCTGTGATACAGATGCCATAAAGGTCGCGCCAGACCCGTGGGGAGTCACATGCGAGTCGTATTTGTCGCTTAGGCAGTATCTTGACCGGGCGCAGATCTCTGCAATGCGGTCGAGGTCAGATCGAATGTCGGTCGTGGTCTGCAGGTCAGCCATGAAGCCTTTGTAAGAGAATGCCTCAATCGGCGGCAGCTTTGCCTCGTCCTTTTGTGACGGGCCATCTGTGCCTGCAACGAAAGGCCACGGTATAAACCCGCCCTTCTTTCCTTTCGATCGTGCCATGCCGAACAGGCTATTCGCTAATCCCCAGCCCACACTCTGAGCATTATTGCTGCTGTTGGCAGTAGAGTCCCAAGCCCACGACGAAGCCTGGCCGTTCTGACCGTATAGAATGCGGCGGGAGCCGGATGCACGACTGCCAGCTCGGCGGCTGCTGCTGGGCGGCCGGTAGTGGGCGGAAGTCGAAGGGGACTGTGGAGGACCGGAGTAGGTTCGGACAATGACTGGCTGCGAATATGTGGTGCTTTGTGCCCCCGTAGACTTGGCCTGTTGGTGGCGGAGCACCGGCGAAGGGAAGCTGCTGTTGAGCTCGCGGAGAGCAGAAGTACGATGTGCCGCAGTGCTGTCGTCGAGCGGTATTGACTTGCCCCTCGCACCAACCAGTGAGGTCTCGGGTGTTGTATTGCTTCCTGTCTTGAAGAAGGGAATAGACGCGGAAGAAGGCGGTTTCGGGGCCACCTGGATACCGTTGGTATGAGCGGCGGTATTTGTGACTGTGGCGGTGCCGTTGTAGCGATGGCCGTTTACTAACCGAGGCGAATAAGCGGCAGAAGGCGTAGACCGCGACGATGATGGGGGAGGAAGTGAGGAAGAAGGAATTTGTGCAGCCAACGCCGAGAGTGAGGTAGTTGGCCGGGGCTGAAATGAATCCAGGGCAGTGGTGGGGGAGGAAAGAGTAACAGTGGCAGAAAAAGGAGCCGAGGGAGAGGCATGGGAGTGACGATATGTGTGAGAGCGCAGATGGGCAGACTTGGCGACAACAAGGCCGGAGCTGAGACCGGCGTCCGAAGCTGGTCGTCGTCTGCTGGACCGCTCGCGGATGTCCCTTGCGCCATCTCGTGTTTTGTCCTCAGACAAAAGGCCATGTGGTTTGCTATTTATGTACATGGCATCCATCATGCATGGAAAGCAGGTAATATTGGGGAGGGATGCGGGTAAGTGGTGCCAATGCAAGGCCAGCTCGGAGTCGCAGATGGGGTGTATGCTGTCTCTACTTCAATGGAGGAGGAGGCGGTTTTGCCAACGCAACGGGACCCGCCCGGAGAGACAGAGGGGCGAAGCGAGTGATTGCAGAGCGCGAGACAACACGACAGAGAAAGAGAGGACAAGGAAGGATGACGCGGAGGTGCACAGCACGAAAAGAGATTTTAAAATAAGAGAAATCGAGAAGCAAAGATATCAAGGAGCGTGGCAATGCGAAAACGAGAGAGTGTGTGAACAAGAGTCGATAGGCAAGAGTTGCACCAGTCAACCCGCGCAAGATGACATGGTCGGCTCCAGCCTTTGAATTGAATTCCGACGAGGTCGAGCCCGTCGCGCCGGCCGCCTCGAAGATGCCGCGTTAATATCTGGCAGGGTGAATGCAAAGAAGAGAGGCAGGGCGCAAGAGACTGTCGGCGGGCAGCAGCAGCATGCAGCTCTCTCGGCCGCCGGTCGGCTCTGTAATTATCTCGTGGCCCTTTGTGAGCGGTGGGAAATTGTCGCTCACGGGCGGTGCAGGCCGCCGGTCTCGTGGTGTTGCGGGCGACAGAAACCAAGTCGAGATAGATGTCATACAATAATAAGAAGGCCGGACTGGAGACCAGAAAGGCGGAGCAAGGCGAGGGAGGGTGACCAGGAGCGACAACGTGGACGCCGTTAATTGCCTGCTGCTGCAGGTTTTCTCCTCACTTTGTCGTTTCGCCGTCCCGTGTCTGGCTCTGGGAGTTCTAGGTTGAGCTGTGCTGTGTCGCCGTCTTTTGTAGGCATTTCATTCCCGGACCACTTCGGCTCGACGTGTGCGTCGCTTTTGTACCAGCTTGTGCGTGTTGTCCGTGGCTGCGAGGGTGCCTGTATCCTCGGATTTTGTTACAAAAACTAAAACTAAAAAAGCCGATGCTGGATGCAGATGACGCTGTCGTTCTTTTCCGTTTCGCAACCGCCAATTCCTTCGAGATGTGCGTGGCTGGGCGCTTTGGCCACTGGCAGACAGGCTGGGGTGTGATCAGAGGAGCATTACCTCCTCAGAAGGGCAATGGTCTGTGGCACATGGGCGGCGGAAATCCGAGGGAATGGGTGCTGATATCCTGGGAGTGCCGGAGGAGGGTTTTAGATGTGTGCTGTTGAAGAGGACAATAGGAGAGGCTGCGAAATATACGAGTTGAAAAATGTTGAGGAGAAAAGAGGCAATACCGAGGAGCATGCTTCAAAGATCAGATAGGGCGGCCAAAAAGAGCTTTTCTGGCCTGTTAGGAACAACACACGCAGTTTTCAATTCGGAAAGCACGATGGGGAAGTATCCCCGGTTGTCGTTTATAAATTTTAACTCGCTCCCTCCCGTTTCAGCTCTCTTCCTTCCTTTTTTCGTATTTGCAATTGGGTCTTTCCTTTTTTATAATTTTCTTGATTTTTTAAATACTTCTTTTCACTTCGTCCTATTTGTGCAGGCCATGTCTTCACTATCGCGCGCCGCCTGCACAGACACGGACCGACATGGGGCAAAAAAGGCTGTGGAGTCGTGGGAACAACACAAAATCATGAACGAAGTCAGCGTGTGAGAGGACGCAGGAGCCACTGAAATAATGGTACCGGCGCTTCCATTGGCTGGTGGACAATGTGCATACGGAGCTGTCTGCAGACAGTCGTGGCTGCCGTTGAAAGGGCAGTTGCGAACAAGAAGGAGGGAAAGGGGGGGCAGGCGCGACCGACCGGCAGAGAAAGGGGGTGTGCAGGGCATGAGGGACCATCCCATGCACCACGAACCGGGCCAAGTCAAGAGATGCCCACCTCCACCACCACCCTCCAACTCTCCGCTGCATGGCTCAGAAATACTGAGTTGTCTCCCCAAAGAGCTGCCACACTCCAGCATTTTCTGGCACGTCGTCGTTTCTGCTTTCTGACGGGCGTTGGTCGTGGGCATGACAGGACAATGTCGTGCGTGTTTAGTTTGGCTAAGATGATGCGCAGGACGAACGCGCTTTCTTATTTGCCTATTCTCTTCCCTTTCCGGGGCCGTCATTCGCTCATTCTGCCTCCCATTGCCAGCGTATGAGGTTCTTGGGGTTTGTCCACACAATGTCGGATTTATTATGAGCCAAAGAAAGACCTGTGGATTGCGGCGTGGGTTAGCTGATGGCCAAACCCAGCATGCAGCCGTGGACTTTCGTCATTGTGGACATGGCGAGCCGATGCCTGCTTTTATTCAGTGAGATGTATGAGACGACGATTTGAATTTTTCCTTTTATTTTTCCATTTGGCTTTGTCGCATTCAGTATTGCAACTACGGTGTATTTGGTCTGCTCATCCATTTGGATGCATCGACAGCAAATTCATGGCGGGCGGCCTAGCCCCTGGTCTGGCCCGCTTACATTGACGTGTTCTCGCATATCGAGCGAGTCTTTAGTTGCAGCAGGCCGCATACTACTACGGTGTACGTCGCAGCCTGCAGCGCGTGCGGAGTCGACTACTTATAAGTTTACACCGCTTGTGAGATGCTCGAATACACTCTCTTACATCACGATGGTATTCTGCATCGCAACGATGGGATGTTAGACCTTGACGGTTATATCGTACTTGGACAAGAAAGTCACAGGTGCGGCCACCATATCTCTCGTCTTCGGCAACATATTTGTGTGATTGGATATTTGAAATAGTCTGTAGCAAAAATGGAAGCTTGACAAGGAGAGTAAAGATTTTTGTGAGAACCGTAACGTATTCTCAAAATCTTTCGGAATGGAGTAAAAACGTGACGTGAATGGAGATAAAGCATAAAACAAAAGATTAAGTGAACATCCAAGGGCGGCTTCAACAAGGTATCCGCCTCCTTAACGTTCAATTCGACCGTATACCAGCGCCTCCAACTCCTCACATCACCAACGGTCGTATAGAATGGCGCCTAGAGGGTTGGGAACTCGTTCGCGTTGCTAGGGACTCGACTGGGAGCCGTCGCGTGGACCAGGGTATTGCCTCCCCGGCATCTCTGGTCTCGTGCACTTAGGTGTTTTGGGCAATCGTACCGTAGCCACCGCCACCCGATTGCACGCGATCGCTGTAGATACCTGGAGCCCGGTCGGCAGTGAAACGGCCCTCGCGAGACTGTTCGCGCCGGTCATAGTAGACATACTCGACGTAGAATGCGTGGATATGGCCGGGGAAGACACTATATAAGAGCGTCGCGTTAGCATAGGTTTGAGGAGCGAGGGGGGAGGGAGGGTACGTAGCCGAGAAGAAACATACCCAAGAATGGTCAGGCAAATGTTGACGAGAAGGTCCGCTCCGCAGCCAGCAACGGCATAAACGCCAATGGGCGGGACTATTATGGGAGAATGATATTAGAATACTGACTCCATTTGATGCAGCGGATGAAATAATTTGGTGGCAGTGCCAGAGGAGCAAAAGCGCAGACGTACAGATGATCGTGATGATGATCACGAGAATGGCCGAAGCGGTGACCATGATTACGGTTGGAGGGGGGTTCGAGTGCTTGGTTAAAGTTCAAATGTTCGTTTCGGGGTGCTATTAGAGCAGGGCTCGGTCGTTGGTAAAAAGAATCGCAGGGACGCGAAAAACAGGCCGATTTTGTAGGTAGTGTCGTTGAAAAACACTTGAAATGAGGAGAGGCAACAAATTGCAGTATGGAATGAGGAGGGACAATGATGGCAAGCACTACGTCAGCGACGCTACACCGCGGCAGGTCTGGTGGCGGCCCCGCCTGGTCTGGCCTGGCCACAGCAGGTCGTGCCATCCAATGGCAAGGATGAACGGCGACCAATGCTCCGGCCATGCGGCCATAAACAGCAACAACGACCTATCGATGGAATCGCACCTGCCATTTTTTTATGATCTGCGTCGCTACGAAGCGGTGGCTAAGGAATGGCGCGTGGAGAAACTATCCATGTGCGCAAGGACCTATTATTGCACCGGCTGAATGGCGAACACGCTATCAGCTATATTGTATTTACCTCGCAACAGAACAAACGTGTCGATGCCTCCGTGTATTTTGCTGGTTGTTCTTATCGGCACAAATGTTGCTGCCTAGTTGCTTCGCAACTCTGTTTCTGTACCTGTCTCGTGCTGTCGTTGGTTTTCTTTGTAACTGCTTGAGCTTGCTCCTTCCCGCATAGCAGCTTCGAACGGATGACGTAGTCAGATACCGCGCCGTCCAGTATGGTGCTGGCAATGCACGTGCCTTCAAAACTTGCACCATATCGAAGAGTAGCCCAGGCGCGAAGCTGTGACTACTGGAGTCTATTCTCACCTCGTCAGGACGGCTGTTTCCATGACGGGCCGCATGGTCTTTGTTTGTCCGAAGTGAGAGGAATGGTGCTAATTCGGGGCGTTGCCGACTGTCTATAGCTGCAGATACGGGGAGAGAGAGAGAGAGAGAGATATATATATATATATATATATATATATATATATATATATAAGTTGTACCTTCTTTTCTCACCGCGAATTGTTGCCTGCCATTATTTGGTTGAGGCGTATAACATCTGCGACTGGCCGACAGCACCGTCGGCTTCGTGTGCTAGATATTGTCTTATCCTATCCTCACTCACACTGCCTCCAACAGAAGGGAAGAGTCTGAAGCAGCACCATTCTGAGTCGTATTAAAGCAGCCGTCGCACAGCATCCATAGGCATGGGCACACAGCGTCAACACAGCATTCCCACGGCGTGTAAACGAAGTAGTCCTTTGTGTACCGCAGTGTCCCTCCACTCGGGTTCTCTCCATGTCGACAACCCTCCCCTTGACTGCCTCGACTTGACCCGGACTCTGGGGTAGCCGCGAGTCGTGATGGAGAGTTGGTGGATTGCCTGAGCTTGATAATCGTAGGCGCTGATATGAAATCATTCATACCTCTTTTAGGTGTCTTGCACCGGGCAATTGTTTCTTGCTGCATGAATTCTCGTTGCACGGAATTTCTGGGATTGTTGATATGGTTGTGTTACGTCGCCTTAACAAAAGCTATTATTGCAGCATCGATTTCCCGCAAGTAAGCGAACAATCTGGCGACAGGGCAATGAGACTGACAAGGCAGTCGAAGTCAATCGACCATGAAATTAGATGTGCTGGTGCATTTTGTGCCTTTGCATGTCTGTCATCGGCGACTGGGACGTTTCATATTTGAGTGGTCAAAGTAAGATCATACAGATATACGTAGGGCAGGAAATAGGGGCTGGCCAAGGAAATATTGCAGGTCTCAATGTGACCTTTTGGAAGACATTCGAATTGAAATGGCTTGGTGAAGGGAAGAGGTTGTAGCAGGTGAGGCGAGGTGACCAACGCGCAAACACTACCACGCCACTCATTTGGATTATTTGGGGAGCTGCTTGGTCGTGAGAATGGATTGAAGAATGAGGAAGAGCGAGCCGTTTTACCGCGGCCTCTCCCGTGTTCTCGACTGTTGAATTGTAGACGGTCATCTGGGCAAGTGGCTGCAACTGGTGGGTTTGAAAGGGGAAAGACTCGACATTGCATGCTGGAATGGGAAAGACTAGCCTACGCTGACCAGTTATGCGTAGGTGGACAGGTGTGATGGAGAGATGTGCAATGTGACGGGAAGGAGAAAGGAAATAACCAAAGATACGCAAGCTGCAACGAGGGTCAGCCCGGAGTCGGATAGTGAAAGCGACAACTGATAGCAACAGGTGTCCAAGTGACAGGCGATAATTTGGTGTTGATGGACTAAGAGGATGAAGAAAATCGAAGGAAGACATGAGGAGGGCAATGGGGCGAAACAAGCATAGTAGAAACAGAGTAGGAAAGATGGAGGCTGCCGTGTTGTGCTGCACTAGCTGCAACAGACTCAAAAGAGGACGGCCAAGAGGCAAGTTGACCAGTCACGTTGGCGATGTCTCATGCCAACTCGATGTTGGTTACCAGCCGTGCCTTCCCTCAAACCTGGCGCATACGGCGGCATGTGGTATTGGCCCCTTCCTGGTGGGAAGCAGGATGATTATTAGCGCTGGAAAGAGAGAATGTCCGCAAGAAGCTCGATTTTCGACGCTTAGAACGCATATGACAAAACCCAGTCGATGCTTATGGCTTCGGGCAACCAGCAGCCGTGTTGGTTCCTTGTCATACCGATTCTGTTATCTGAGCTTTGCACCGATGGTTACGATGACAGCTCCATGCAAAGCGTTGGACCCATCGTAAGACATAACACACACTAGAATCAGGGCAAGAACAGCCACGGCAGGCACCCGTCGCGCCTTCCTAGCCAGGTGCCAGGGACCCTTACCCCACTTCCGACGCCTGTTTCCAGGCAAGCTCCCAGGTGTCTGTCAGGGGATTTTCGGTTTAAGTACCTGTGCACCAAGGCACGACCGAGAGATACAAGAGCTGGCTCCCACCCCACAGTGTGAACTGTTAAAGAGGCGAGAGACCGCAAATGGTAGAACCGCCAACAGACAGCATCGTCTATTCTAATGTCTCTGCACTACACGGGGGGGTCTATCTTGATGAGTAAAGCAACACCACTTGATAACAAACATAAAAACATCAACGTGGACATCAATTGTTAACGCAAGGCTGTGATGCCTATCAAGCGCTCTCCAAAGCTGTCTTGTAGTCGTGTAATGAGCGCGTTTGAACCCACCTAGGAAGACCCAGTAAAAAGTAAAAAATAGCCGTATTGTATAATTTATTTTGGGGCCATTGAGCAAAACAGATGCAATTTCCCTATTTTTTTTTTCGACGTATATTTTTTAACTAGTTTTTATCACCTCTCCACGCACCACAAAACGGGCCTTCCGTACCCACGTCCAAGTTCCTTGCACTGTCCAGCCCACCGTCCACCGGCCCACTCAACTGGCCTCAGCGTCCGTTTGTTCCTTCCCTCCTCAACCTCGCTGTCTCCTTTCCTTCTCTTCCGTCTTGCCTTTCCTCTGCTTCGCTCCTGCCTCCTCTACTCGACTTCCCGCCTCGACCTTCCCGTGCCGAAGCAACCAGATCTCTCTTCCCCGACCTTTCCGCTTCCTCATTCCGTTTGTTTATCTCTCCTCTTCTCCTAACTCGACGGGAAGCAGAGCGTCGTCCACTCGAGAAATCTCGGCTCAGACGACGGAAAACGACCTCTTGTCGATCGTGAATCTTCTGCAGCACCTCGCCGTCCCTTTGCTACTACATTGTACTTTGTCCCTCGACGGGCTTCGACCTCGACCCTCGGCTGGCTTATTACCTTTGTTTTTTTAACCTACAGCATCGTTTCCAGTTCTATTTTTACGTGGTTGACTTGGCTCTCGCGCCTTTTCGACCTTTGACCCCTGAATAGGCTCGCTCCGGGTACGTTTTGTGATCCGGTTTGTGCTTGTGCTTCCGCTTCGGCTCTCGGTTGCAGCTTCGACCTTACCATGCCCATCAACGCCCCCAACAACTGCCTCGTCTATTTTTGGGGCCTCGGATTGTTGTCCTGTGGTCCTCACCCGCTGCATACTGCCGTGGCCGTTGTCTTTGGATGCCCGTTATCTCTTCATCGCCTCTTATCAGCTTTGTTAACATTTGTCTTTGGTTTCTAGCTTGCCGATTTCGCAGTTCCTCCGGACCTCGACCCTCCCTCCCTTTTTTGTCTTAACCGACTTTCCCCTCTAAACCCGTCTTCTTCGAGATACAATGGCAAACAACCAACAAGCGTCGCCGTCGTTTGACCGCTACGTCGTCATCCATGTTGCCACGACTTGCGACGAACATGGTGTCTATGTCACCAAGGACTCTGCCGAAGTTATTGAGATTGGTTGGATCCTGCTCGACGCAAAGAGTTTGGATGAGGTACGATGATCCACTCTCGACCTGTTCTGACTTCAGCCCTGCCCAATTGCTGTCTAAAAATCAAGCTCTTTCAGCTAACTTGCCTTCCTCCGTCTCTAGCTTTACCGCGAAAGCGTTCTCGTCAAGCCGATAAACACGCCCATTACTCCCCTGTGCAGTGAGTCCGGATTCTCCCAGTATGCACCGATTGCCGACAATCCGGCAGCTGGCTCTATGTCGGTGGCGAACAGTAGGGATGGTAAGGATAAGACGGCAATTCTGGGACACATTGGGACGTATGGAAAGCATGAGATAAGCTGCTTCTTCCCCACTGACCCCATGCCGTGGACTTGTACCTGCTTGTCCCTGCTGAGCTTCCACCGCCAACGTGCCCGTCTGCCTCTCTGGCGAGAGGCAGACGCCTTGTCTTTCCAACTCTCTTGGTAAATACCGTTGGCTAATCTTTTCTTCTAGCGAGCCTTACCACACTCACCTGGGAGCATGTTCGCAACGCCGGGAGCTTCCGTGACGCTGTTAACCGCTTCGACACATTTGCCTCTGAACACTTGACCTCGCAGAACCTCGACTTTGTTTTCGTCACGCTCGATGCCTGGGACCTCCGTGTCCAGCTGCCCCGTGAAGCTCGCGACAAGGCTGTCGTTCTGCCTCCCTACCTGCAGCACTCTCGCACCTTTGACCTTCGCCAGGAATACCAGAGATGGCAGCAGCACCACCCGGAGTCGCTGCCTTTCGGCCCTTCATCGCTAGCTAACATCTGCGCTGCCCTCGAAGTCGAAGCTGTCCAGTCCAGTGCCCCCATTAAGCACAACCTCCCCTTCCACCTGCAGGCATTGGCCCCGGCCTCGCCCCGTCGAGCCATGGAGGAGGCTGTCACTCTAGCTCGTGTCCTACGCGGCCTGATCCGCAAGTCCCAGCCGGCCCACGAGCACGCTGATGTCCTGGCTCGTCCCATGGACGCGCGTGCGGATGTCAGAGCCTTCCTATCGGAAAGGAGTAAGGTTTTGCACATGTCTGGTCTTCCCCATGACACCACGCAGTCTGAGCTGGAGAGCTGGTTTACCCAGTTTGGTGGTCGCCCCATCGCTTTTTGGACGCTCCGCACCCCTGAGCAGCACAAGCCCACCGGCACCGGCTTTGCTGTTTTTTCGTCTCACGAAGAGGCTGCCGAGAGCCTCTGCATGAATGGCCGTGCCCTCAACGAGAAGGCCATTGAGGTGTCGCCGTCGTCCAGCCGCGTTCTTGACCGTGCTGCCGAGATCCTTACCCCGTTCCCCCCGAGCAAGAACCGCCCGCGTCCTGGGGACTGGACCTGCCCGTCTTGCGGCTTCTCCAACTTCCAGCGCCGCACAGCTTGCTTCCGTTGCTCCTTCCCTGCCGTCAGCGCCGGCCCGACTGGCGACATGGGCGGTGGCGGCTACTTCTACGGCCCCCAGTCGATGATGCCGCCCCAGCAGCAGCACGGTAACCACCATGGTCATGGCCACGGCCACGGCCATGGTCACGGTCACGGCCACATGGGTGGTGGTGGTCACGGAGGTGGTCGTATGGGTGGTAGTGGTGTTGTTCCCTTCCGTGCAGGCGACTGGAAGTGTGGCAACGAGGCATGCGGTTACCACAACTTTGCGAAGAACGTCTGCTGCCTGCGCTGTGGAGCTAGCCGTGCGACCGCAGCCGTTGTTGCGGACTCGGGCTACCCGTCGCCCATGGACAGCGGCTCGTCCTACAACATGAACCAGAATTCCATGGGTGGTAACCCCGGCCCCGGACCTTTTGCGGCGGGTGGTGGGCCCTTCGCGTCTGGTGGCGGTGCTGGTGGCGGCGGCTATGGACAACAGTTTGGTGGCCCCCCAAGTACCTACGCGCTTCCGTCGGGTCTCGGTGGTAGCAATGCTGCACCGTATCCGCCTCTGAACACACACTTCGGCCCCGTCTCGAGCTCTCACTCCGCCGGTCCCTTTGATAGCCGTGCTGCTGAGGCTGCGTTCCAGTCTGCGACTAACGGCCCCGCATCTGCTGGCCCATCCAACAACTTCTACTCGCAGAACGACCCTTTCGCCTTCCTGTCGTCTGGTATGGGCGGACTGTCAGTTAACAACTCGGTCGAGAACCGCCAGAATGGTTCCGGAGCGCCCCCTAACAAGTCGCCTGCTTGAGCGATCATTCTCAAAAGGGACGTTATCAGCACACTTGTGTTGCGCAACTGATTTTCTTCACTTCTTCTCCCTTGTTCTCTTTTTTGCCTTTATATTTTTTGTTTACCAGGACATAAAAAGGACGTTTGGATGTTGGGACCGGGCCTGGTAAGAAGTGTTCATCTTTTATTTATTTTTTATTTTTGTGCGACACACCCGGTGGCCTCGGGCTTTGTTATTCTTCGCAAGGGTTTGTGTTGCATTAGCTTTGGCAATCTCTGGCATGCTTGGGGAGCAAAAAAGGAACTGGCAGGATGGCAAAATTGAGCGGGCGATCGATCTTTATTTACAACAAGGGCCATATAAAAGGGGAAAGGTTGAGCGAACTGCGATTGGACCGGTGTCGGTGATTCTTCTTTTCTTTTATGGACTGTTTTATTCCATGTTGGATTTCGGTATTGTTGCATCGTCTCGTCCGTTGTATGCGGCCATTTTATTTTGATGTGTTTCTTCTTCTTTACCACATGCTGGTCCCAGGGCCTAGATCGTCTTTGTGCTTCTTTTAGTTGTGCAGCTTTACCTCTTTCCGTCCTTTCATTCTTCCCTTTGATCATTGCTTTTCCACTACACCATTCCCGTCTGTCTTTACAAGTTGTTTATACTTTCATTTGCTACCACGTTTTAACTGTTTTTGCCTAGTTTTGCTTGTGCCTTTTGCTTTTATTTGACTTTGTGCGCTCGCAACAATTGGGAAATGATCGGAGTGACAGCGGGCGAACAACAGGGGAACGCATTTCTCGGGAAGAACAAGAGGAGGGGTTTTGGACCAAAACAGAAGACAGTGAGGAGAACAAAACTGCACTGCATCGGACCAAGGACTTTGTTTTACATCCAGCGAACGGTTTAGGAAGCAGGCGCTGGAGGCTGCGGTTGACTAAGATAAGTCGACAACATGGAGATGGACATGGATCTGGGATGGGTACACAAAAAAAGGGAAAGGCCTGCGGAATGGCGCGTCATGTGCGGTTGTTTGGCTTTATTATTTTTCATTTCCCCTTTCGTTTCGTCTTCTTTCATTTACTCTTCTGGCTTGGGGCTTCGGTGTGAGCGTGGCGTGGAGTCCTTTTGTCATTTTTAATTCTTGCATCGAGGAAACCGACTCTCTTTATACGGTCTCTGCCTTTCTGATTTTCACTGGTGATACGTAATGACGTGGGAGATGTCAAAGGCGTAATTTTATACGGTAAGGCACATCGTGCACTATATGCCACGTCTTGTATGGCACCGGGTTCAGAAAGGAACTGATACGTGGGACCAGATACATGGACGACAAAACTTGGGTGGCGGCTTGATTATGAGAATTTCTTTAGATTATCATGAAATAAACTGAAAGGTGTACATTCCTAGTACACTATATAAGCAATGGAAGACCCTATGCCCGAGGCTCCGCATGGTGACGATACAGTATCTTCGACGTTGACTCAAGGTCAGTACATGAAAGGTCTTGGAGTATAAAAGTAAGTAAAACAAGAGATAATACAGAGAATCGAAGCCGGTCGCGTTGGGTCCCTCTCCCAATCGATAACTGTGAGAGACAAAGAAAATGCATGGAAAGCTAAAAAAAATAAAAAGAGAGAATAGAAAAAATTAGAAAAGAAACCTTGGCCGTGAGATGATAGAAATCTCTAGATTGTAATAAACACACGTAACTGGGTAACAAAAACAAGAACATAAGTCCCTGACAGAAAGTTGAGACATCGAAGAAGGGGCAGCGATGAAGGCCCCAAAAGGAGAGCCAAGAAAACGAGACTCAAAGATTAAAGAGGAAGAAATCCACACGTCTCGTGTGGTTTATCGTCAAACACAACTCAGTCTCGCAAATGGCCCCAACGGCCACCGCCTTGGTTGGAGTTGAGGTATGTCATGCCAGGCAGCGGAGGACCGCCACCTGTGCCGCCGTTGCCGCCGTTTCCCCCGTTGCCACCCGACAACATGCCGCTATAAACGGACGGGTCGAAGTTGGCCGACACTGGGCTGTTGCCGCGACTGACTGAAGTTCTCGCCGATATGACAAACCCTGCGCCAACTGCCGGCGCACCAGCAATGTTCGGGATGGGTGTGGCACTGGCGCTGCTGCTGCCGCCACCATTGGCACCAACACCGACACTGCTGCCGCGGCCCACGGTGCGTGGGCTCATGACGCTCAGCCGAGGGCTGCGGGGAACGCTCTGTTGGCGCGTCTCACGGCGGCTGTTCTTCAGAACGCGCAGTTCCTCGCGGGCCCACTCGAGCTCGCGCTCGCGCTCACCGAGCATGGTGACGGCTTCGGCCCACTGTTGACGTGCCGCTTCAGATTCGTTGCGGTTCTGTGCCTCATGGATTTTGACTAGGTTGTCGCTGGCACGGTGTTCGAGCTCCTTTATCCGGGCGTTGAGGTTGCGGTTCTCGGCACTTAAGTCGGCGGCTGCGTTGGAAGCGTCCTGGTAAGCACGGCGTGCGTGGGATAGATCGTTGTCGGCATTGGACGACTTGCGCTCGAGTATCGTGACCCTGTCCTGGGCTTCCTTGAGCGCAACGCGGGCAGCGCCTAGCTCAGCCACATCGACCTGGCTGGAGCCAGCAAGAAGGGCGTTTGCCTCAGAAAGGTGGTTCTCGAGCGCCGTCGTCTCGGTACGCAGTTCGGCCAGTGACACCGTGCGAGCTTCCAGCTTTTCCTTGACCGCGTCGGCTTCCTTAATGGCCTTATCTCGCTCAGCTTCAAAGATACCACGATCCTTGACGGATTCAATCAGCTTCTTCTGACAATTGATAATGGTGGAGGTGTTGCTCTTGACCAGACGGTCCAGCGTGCGCACACGCTCCGTCAACGTCGCCTCAAGGCCCTCTTTATCTTCCAATTGAGACTCCAGGAGCGTGACCTTCGCAGCCAGTGCTTCGAGCTGAGCTAGCGATATCTGAACGGTTGAGCTACTGTCGGCGGCCGTCACATCAAGGCGGCCCAGGGCATACTTGATGACATCGTTGAACTGTATCGGCACTTCGCGAACAATGGGATTCGTGGCATCAGTCAGACGCACTCGCTTCGGTGTGTCGCTGACCTGATCGTCACCGTCCTGTTTGAAGTGTCAGTTGTGCCTTGAACTCCGTATTAACCTTTTTATTTCCACAAATGGACTTACGTCGCTTACTAATTGCCGTTTCCGTGATGTGAGGAGGCCACCGTCAAGGGTCTCTTCTTGCGTAAATGTGGGCTGTGATACGGCACCCGAGGAATGTATATAAATATCAAACACCTCCTCCGGGAGCGGTGTCGGGCCCCAGGCTAGAACATCAGTGGGGTCCGCGATCATCTTGGCGAATGCTGTGGCTGCCTCGTGGGGTTTTGGCGGGTTGATGTCGTATGGGTTATCTCTGAGATGGGACAGGCACTCAATCGTGCACAGAAGAAGGGCGTTTTTACGCTCCATGTCATCAACCGAGTTGCGTTCGAGACGGAGGTCGACGTGCTCCAGCGACAAGGCGCTGACTAGAAGCATGACAATAGGTTTTGGCAGCTGGCGGCGGGCGCCTTTGCCATAGTTCTGCGCGGCAACGTTTTCTGCCGTCGCCGTTGAGCCGTCCAGGAAGTAGCCAAGAAGGCCAGATGTCCGTGCCGTGTGATCAAAGCCAATGACAATGTCAAAGTCACCAGGCCGAGGGAAATCGTCGTCGTTGGTTCTGGTCGCGTTTATGGCCTCTCGCATCTCGGTCGTGTCGGCTAACAAGACACTGAGCGAACCACTTCGACGGCGTCGTCTCTCCTGCTGTCCAGAGTCGCCTGATTCAGTCGAGGTCTTGCCTGGGTTGAGTGGGCGGGGATGAGTGTGGCTGCCAGCTTGGAAGCGTTCCACTGAGATGCCGGCAGTACTGACGATGGCCTCGACGTAATCCATAGCGACACCCTTACGCACGAGGATTAACACGTCCTTCTCGAGCGTCGAGATGGCTTCGAGAAACTCGTAGACAAAGGAGTACTTGCTGTTCGTGTCGACGGCATGTTTCATCATGGCCTCTTTAGACATAGGTGGGAGGCTGTCGTAGAATGTAGGCAGATCAGAAAAGTCCATCAGCTTGCGCAGCAGCTCATCAATACGGGCAACGGCCTCGGCACTTGGAACCTCGTACACATCGCGGGAAAAGACTTCACTAAAGTCCTTGATAGCCTTCTGGTTCTCTTTCTCGATAACAAGATCGGCGTAGTACTGGCGCGTGTTGGCAGCAAAAGGGAGTGTCACAACATAGCTAGAGGTGGTGAAGTTGGGTCCCGATAAGGATGGGAGATCATCTTCATCGCCCCCCATGGACAGAGGACTGGACGGTGCTTCGGCCTCATTCTTCTTGGCCTCATCGTCATCTCCAGCGTCATCACCATCATTCCCGTCGAAATCGTCAACATCAGCATTGACCGTATTACCGCTGCCTTCGATACCTACCAGAGGGTACTCAGGTTCGGGCTCAGGCGACAGCTCGAGGCCAGAAGTCGCCATGGGATCAGCATCAACAAAGGAGAGGTCACCGGGTGCAATCGTGACGGAGTGGATATCGGGTGCGTTGTTAATGGCGGCGGGAGAGATGAGAAGCGGCAGCGAAGTATCAATGGTGCCAGGGGCGTCAAGCGCAGCGTCTGCTCTGGTTGCCGGTGTAGTCGTTAATGGAACTGAAACAGGTAAGACATTACTTGAGCTACTGGTGATGCTCTCTTCTTGGGAGGCCTGCTGATGCGGCTGCTGCTCTTGCTGCTGGGAGGAGGCGGCCGCCATTTCTTCTTCGAGACGATGGATCTCAGCAAGGACAAGCGGGTCATCCTCGTCGGTCATACTACTGTCAACCATAGCATCGTCGTTGGCCGTTGAATCAAACTGAGCCTGCATTGCCTGCCGGAGTTTGTCGACAGCCGATATGGGCTGCCGGGGCGATTCGTCCATGATCGCTTCTGGGGCTCTGTAGATTTGCTGGGAGGGAGTGCTGGGGCGGGGATTGGAGAGATCGGTCGGGCTGTCAAACACACGATCGCGGCCTTGGTTGTTGCTGTAGGGAGGCGGTATAATCTGCGCCGACGAGGGACGTGGGATGGACGAAAAGGAGCTGCCAGTTGTCTGCGAAGGGTTGCGGGCAGCGCTTAGGACCGTACTAGCAACGCGAATCGGTCGTGTCGAGTCGTGAATGATAGAAACAGCAGAAAAGTTGTTGCTGCCGGCTGCGGAGGAGGAAAGGGGGGTTTTGGTGCCGCCTGGAATTTGTTGTCCGATCGGTTGGCCCGGCTGCTGGCTTTCCTGGGTAAGGAGACAGAAATCGGCCTCAGGCTGTGTTAGGAAATTGAGAGACGCGCTCCCAGTGCCACTGGTAGTGGACTTATCAGCACTGGCTTCAACAGGTGTAGAGGGCTCTTCAGATGCCCAGTCGGTAGATGACCGAAACAGCTGATTCTCCTGGGACGGGGTAGGGAGAGGACACGGAACAACCTGTGCTTCACCACTGGCAGTGCTGTCGGTATTTGGGGCCGGCTGCTGTGAGAGGACCGAGGGGATAAAAGATGGAGATTGTGATTTTGCAGCCTGTTGCAGTAACTCCTGCGAAACCTGGGACACTTTCGGTGTTGGAACCTCGTCGGGGATGGGGCTGCTGTCCTCGAACTGGTCGACGAATAGTGGCAGCTCGTCGTCTGGACCAATGGCAGTACGAAGGGTGCCGTTTTCTTCAGCCTGGGAGTCAGGAATCGTGAGCCCAGAGGGTAACTGTGGGCAATCTTCTTCAAAATCTGCCTCGTCCGGCGAGTTGGACTTCTGCGAGGAATGGTAGACCGAAGAGAGTTGCTCACTGGTGGGTGACAAACTGGGGAGGTCGTCTGACGAGAACTGGAAAGCAACGGCAGACTGCGGCTGCAACCACCCGTTCCTCTGCAGGGCGAGACGGGAGATCTGGGAGAGGTGGGATTGCTGTGACAGGCGGATGTACTCCTTTGGGTCAAAGTCTGGACGCGTGGTAATATCGACCAAATGGACAGTAGCTGCAGTTCGGAGGACAGTATCTGGGTCAAGGCGCTCCGGGTTGCGAGACACCTCGTTGTGATCAACGCTCTGTTCACGAGTGGCAGGAGGTGAAGAAAGAACACTTTGGCCTTGGCCCTGGCTCTGGCTCTGGCGCCGGCTTTGGCTTTGGCTCTGATCGTTGCCGGTCAAGCTGGGCTCGACAGCACGGCTTGTGTCCAGTCGAATGCCCCGTACAAGGCGTCTCTTGCGCGGCGGTGGGGTTGCGTCCTCGCCCGCGATTTCCTTCTCAGAAGGAGAGACAGGACGCTTGCGCTGCAGCCTCCTGCCGATGCTCTTTTCGGGAACGTCGCTGCCACCGTTACCAGACGGTGGCGTGAGAGCCTGAGACTCCTGGGACGTGAGAACGCTGCTTGTGTTGGCGTACGAGCTCTGAGAGGAGATTTCGACCGGGACAGACTTTGCAGGCGAAGACTTGGGCTTGCTAGACTTGGGTGCATGCGTTGCCGTAGACTTGGACTTGGGCTTGGGCTTTGGTTTGGTCTTGAGCGTAGACTGGCCGGCAGTTTGGATGTTGCGTGCCTTTTTGACCTGTTTCCAGTCGCGGACAGCCTCGCTGTTGGCGTCGCGTGCAGGAATCTAGAAAGTTAGCCCACGGCCCAGACTACCAAAAAAAAAAAAAAAAGTAAATAAGAATAAAGAAATAAAAACATAAAAGCATAAAATCATAGAACATAAAACTTCGCCAGTCGCAATCCAGACACAACATACCCAAGACTTCTCGTACGACTTGCCGGTGACAGCGTCGTTGCACCAGTCAATCAAATAATAACGGACGCCGCGTTCAAGCTTCTCATCAACAATGTCCTTGATGGCATACCACTCGCCGTCCTGGCTTTCTGCACCCTCGACGTCGTCCGTAGCAGGCGACGGCGTGGTTTCCTTTGCAGGATTGGTAGGCTTGGTAGGCTTGGTAGGCTTTGTGGATTTTGTGAGCTTTGTTGGCTTTCCCGGCTTCTGCTTGTTGTTTTTGGTGGATTTGGAAAATTTCGGCAGATTCGTGCTGAGAGGGAGCTGGGTCGAAGGCCCCACGATACTGCTCGAAGAGACGGTGGGATGGGAAGAAGGGCTTTGCGCGAGCTCGGGCATTGATGTCTGGGCTTCGCGTTGTGCCGTGGTGCGCGTTCGGCGTGTGGTCGACGATGAGGAGGGCAGCAATGCTGAAATGTTGTTTCGCTTTTGGGTGTTTTTCAAAACAGCTGAACGAAGTGACGTTGACTTGGACCGCGCGCGCGCCGTTTTTGAGCGTTCCCGGATAGGATCCCTACTTTTCTGAAGCGAAACAAAGAGGGCTGGCGAGGCAGAGGCTGCGAGGGGTGGAGGGGTTGCTGGAAATGGCTGAGACGCCGACGGTGATGTGTCGTCGTCCATCGGAGCGTCCCAAGCGCGATGCGTGTAGCCAAGATTAGTGGACGGATTTGGCAGAGGCGTGCTAGATATCACCACGTGAAGTGTCACGTGAGGCGCTATTGCGAATAGTGAAGCAAAGTAGCTGTGGAACGTCGACGAGCTGTGGGCGTACTTTTTTCGCGACTTGGAAGTGCAGAGGAATGTTGGTTGAGGTTGGAGAAAAGAAGAAAGAGTTCAGAGAGAATGTTTCGCAGAAATTGAAGACCAGAATGAAAGCAAGGAATCCAGAGAGCAGGCTGCCAGGTTCTTTCTCTCTTTCGTCGGCGCAGAGTGGCAGAACCAACTACAATGGGAGTTGGTCTGTCCCAATTAGGAAACTACGCAGTCGAAGCACAGTTTGGAGCTCTTCATGCTATTCATGTACCATCATTCACTGTGCCAAAAAGTCGCAAAAAAGTCTCCACAGCTGTGTAACGGAGAGGCCTTGCTTTGGCCTGGCTGAGTGTCATTCACCGTCTACGGTGATCATTTATGGCACGAGATCACTCCAACATACGCCGTATTGTGAGGCCATGTGCAATCTCTATCGTGCTTGCTTCTATTGTGATGCAGATTCGTTAACCGGCAGAGTCGTTCCTGCCAGTATGTGCTCACTTACTTGTAGAAAGTGTAGAGAAAGCTAGTCTACTGTGGTGAATATTTGCCCAATGCACCTTCCTGTTCGCAGAGACCCGTTTGTAGGAGAGGAGGCAAGAGCTGCAGTCAATAGATCTGTACGGCAGCTACAATTCACGACATACAGAAAGAGCAATGGAGTAGCCACGCCCCCCCCACATTCAGCAGGCTATTCAGCAGGCAGCATCGACCGTGAATCTGCTACTGGGGACCTCTCGATCATTTTTCAGCCTTCTCTCAGATTCCGTTTACATTTTCAGCAAGTTGCCCCAACCTGCCAAGTCCAATCGTTAAACAGCCCTAGCCACGAAACTTGCGCGACTTGCCATCATTCGACACTTTTAAGCGACTGATGGAATAATCGTCAAACTTCAGAACAACATCGAGACCTTCAAAGAGAACTCAAAGGTCAATTACAATGATCGAAAAGTGTTAGCTCGATGCTGATAGAAGATATAAGCTGCCACCAACACGTACTACCCCAGCTCGCTCCCGCCGCTAACGCTCATACCCCGTCAGCCGGGCGAAGCTCTGCTGGGGTCTGAATGAGACCTCGCCCGGCTGCTGGGAACGGCTGACCTATGAACTTATAGGGCACACGCACGTTCCACCGATGACTTTCCAAGACACCGAAGCAAGCTCGCTTCGTATCCCGTAGTGTGATAACGCGGCTGTCACGCTGCTATCGCGCCCCGTCTCCGCTGGGGTCGTTTGCGCACATGGAACTTGCCGATCCTCTATCCTCTCATCGCTGGCCCTCCTGCACCAGCTTCTGTTTCCTTTGAGGGATCGGTGAGAAGTTCCAAGAGCGTCGATCTCGACGACATCGCGCGTTGTTCTCGAGCACGTTTTCTCCGTGCTGCACTTCCAACCTCCGCATTTGTCCATTTGTCCATTTGCCCATTTGCCCATTGTCAAATTCTCGCATCTCACTGCAGCTCGCCCGCGGCACCTCCTCTCCGCTTTCAACGTCTTCTTGCGGCCCGTCCTCAAAGTGGCATGGCACTCGACTCTTCCCCTCACTGCCTCCACATACTACATGCTATATAACGCCTGCTTCCCGCCGCGAGACGGCTGTTGTGCCCCATGAGGCCCAGAGACGCAGCCCACGGTGCCCTGACGACATCCGCCTTTACTGTCCTAGTGCTTGTGTCTGTCTCCCTGCTGCTCGTCTTGCTCTTGAACATGAAGTCCTCAACCGCTTTGGCCGTGGCCGCAGCCACAGCTGGGCATGTCGCTGCCGGTGCCACCGGTACCTCGTCCACCTCCACGCTGCCATCGGCACAGCCCGCTACACGCATCCCGGGCATCTCGGCCTATGTCGTGCCTGCGGCCTTTCCGACAACGGCTTTTGCTAGCTACTATGTCAAGCCCGGCCCGACCAACGAGCCCCAGCCGGTGCTGAGCGACCCGGCTTTGAAGGAGACCTTTCCGCTCAACCTGACGAGCCCGTTCAGCATTCCAGACACGAACGACGATCCCATCTATTACCCGCAGCCGCTGGCCAACCTGAGCGATGCGAGTGCTTCTGCCGTCATCCAGGCCGCCACGTCTGAGATCAAAGACATTCTCTCTGCGAACCGGTCATTCCCCAACAACTGCTCGCGCTGTGTCGCTGCTTTGGCCGTCGGCCAGATGGCTGCCCGTCTGGCGCCCTCTGCTCTGCCTGCCGCCATGGTTGCGCTGTGTGAAGCAACGGGGTTTGCGTCCAACGAAACTTGTGCCACCAACTACGCCCCTGGGACGTTTGGTGCTGCGTGGACGCAGATTCTCGCGGCGGCCGATGTGACGGGACTTGATGGCCAGTACATTTGTGCATCGCTCAGCACACAATTCTGCCCCAGCCCCGGCGTGCAGTCTGTCAAGGCCGTCTTTCCCAAGCAGCGACCACCCCATGCAAATACCGTGCCAGCACGGAGTGGCCAGCGTGTCAAGGTTCTGCACGTTTCAGATCTGCATCTGGACCCGCGCTATCTCGTCGGCAGCGAAGCCAATTGTACTTCCGGCCTCTGCTGCCGGCCGCCCGATCTCTCGGCTGGCCGCACGGCTACCGCCAGCTCTGCCGGTCCAGCCTCTACCCCAGAGATATCCGTGCCAGCACCGCTCTTTGGCTACTTCCGCTGCGACTCGCCGTACTTTTTGGCACTTGCAGCCCTGCAGGCGATTGGTCCTCTGACCGGCACATCTGCTGAGGATCCTCTGGCCTTTACACTCTACACGGGCGACTTGGTCGCCCACGACCCTATCAATCAGCTCTCCGAGTCCTATGTCGAGTACGTCGAGGCCTCGCTGTGGCAGCTTTTCAAGGAGTACATTGGCGGGCCCATCTACTGCGCCCTGGGCAACCACGACACGGCCCCGGACAACCTCGATGCGCCGCAGGGCATCGACGACAAGGGACCGCTGGGTCGCCAGTTCTCGTGGAACTACGACTACGTCTCCAGTCTGTGGAAGCACTATGGCTGGATCGACGGCGCCGCCGCGGCCGAGGCCGCCCTGCACTACGGTGCCTACTCAGTCGTCGACCGCCTCGGTGTGCGGATCATCACCATCAATACCGACATGTACTACAAGAGCAACTACTACGCATTCCTGCACGCCGCCAATCCGGACTTCTCGGGCATCTTTTCGTTCCTGATCCGCGAGCTGCAGCGTGCTGAAGACGAGGGCCAGCGCGTCTTTGTCGTGGGCCACGTGCTCAGTGGTTGGGACGGCTCCAATGCGCTGCCCAACGGTGCCGATCTCTTTTACCAGATTATTGACCGCTACTCGCCGCACGTCGTTGCTAATGTCTTTTTCGGCCATACCCACGAGGACCAGGCCTTTGTTTACTACCGCAACAATGCCACCCGCCAGACAGCCGAGGATGCCGTTGCCAATGCCTGGGTCGGGCCCTCCATCACACCGCTGACCAATCTCAACTCGGGCTTCCGCATGTACGAGATCGATACGGGCTCCTGGGAGGTGATGGATGCGTACACGTTCTATGCCGATGTCGACACTTTCGAAGCACTTAATGTGACGGCGCCGTCTGATTCGAACGCCGACTCTGCCAGCGGCAGTGAGGGCCCCGTCTTCCGCTTTGAGTACTCAACTCGTGCGGCTTACGGCCCTGCCGTGCAATGGCCAGACGATGCACCGCTCAACGCCACCTTCTGGCACCGCGTTACTGAGGCCATCGAGGCCGACAAGTCGCACCGTCTCGTCAGTCAGATGAACCTGTACCAAAGCAAGAGCAGCGTGCGCACGCCCAACTGCACAAACGACGCCTGCTCTGCCGCCAAGGTGTGTTACATGCGCAGCGGCAACGCGGCACTGGGCCGTGCCTGCCCGCAAGGATTTAGCAGCGTGCAGAGCCCATTCACGGGCAAGAATTTTTAGTGTTTTTTGGGGGTCCGGGGGGAATATACAGCTGGCGTTTATTGGAAAGCGCTCTAATGCCTACACTGTCTATTATTTATATATATATATATATTTGGTTTACACAATAGAACAAGGTATTTATTTTACGTCTTCATCTGCGCCTTCGCCGTCTATGTCTTTGTTTCATCGCCCTGGCTGGCCTTGGCCGACCGAAGAGCAAGGTGGTAGGTCTCCAACTGTTGAGGCGTCATCCGCCCGGGGCTCTTTACAGACTGGTCCTCGCCCTTCATGCTCTTGGGGAAGACAATCACATCACGAACAGATCCGGTCCCGCTCAGGACTGCAACCAATCGGTCAAAGCCCAGCGCAAAACCGGCGTGTGGTGGGCACCCGGCCCGCAGCGCGTCCAGCAGATGCCCGAATTGCGCCACGCCTGCGTCATCCATCTTCAAAATGTCCCGCATGACAGCCTCTTGCACTGCTGCTACGTGGATGCGCCGGCTGCCACCGCCCAGCTCAACACCGTTCACCACCAGATCGTAGTGGTCGGCCTTGGCGCGCAGCGGATCGGTTGTCAGCAGCTCAAAGTCCCGCTCAGTCAGGGGCGCCGTGAACGGGTGGTGCGTCGCCGAGAACCCAGCATGCCCGCCCTGGCCCGGGTCTGTCGTGTCGGCGTCGGTCGCCGTGAACATGGGGAAGCCGACCACCCACAAGAACCGGAACGTGTCATCAAACGGCAGCAGTTCCTCTTCGACGGCCGCGCGGTACGCCTCCAGCCGCAGCAGGCCCAGTGCCGTCGAGCCACCGCTGAAGAATGGCGCCCGCTTCCGAGCCTGTAGCAGCAGCACGTCGCCGTCTTCAAGGTCGGACAGGCTGGCCAGTTCCGGGTGCAGGTCTGTGTCGGTCAGTGCGTCAAACGCCTCGTGGCCCAGCGGTGCGAGACCGCACAGGGGCTTGCTCGAGTCGTAGACCATAACGGCCGGCATACCGTCAGGGTTCTTGCTGATCGCTGTTGGCAGCGCATCAAACAGCCGCTGCACAAACTTGCGACTTTCTGACGGACTCCCGTCCAGCCGCAACCGCCAAGCGTCAACAATAGGGTCTTCAAGTGATGTGATCATGCTTGTGAAGTTCGAAGGGAGGATGTGGTCCAGGCGGTGGATCTACAACGACAGAATGCGTCAGAAAAAATAAAAAATGTTAAACCTGGAGCCTGTCACAGGCATATCAGTGGTTCCTTACCTCGCCTGGGATCCGCAGATCGGGCTTGTCAGACCCGTACTTGGCCATGGCCTCGTCGTACGCCATCCGCAGGAAGGGCTCATCCGGAAGCACAGCATACGGACGTGTTGACGGCGTTCCTCTACCCCGCGAGAGTGCTTTGACCGGGACCGGGATGGTTTCGTTGCCGTCGCCCGTACCATTCTTCACGAGGCGGTATGTCTCGCCCAAATATGCAAACAGCTCCTTTGTGTACCGCTCCACAGCCTGCATGACGTCCTCGCCCGTCGCAAACGCCATCTCCAGGTCCAGCTGTGTAAACTCGGGCTGGCGGTCCGCGCGCAAGTCCTCGTCCCGGAAGCACCGTGCAAACTGAAAGTAGCCGCCTGCAACGCCCGACGCCATCAAGATTTGCTTAAACTGCTGCGGGCTCTGTGGTAGCGCATATGCAAAGCCACGCCGCCGCGTAGGCACAATAAACTCGCGTGCACCTTCCGGTGTCGACTTGAAGAGCACGGGCGTCTCAAATTCACGGAAGCCGGCAGATGTCAGCTGGCGCCGTGACCAACCGGCGACGTCGCTGCGGAACGCCAGTCGCCGCTGCAACGCTTCGGAGAAGCGCATCTGCAAGTGGCGCGCCGTGGCCGGGAACTGTACGCCCTTGGACACAATGATGTCGCGGGGGAACGCATTGAGCACCTGGATGCCTGCAAGGCGCACGAGCGCGTTTCGTGCCTCGGCTTGTCCGCCACTAGACACCTCTTCGACCTGGCCCGTAACAGACACGGGACTATGCGCATTGGTCGCCTTGAGTTGAAGGTGCAGCTCGTGCTCGGGACTGCCTTCCACCTCCCATGCCGAGCGCACCTGCACTGGCCGTGGTCGGCCTGGATGAACGACGTCGACGAACGCTGCCTTGGTCGAGATGTCACGACGCTTCCCAAGAAAACCATGCACCGTGACAGTGGCTCCTACACGGAGGTTATCTGCAGGCGATTCGGGTGCAAAGTGGACTGTCGTGTATATTAGTCCGCGTCCAGTCAAGCATATATGTCTATATAAGTCTAGATTGCAAAGTCAAATCAAGGTGTCTTACAGCTCTGTTTGTATTCATCCCACAGTTTGGCTTTGTCTTCAGCTGTGACTTTCGATGTTTTGGAGCTTTCTTTAGCAAGTCGTGCAGATGAAACACTGAACAGCCGGCATAAGGTCGGTCTCGGTACTGCACGGATGCCACGACAGCAGAACCGGCTTCGTGAGGCCACCAGGGTCTGTACGCCATGGCGTGAAACGGCTGTTGTGCTCATGGCCACTGTCACTGGGTGCTGGTTGTCTATGCTATAAGCACATAGCGATATAGTAATAAAAAAAGGAAATATCTAAGCAACGGCAATCTATCGCGAGTCAGGATCGCTGTCGTCGAGAACGTGTGGTTCCTGAAAACGCCGGGAGCTCAACACGGTTGATGATGATACAGTGCGATGAGATACATCAGGCTGTTGTGCACTGTAAAGAGGTCTTCCCGGACCAATAACCGCCCGCGCCGAGGACCCACATGACACTAGCGCGCCGTCAAAAAATATATATAACAAAAAAGCTCGGAAGAAGCTTTGAGGCTCTCTCTTTTCCCTTTTTTCCTTCATCCTTCCAATTCAAGTAAATGTGAGTAGCAACTTTCGATGCCACAACACCCACCGCGCCGTCCACCGTTGCTAACAACGACAGATGATGAAAGCCAGCGTGTATTCCTAGATGATGCTTTCCACCCTCCGCCGCAGGTAACTCTCCTTCTTAACAGGAGGCTCAAGTGGTTGCCTGTATGTGGAGGGACCGGAAATCGTGAAATAAGCGTTCGGCACACCGACCTTGTATTAACGGACGCGATGACGGCACTCTGACCAACACTTGAATGAAGGAGGCAACCTTTGCTGACGCTGTTTGGGGATGGACACGCAAAGGGAAGCCACAACATAAGGGAGGCCGAAATGGAGAGAGGGAGAGACAGGACGGCGAGACACAACGTCGTTTCTCATGTCACCCTGTGCCCGCTGTCTTGCTTTCTCGCGTTGCTTCCGGGTATCCTGCATGCCCTGTCATTTCTTGTCGTGCTCTTGTTGTCGGTTTCCATCTGTTTTGCTTATCTTTGCGTCACATTCTACAGGGACCCGGAACCCGCAACAGCTTCTGTCTAAAGTTGGGCAGGATTTTGCTGTTGTTGCCGCTATTACCTTTTGTCTTCTCCCTCGTCCTTTCATTGTTTATGCCTTGTTCGTCTGTCTTGCCATGTTTTGATTATTACTATCGTTTTTCATAGCCCTACTTCCCAGCTAAGCCTACCGGATAGAAAAATATATCTTGCTAAACATACTTACCTAAGTGGGAATCGACGTGCCTGGCCCCTGACCAATCAGGGGCGTATCGCCCTCGCGTGGCCGCTGGAGAATTGTATGGTAAGAATCCCCCGCTGTCCCAGTGCAATGGCTGCCCGACGTCAGCGCCTTCCATGGCACCTAATTGGCGGTTTAATACGTCGTAAAACGCAGGCCGCCGTAAACCACATTGGCCTGCAGCCGCAACACAGCGCCGTTAGCGTCTTCTCTTGCCCATTCTGGCGCATCTCCGCGTAATCCTCTTGGCTGTGCCTTCCTGTGCCTCGCTCGCCCTGTCTGTTGTTCCTTCCCATTAGAATCCCAACTTTGCAGCCTATTTATCCTGAATACTTGCACTATCGTCGGCTTCATTCAGGCCAAATATTGTATCTCACATACTTTGTACGCTTGTAGCGCCGTTTCTCTCTGGCCGCGCAGCCTCACCGCCTGCCGTTCTCACCATTCCCAAGAGCGTCTGTTCTATCTCTTTAGGCCAGTTCGCAGCCCTGCAGCAGCTAATTCCCGCCGCCGCCGAGCATTCCACCTCTCTCCACCCAGCCTCTTGCTTTTCGCTCTCCTTTCCTCATCGGTTTCCCATTGACTTGATTCCACCCCCTTTCCTGGTTGTTCTGTCCCGGTATCGTTATTTATTCCCCCTCTGCCATGGCGTTGGTACCAATTGTCGCAACAGTCGCCTAAACACCCAGCTACGTCGTCCCTGTCCCAGTCCTATTTCCCTCGTCTGCCGCGAAACGAGTACACAAAGAAAGCCCGCCCGTCGAACTCGTTGAATCCCTTAACGCCCCTCGATCTCCTCTTAAAACCTGCGGCTCCTAGCTACTCGCGCACGTCCTCTGTCTCTCCCCTCGCCCCCAACCGACCTCCTGGCGGCCTGTCCGCCTACGCCGTGCTCAAACGGTTCAGCCTACATACGACGTAATTACACCGCGGTCTTTTCTTTACTCGCCCTTGATCGCCCCGCCCTTGGTAGCCCTTGACAGCTGTCTGACAGTTTTCGACCGAGAGCGGCTTATGCGCCTGCGGCATCCCCGTGTCGTGCCCTGCCCTATTCCTATATCTGCGGCCCTGGTTGTCGATCATCGATTTTTACCTCGCGGGTTTCTGGCAACCCTCCAGTTTTCGGCCTCAAGACGTAACCGGGTCGTTGGATTCTAGCCTGTTCGTGCATCGGTTTTCTTCATAGCGTCACAGACTTTATAGTACCCTCTGCGCCCGCGCCCCCTCTGCGCCCGCGCCACCAGAACACCCGCCCTAAGTCGGCAGCTGTTGCAGCTCCCCGACCACCATGGCGAGCTCCTTTGAGAAGTCCGTCAAGGGCGCGACCAAGGTCAAGGTATGTATGCAGTCTTTTGACGCTGTCCGTCTTGCCTTCGTTCTCTGCTGACCGCCCTATTTCTCCACCTCCAGCTTGCGCCGCCGAAAACAAAGTACATCGAGCACATCCTCATCGCCACACATGCAGACGAAGCCGGCGTCGGCGAGGTCTTCCGCGCCCTGCAGTACCGCCTCCACGACTCCACATGGACGACCGTTTTCAAGAGTTTGATTACCGTCCACCTCATGATCCGCGAGGGCGCCCACGACGCCACGCTTTCCTATCTCGCCAAGCACCGGAATATTTTGGCCCCAATTTCGATTAATGATGGTACGTGGCAAGACAGGAAGGATACATGGCGTCCAGATGTACCGTGCTTTGTTTGTGACGAAAGAGTGAATGTTGGATGGCGGGCTTGGAGTATATTGCTAACTCTCCTCTACAGCACAGACACAAGGCCGGAACATCAGGCACTACGCAACCTACCTGAACGAACGAGCACGAGCGTACCGAGACACAAATTGTGACTGGGTGCGAGTTAAAGAGACACGCCTGGAGAAGCTCACGGTGGACAAGGGCTTGTTGCGTGAGACCGAGGCTGTGCAGAACCAGCTCACGGCCCTTTTGAAATGCAGCGATGTGAGTCTTTTCGTGCACGTCGTGGTGGAACCATCCGAGTCGGGTAGATTGTGTTCTGAGTGCTAACAACTTGGGCAACCAGATTATCGACGGCGACCAGCTAAACGAGATCACCATCTTTGTCTTCCGCCTTTTGGTCCGGGACCTGTTGGCCCTGTTCCAGGTTCTCAACCAGGCCATGATCAATATCTTGGGTAAGCCACATAGCACGAGACGCAAGCAGGACCACGCAGCATCAGTGACATGGGTAGCATAGTCGGTACTGACACACCCATGTACAGGCCACTTCTTTGAGATGTCCAAGGTCGACGCCGACCGGGCAATGCAGGTGTACCAAACCTTTACGCGGCAAACCGACCACGTTGTGCAGTTCCTCAGCATCGCCCGCCAACATGAGCACCAGACCCGGGTTGAGGTGCCCAAGCTCAAGCATGCGCCCGTCAACCTGGGCCGCCAGCTAGAGGAGTACCTCAGCGACCCCGACTTTGAGGTCCACCGCAGACAGTACCTAGCCGAGCTCGATGCGAAGAAGTCCAAGGGCAGCTCAAGCGGCTCAACATCCAAGCCGCTGGGCGGCGACAAGAGCAGCTCCACAAACCGCAGCAACACAACAGCGGCCAAGCCGTCGTCCTCAACAGCAACGAAGTCGGCGGAGACCACAAACGGTTCCAGTAACAACAATCTCATCGACTTTTTCGATACCCTTGAGCAGCAAGTCCCAGCGCAAGCACAGCCTGCACCACAGCAACAACAGCCGCAGCAAACGGTGCAAACCGGCATGACGCCATGGGGCCACGTGGCGAACAATGGCGTCTTCCCTGACCAGCAACAGCAGCACGTCGGCATGTTCCAGCAGCAACCAAACGGCTTCGGTGCACAGCCGACTGGCTTCCAGTCTACCAACCCGTTCCAAATGCAGTCTACTGGTGCAGCTTTCAACCTGCCGCAACAGCAGGCCCCGCAGCAAATGCAGCCTGCTTTCACAGGCATGGGTTTCGGTGGGTTTACGCCACAGCAACAGCAGCAACCACAGCAGCAGGGTTTCCAGCCTACGGCTCTCGGATCGATTCCACAGAACTCAACGGCGTCATTCCAGCAGCAGCAACAGCCAGCAACCCCTTCGACCCTGGAATCACAGCACGTCGGCAGGGTGGCCGGCCAGCAAGCCACGAACCCGTTCAGACAATCCATGATGCCCACGGGTGGTGTACAAAACATGGGCTCCGCCTTCAGCAACGGCAGCACCCCGAGCCCACTTGTCGCCCAACAAACATCGACGAACCCCTTCGCCCGCAACTCGCCACAAACGGCACTGCCGTTCGGAACGCCAAACTCAGCTACCGGGACCGGCTCTCCAGCCGCGCTGGTACCGATGAAGACGGGCACAAACCCGTTCGCCAAAGACTATGGCTTGCCTCAGCAGGAACAGCACCTGCGGCCACACACAGCAGGCGGTGTCAGCAACAATACACCTTCGATGGGCGCTGCCCCGCTCATGCCACAGCAGACAGGCAGCACAAACCCCTTCCGGCAGTCTACCTTTATCAACCAGAACACAGGCATGGGCTGGCAGCACAACCAGAACACAGGTGGCCTGCTAGTCCAGCTCGAGACGGTGCCTGTCTTCCCACGCCCAGGACAGCAGAACCAATGGCAATAGGTAGTTCGGCTGTTGTAGACGGGCGGCATTCCCTTTCCCCCTCCTTTTGTTTGGCCATCTAATTGCCACCCGCTTTTTATTATCTCTCTTTGCTAGCTGTTGGCTGTCCACCCACTGTTGACTGTTGATTCAGCGAGGCGTTTATATTCCAGGGTTTTATCATTTTTACCAAACTCATTTTATTTCATTTTATTTCGCATCTTTAGTTCACCCGAGCTGTTTTCTATTCCATTCTCCATCTATGCTGTTCCACGCCTTATGCGCTTTTTCTAACTTCCTCTATTCAAATACATATTGAGAATTTAGTTTTCATTTGATAAGCAAAGATGCCTACTGAAGTGTATAATCACGCCCGCTTTATTGTGAAAACTCTCAGCAAATAGTCCTCCTTTTATAATTATGATACAAGTGGCCCTTGACACAATTTCATAGGTCCACTGTTTTTATCCAAAACGCCGACTGCGATGCATATACAATAAAAGATCAAATCGAACAAATAGAGACAGAAATAAGCCACTCGCTACCTCAGTAGGAGTCGACCTCCATCTTGATGGGTATATTGGATGGGTCCCCAGCTGCCAATGATGCACCGTACGTTGCCACGCCCACGGCAGACGACCCTTCGCGGCCCGTCTCTTTTTCGTCGTCGACAAAGACGGCCAGACCGGAGAACGCCTCGAACAGCGCCCGCGCGCAGTACTCGTGCACATCATAGCCGCCCACCACATGACTGTTGTGCTCGCGCGCGCCTTGCAACCAAGTGTTGCGATACTCACCGGGCTGCACACGGAAGCGCGAGGGAGCCGGGTCCAAGCCCTCGTAAGGATCGTAGGGCCCGTCGGCTGCTGCCGCTGCTGCCGCCGCAATCTTGCGCTTGTCCTTGAGACCACGGATCGTGAGTCCCGGTGCATTGGAGGCGTTGTCCCGGTTGAGCAAGGCCTGCTCCTCGGCATTGAGGAGCCCCTCACGTTGGTGCTGGCCGCGGCGACGGAGCATGATACGCCCAGCTGCCACGCCGCCGTCGTCGTCAGGTGCCTTGCTGAGACTGTCGAGATCGGCCTCGTGGGCGCGCACCTTGGCCCGACGCTCCTCTTCGTCTTGGCGCAGGGCTTCCAACCGGCGAGTGCGTGCTGCCTCCTTCTCCGTGGCCATGCGCGCCTTTGTGAGCTCGTCGGCGCGCTCACCGCGGCGGCGGTTCCGGTCAATCTCGGCCCGGTGCTCGGCCTCCCACCGCGACAGCTCGGCCTCGGCAGCGCGACGCGCCGGCACAACCGTGCCGACGAGGTCCATGGTCAGGGACTCGACCTTTTCCAGGTATTCGTTGTAGTCGTCGAGGCTCTCAAAGTCGTCCTGGCTTTGGTTAAAGACTGCCGCGACTCGTCGGCGCAGGTCGACTTCCCGCTCAACAACAAGGTCGTCAAAGAACGGTTTCCGAAAGTCCTTGCGACGCAGAGTTTTGTGGCAGCCGGCGTAGGGGCACTGGTTGGGGCCGGCAAAGAGGCGGTTGACGCAGTTGGAGCACATGGGGTGGTAGCACTCGGGGTTGATAAGGAACACCATGTCTTTGTTCAGGTAGCGGATGGTCTTGCAGACGGGGCAGATGTCGTCGACAGACCCGTTCGTGGTGCCGCCAGTGGCAGCTGGGTCGACGACATCCATACTTCCTGAAGAGTATGCCACTGTTGCGGTCACTGGAACTCTTTGTAGAGGATTGTTTCGGAGGAGTTGGCCGATGGAAGAGGAAGACGTTAATCGACTATGCAGCTCGTGGCCGGTCAATCGAGAGTCGGCAACCGCTTGTACGTTCTCACGGCATTGGGTTAGAGCACACTCGACTTGATGTTATATGTGCTGCGCTCGTTTTTAGAGGATTCAAAGGACGCAGAAGGTCGAGCTACCGCCCTCGGACGTGATCGTGGTCGGCGACAGGTAGAAGCTGAAGTGGGAGTGAAGAAAGAATTCAGGCCTGGGAGCTTCTGAAGCTACATATACCAAGATTAGTCAGATTTTGGCAAGGCTGGACCTTTGTTCACAACTCAGTGCAAAGGGCAGCCGTGATTGGCTAGCGCCATGACTGATGGCGGGGGGAAGGCCCTAGAATCTCAATTGTAGGCGTTCGGCAGGGGCGCTTGGTGCACTAGGGCGGGGCGGGCAGGTGCATTTCGTCAGCCTTTCGACCTCCTTGGTCCCAATGTCAAAAGTCGCCCTGCTTTCTGACCTCCTGGTTTCACTCACGCGACTCTTTCTCTCGCCCACCGCACATACCTGGGAGATAACACACCATGGCTGACAATGGTACGTGCTTTATTTTTTCTGTCAACCCACTACGTCCCAACGGTCAACACGTACTAACGGGCACCAACAGAACCCACGCCCGCCGAGGAGGCAGCCGCCCGCGCCAAGGAGCAGCAGGAGCAGGATGCGCTGCCGTACAAGTGGACTCAGACCATTGGCGACCTGGATCTGACCGTGTCGATCCCAGGCAACCTCAAGGCACGCGATCTTGTTGTGGACATTAAGAAGACGGCGCTGTCGGTGGCCATCAAGGGACAGGAGCCGTTCGTCAAGGGCGATCTCTTCCAGGCGGTGCGGCTGGACGAGTCGACGTGGACGCTGTCGGCGAACTCGGACGGCACCAAGACGATCGAGGTGCACCTGGACAAGGTCAACAAGATGGAGTGGTGGCCGCACGTGGTGACAACGGCGCCCAAGATCGACGTGACGCGCATCCAGCCCGAGACGTCCAAGCTGTCGGACCTGGACGGGGCCACGCGCGGCATGGTGGAGAAGATGATGTTTGACCAGCAACAGAAGGAGAAGGGCCTGCCGACGTCAGATGAGCAGAAAAAACTTGACATTCTAAAGAAGTTCCAGGCGCAGCACCCAGAGATGGACTTTTCCAACGCCAAGATCAGCTAAGCAGTCAGAAGCGGATGCGGGGATACGTCAAAAAGACGTAAAATTTGCTAAGACTATGATATTGAATGAAGAAAAATAGCCATTTGAATTGCCGTAAGTTGGTAACGTCTGTGGAATATGATGCATAGTCTCACAATTCACAAAATATGAGGAATGCCTTGTTCTATGGAATGCCAAAAAAGTGTGCGAGACCGTTCCTACGGGTGTATGATGTGTTGCAAAAAAAAAAAAAAAAAAAAAAAAGAAGAAAAAGAAAAAGAAAAAGCCTCCAGAAATGCAAACATGCTTACATGTTACCCGGAACATGTTCCAACATATCCATCAACGCCATATCCTAGCCAGTAATGCGCCAAAAGAGCCTGGAAATTATACACAAATATTTTAAGACATAAACTGCTTGCCAAGTTTCGCAGCTTTGAACTTGCTGATGCGCGGACCGCCGTCATCTAATCCCACAGGCACGACGGCCGACTCGCTCGCCTGTAGAAACCCGCCCTGTTGCTGGATGAACCGATTGCGTGTCTTGTGGTATTCCGTAGCCGCCTCCTGCATCAGGATACCAGCATCCAGCTCGTGGGGCTCTCTGGGCTGCGTCACCGCCGTTCGCTCAATGACTTCGTCGACATGCGTCCTGCCTTCTGGGCCGTCCGGTGCGACTGTGCGGTCCTCGTCGAGGAACCGGACAGGAGCTTGGTGGGGGCCTTTTGGGAGACCGCCGTTAGCAGCGGCCGTGCCATCGACATCGCCACCCACACGGGCCTGTTTGAACCGGGAAACGCGCTTCGGTTTCTGCGTGGCATCACGTGCCGGCGGCGGCTGGGGAATTGTGCTGCTGGTGCCATTTTGTTTGCTCCCACGTTCTACGATGACCTCACTCATCGGGTCGACCACAGGCTGCGCATGCGCCTTGGCCTTGGCCTTGGCAACCACAGAGGCAGAGGCAGAGGCTAGGGATGCAGCCGGTGGTACGGTCTCCAATGGCGCAATGTCCACAGAACTGGCAAACGACACCTTCTTTGCATCGTTACCTGTGGCCTTGACCTTGGTGCGGAAATTCTCTGTCGGTTCTTTCAACACCGATGTTAGACTTGCAGGCGACTTGGGCGATTGCACGTCACCATTTGCATTTGCCGGGGCGCCGTTGGATGCATTGCCTACAGCCACCGCCGCAGCCTCAGCGAGGCCCGAAACACGAATCCGGCCCAGGCTCTCCGCAACGTCGTCCGTCGTTGCAGCAGCGGCACCTTCGGCCCCAGAAGCCGCTGACGGGGCCAAGGTGGATGAATGCTGCAGCGGAGCCACACCCAGCTTCCGCTCCAACTCCCGCATTCGCTCGCGGTATGTCTCGTCGATGACGCTGTACTTGGACCGACCGTGTTCATCCTCCGCGTCATCATCATCTTCGTCGTCATATTCTTCGTCGTAGAAGTCATCGTATCCCTCGTCGTCGTCAGACGTGCCCTCTTCTAGGTCGAGCTGTGCGACAATCGGTCCAATCTCGGATATACTGTACTCGAGCATCTCCCGGCGGAGGGCCGCCTCATCCGCCGGCTCGTCATCGGGTACAACCGACGTCGAGGCGTCAACAACAGACTCCTGGTCCTTTGCACTGCGCATAATGTTTTCCAGCCGTTGCGCCGCAAAGGAAGTAGGCTGTGGGAAGGAAGAGTAGGAATCGCCGGCCTTTGCATCCTCAGAGAAAGACACGGTTTTGCGAGCCGACGACGTGTTTGGTCCAAGTTTCGATGCTTGGGGCTTCTCTTTCGTCACGTCTTTCGTCTGCTGTAAAACCTCCGAGTCTTTTCGGTCAGCAGTGGTGTCTGTTGTCTTCTTCTTGGCCGCAGTGGGGCCACCAGGTGGAATTTCATCGATGCCGGCCTTCTTCAGCGCCTCCATCACCCGCTCTTGTGTGTCCGATGGCGTGTGTAGCTGCACGTCGGTCACGTTTCCATCCTCGTCCAGTTGCTCGACAATGTCCGTGACGGGGCCATCAAGGTCACCTCCATCGCCATGACCACCACCATCTTGTGCGTCCCGTTCGGTCTTGTCTTCGTCATCCAGCATCTCCGTCAGCCCGCCGAGCTGCAATGCCGACAGCTGCTTCACCACCACCTCCACCTTCTTTTCCAGGGTTTCTGTGTTTTGGTGCACATAGTCGAGTCGCCGGCCGATGGCGCTGGCAATATGGTCGGTGCTTCGAGTAATCGTCTGCCCCTGGCGGGCACCAAACAGGTCGCACACGGTCTGGTGGTCGACCAGCTGGCCGTCAAAGTCGCGGCGGATGCGCACGAGGGCAGCCTGCTGCGCTTGCTGTGTCGCCTTGTCGTCGCCGGCGACCTTTGCCCGGGCTTGGTTAACCTCGTCGGCGAGGGCCTCGTATTCGGCGCCGAGCAGGCGCCAGTGGTCAAGTGCCTTGCTCAACTTATTCATCTGTGTATCGAGTTGCGCCGCGCGGTCTTGGAGATTGGCAAGCAGGTCGTGCATCTGCGATAACGCCGAAGCCTGTGGCAACGGCGGTTGCGTTTGTTGTGACATTATGGTAGTGATATGAAGGAAAAAGGAAGAAAGGGGGAAAAGAAAAAAAAAAAAAAGGGGGGGGGGAAGGAGAAGAGGAAGACAAAATAGGCAGGTGAGGTTCAGTCGCGCAGCATTCATGAAGTCACTAAGCAAAGAGGCGACAAAGTGAGAAAGAGCACCCTGACAGAATCAGCAACTGTCGTCCCCCGCCCAAAAAAAAAGGTGGTCCGATAAGAGATAACAATCACGTGTGCGCGTATGCTCTAATTGCGTTCGCAAGACCACTCTACATTGTAAACTGCACGTGGAGAACGCCGGAGAGTGACAGACAGCGGTCGAGTAAACCTCGGTTTACGAAGAGTGGAGTCCTGCACGGAACCTGAGCCATGATCTCCGATCGCCGTCGCCAAGCGATGCCTCCGTTTCCAATTGCTTCGTTCACTCAGGGTTATTTACTCTTGCGTCGCGCATGTGAGAACGAACTGCGTAAAATTGGGCCAAAGAGGGTATTCCAGCTGCTCGCTTACACACACAGCTGTCGAACAGAAACCCTGGCGACTGACGCCATTTCAACTGCATGCGACGGCCTTCTTGCTCACTGCTGTGCCAACATCCTCCTTGACAGCCTGTCGGCCTCATAACACACTCGTCTTTCCAATAGTCCTCCTACGCCTCCTCCTACTGCCAGTCCTCCCGTTCCTCTTCTCTCTCTCCCTCACATCTTTTCACAATGTCCCAAAAAACACCATCGTCAACTGCATCGGACTCCAACACGCCTGGCGATATCTATGAGCTCCAGGGCCGCCCCGACGCCATCGCCGAGGCCGAATACTTCCTGAGTGTCCCGTGGTGCCGTGCCCACCTCAAGCCTGCCGAAGGCCGCCCAAAAGGAAGTGCTGCGACCAAGGAGATCCGTATCGTGCAGCCAGGCTCACGTCGCCGTGTCAAGCCTGCCCTCAACGCCGACGGCTCCTTTACAAGCAGCACCAAGACAATTGACAATGCCTTTTCCACAACATTACACACACGTGACACGATTGGCGCCTTTATCATCTTTTATGAAGAGCCATCCATACCGGCGTCGGCTGGCGTCAGCCCCGGGTACCGGCCGCCCATTCTCGAGCTCAAAGCCCTGATGAGCATTGGCCCAGGTATCAACGGCCACATTGGCGTGGCGCACGGCGGCATCGTGGCCACCATCCTTGACGAGGTGCTAGGCCTACTGATGCCGCTGAACCTGGCGCGCGACAGACACAATAAGCGCATCGGCGCCACGGCGCCGCCACTGCCCGCATCGACCGACCCCAACGGCCCCGAAGCAGCCGCCGTGTCGTCAGCTACCGTCACCAGTGGCTTCGTCACAGGCTATCTAAACATCACGTACTCGCGTCCTGTCCGCACTCCGGCGGACATTTTAGTGACGGCGCGGTTCGTCCGCAAGGAAGGGACACGCAAGTACTTTCTCGAGGGCTCCATATGGGACGGCAAGTCTCAGTTGCTGGCCAAGGCGGACCTTTTGTTCATTGCACTGAAGGAAAGACTATAACAGGTATAATTCGGGCTTGGGCTGCGCAGACCTCATTGCACCAAAATACGGAGTAGAATTAGAAGGGCGTTATGAGTGGAGGACACCTCTCTAGCCGCGCCTACCATGTCATGACATCTGGTAGAACATTAGCATATTCTGAGAACTGCACGATATACATAGATATCCAATTTCATACTCATTGGTAACGCTATCATAATTCTTGTAAATCCAAAAGGCCGCCTCTGAGGCCGCTTTGCGCGAGCCTGTACCACCCCTGCTATGTTTGATTACTTTAGAGAATAAGAAATGGCAAGTGAAGTAGACACGGATATAAAGAGTCAGTGCATGGTAATGACAGGAAAGGGAACAAATGAAATACATGTAAACAAGGTATCAAAACATTGCAGGGGAATAAAGGAGCGAAATAGGTTAAAACCAAAGACACGCTATGCTGTCGTATATACCAAAATAGAAAAAGGGAGAAAAATAGGGAGGGGGGGATATGAAAGGAGCGGCTGTGGGAATCATGTGTTGGTGATAGTAGATGCGATGAGGGGTATCTTCTTGGCTTTTTGTTTACGCTTGCATATCTTCCAAAAGTTATGTTGCGGATGCACTGCCATGTAGTTGTGGAGGCAAAGCCGCGGTGTAATCACTTGATCCGCTTTCCATCCAGGAACTTGGGGCTCTTGGTGTCGTAGTACAAGTTGCGCTCTTGCGTCTGTCTGCGCTGGTCAAAAGTGACGCGTTCATCTTCATCAAGTGTGAAGGCCTTTTTCAGCCAACCAAAGGCACTGCGCTTCTTCTTCAATACCGGCTGGCCCTTGGAGTCCTGCGTCATCGTCGTCACGCTACTAAGCATGCTCATACCCATCGAAGATGGAGCATTGCGTAGGTGGTAGGGCCGCGACGGGACCTGGCCGGCCGTGTGCGGGCGCTGTTGCAAAGGCGAGTGCGGACTTGCCTGAACAGGGCGGAAATACTGCTGATCTGAGTGAGGCGAGGGAATAACGTTCGGGATGGCGGGCGGTGAGTAGTCGTGGCCTGCACCGCCTACATTAGTTGGCGTCGCGTCGGTGACCTGCACGCTGGCCGTGCGTTCCATGTCGGAGCTGTAGGCCGAATCTGGGCCCGTAAACGTGCTGTAATTTTGATAGGTCCGCGGTGATGCAAAGACAGGGCGGTGCAGCTGTGGTGCGTTGGGCGGTGGCACCAAAATAGCGTCCGGTGGAGTCGTACGAAGAGACACGCGTTCACGGATGGACGTCTTTTTCTTAGGGATGCCTTTGTTGAACTCCGCGTCAATGGTCCTGTCGGAGGAAACCGAATCCGCAGGCGAAATAACGCTTGAGGACTGCCTCGACAATGTGGAGTGATTATCGCCGTGCGATCCGCTGGACAATGGCGCTGTGGTACTTCTGTAGCTCAGGCGCTCTTCAACAGGGGGGATGAACAGCCGCGGCGACGGCACCTCAGCACGAGAGCGTGGTTGTGACAGTGTGAGATCCGGGCTGGAGATGTTTCGACCACTCTCGGGAACACTGGGTGAGGGCAGCGGAGACGCTGTCGGCGTATAGATCTTAGGTTGCAAGATATAGAGGGGTTCGTCGTCTATTGTCTCCTTCTGCGGCGAGAGAGATCCGGTTGGGCTACCAACAGCTCCTTCTAATGCTGCAGTTTCGTCCCTGTCTTGGTCGACTGTGACGCGCAGCGGGATTGGCATAAGATCGTGTTCGGAAGACGATGTGGCTGGAGCATCCTTGACGACAGTCGAATTTGATTTGATCGTCACAGCATCAGCATCTTGGCTGTTCGATTCTGCCGCAGGCTCATCTGACCTGCTTGTTGCTTGTTGTGTCTCGACGGGAACCTCAATGGGATTTTGAACCGTGGATTTTCCGGAGCCTAGTAGTTGTTCGCTTGACACATCTGCTGGCGGTGTATACTGAAACGAAGGGACCAGCGTGGCAGCAGCAGTGGCGTTGTTGCTGTTGCTGTTGTTGTTGTTGTTGTTGTTGTTGCTGCTGCTGACTGTGCCTAGTTCCAGAAAGTTGGGTGCCATTATATCACCGAGCGCACTGAACCGAAGAGAGAGGCGAGGCGGCATTGGGGTCACATTAATACCAGGAGACAAAGGTGGCGTCGCTTCGTAGGACACCCTAAATGATGTATCCTGTGACTCTTGAGACTCTTGCGACTCTTGTGATACACGACTGGTGAGCTCTGGTAGCGTGTACGGCTTGACGCTGAACTGTGACGAAAATTCAGTTAGTATGGGAAGTCAATAAATACAAATTGGAAATTGTCTCAAAATGCAATAAAAAAATCTCATGAGACAGGGCAGGGTGGCAACATACTCGTGTTCGGCGGCTGACTTCACCGGCGCACCGATCCATCTCAGTCACCATATCGGCCAGCTTGGAAATCAAAAGATCCAACGTATTGGTTTTCTCCTCCAGGTCGGCAAACGCATTCAGCCAGCCCTCGGCGTTTCCGCGCATGGCCTCAAAAATCTCGACCACCTCGGCTGGCCGCTCGTGACGCCATGAACCATTTTCTTCCTTGGTCAAGTAGGCGGTAAACTCTTTTGTGGACCGTAGGCCTTCCGAGACATCCTGGATCGTCTGCACCAGGGCGGTCGTCGTCCGCGACAAGATGTGCTCAATGCGGACGTTGCCCTCGACAATACGAAGACGAAACTCGCGGTCCTCTAGCATTTCCTCAAACGCAGGCAGATTTCCTAGTGGCAGCTTGAGGTAGTCGAGGCGGGTGTTGAGATCCTGCGTCGCCAATTTCAGGTCCTCCATGGCGGTCTTCAGAAAGTCGTCCACCTCGTCGATGTGGCCCTGCAAGATTGCGACGACCTGGGCATCGCTGTTGGCCATGCCCTTGAGCAACAGGTACACACCAAATGCAATTTGGGCCAAAAGCTTGCGCAGCTCGTGGCAGTTCTGGGCCGGGCGCATGCGCCACAAGGCGGCGGGAGGACCTTCGGTCTTGTCCTGATCGAGAAGGCGATCGCGGCGAATCTGTGGCGTGTCGACCCGCAGTTTTGGCTTCATAGAGAGAGTGCCGGATGAGACTTCGGCAAGTGATTCGGCAAACGCTTCCTGCATGGTCGGGATCGGGTGTCGTGGGATCGGGGGTTTCTTTGGCCGTCTGCGGGGCGTAGCTTCTGCCGGATTTTGGGTTTGGTCAGGTACAGGCGACGCAGCAGATGCCGAACGCGCGGACTGAGGTTGAAGGGAAGACAAGCGCACAGCAAGCTGGGCATTTTGGCCGTTCTGGCGCAAGGATGCCGCTGCCTCGGTTGCTGTGGACGTCATCGTGTCGAGTCTCAATCCGCTCAGCGACAAGTGAACAGAACAGGGCCGATTTGGCCGGTCGGCTACACCGACAAAAACAGCGTACAACCAATGCCGTGGTATTAAGTTTCCACCCAATGGCCAGCCACTTGTGGTCTGCGCTAGCTTGCAGACAAAACGCAAGATCAGTGCAACCGACGGAAGTCGGATGCCACAGCTGATATGTCAGTAAACAGGGGGAGGAGCCCAGCTGATTGGGCCGTGTAGAACGTGGTCAGAACCAAGTCGTATAAATGTGCAGAGTAGCACGACGTGCAAACCAACGTCCAGTCAACACAGTGGCAGGCACTCCGGCCCTAACGCTGAGGCTGGTTTAACGTGCAGGAGACGTTGACCAAGGCCACGTAGTAAGAAGTGTCAAGTTGTCAGGAGCTGTGTGCCAAAGGCATGGCGGAAGTGCAATCCAGATTGGGATAGAAAACCCAGGTCCGGATTCGTCGAGAGCGAGCGAGGTGACAAAGGTAACAGGAGGGCGAGAGTCTATATCGACGAAGCCAGTCACAAAAACGGCCCGAGGAAATGGCCAGGGCAAAAGCACTGGTATGAGATCGTAGTTGACAAGTATGATAGCGATGATAGCTAGATCGGCAAGCAGTCGGATTCGACGTGGGATGCAACAGCCGAGTTCGACAAAGTTATTCCTTGCTAGGAGTGAGCAAGAACGGTGTAATTGTATCCAATAAGACCGAAGCCGTGTTCAGACGGAGCCGTCGAGTTGCGAACACGCGTTGTTGGTTGGTTGCGAGGGAGGAGAGGAGGCGAACTGCAAAGGGAGGGCAAGCTAGGCAACGTACGTCCAGGTGGGAGAACAAAGGAACGAAATCGAGCCGTAGACGCTCTGTTGAGACGGCCTTGCTATGGAGCCGAGCCGGACAGCAAGGGATATGAGACGAAGGGGGTCGAGGCGAAGGTAAGAGAGATAAAGGATAAACAACGTCAGCAGAGAAGTAGATAGGCCAAAACAGATGCCAGAAGGAAGGAGATGCAGCGACGTGAGGCGAAGGGAACAAAACAAAAACAATGAGAAATCAAGACACGAAGGAAGTGTCAACAGGGCCGTTTGGTAAGACGTGAAAGGGAAAAGCAGGGACGGCGGTGCGTTACAAGAAATGAGGGCGAGAGAGACCAAGAGGTAGAGGACCCTGCGAGATGAGAGATTGCTTTCCGGAGGGTTTAGTTTGGGGGCTAGGGGGCCATGGGGGACGGAGAGGACCAGACGTGAAAGAACAGGAGGGAAAGGAGAGGCCTAGGGCGAAAATGCAGGCGATCGAGCAGCAGGAAGAGGACCGGACCAAGGGGAGATAAAATCGTTAGCGTGAATACAGTAGCGTGATAATGTCTCTCTGCATTGCTACGTAATAGGAAAGATACTTTACTTTGTAGGGAATCGAAAAAAAGAGAAAGCGCAACCGGCCAGCTGAAAGAGGAAATAGGGAAATAGGAAACGCGCTAATCATCTAATCACAACGTAGAAAGAGCCAGTTCCTACGGCAGGTGCAGATGTATTGGCACATTGCAGGTGCGGTGATCGAGGGGTAAACCCAGGAAGGCTGGCTGCAGCAGGTAATGCACATTTGCATCCATACCATTCGAACAGGGGAAGAGCAGAAGAGGGATGCGTGAGGCGTGAGGATGTGTAAGAGGATATTAAAAATGAGTGAAGGAAAGGGGTCGGACGGAACCGAATGCGGGCGACAAAATAAATGCCTAGGAAACAAAGCCTATACTGTGGAGAGAGTGTTGTGAAGGTGCAGGAGACACAGGGGGCAGGTCAGCAAAGGAGACAGACGCAGGAACGAACCACAATTGTCCCATTAGTTTCAACATTTGGGTTGCTTCCAGGGCCGTAGAGAGGAGGCGGCGCAGCAAAGAAGGAAGGGGAAGGAAGGACGGCGCGTGCAGTAGTAGCAGCTCCAGTGAAGGATATCAGAAAAGCCGAAACCATCTCGTTCTTGTGTCGACAAAAGGACAGCGGAAGTGCACGACACATTTACAATATCTTACGAGAGAGATAGACAGTGAACAAATAGAGAGCAAAGGCCCAAGAGTTTGCAAGCCCACAGGGCCGAGTGGCCATGAGAGTCAATGGGGCCGTTGTTGGTGTAACAGATTCTCCGGCTATGGGTCTTTGGAAGGAGAAAGTCCCTGGGCATATTGGGCGGGGGGAAGGGGGGAAGGCGGGTGCATTGTGACTTTCGTCGCGGATTAGGCGCGTTGCTTGAGCCACGGACGTTGCTTCCGGGAAGCTGTGCATGTACGAAAGTGTTCAGTGCTTATGTTGAAAGTATCATACAACATGTACAGCAATGGAAGGCTATCCCACAGTACTTCGTACGCTGCAGCTCCTGCGGCAGGCGGATCCGTCTTGATGCACATCAAGATGCTCCCTTCCCTTCCCACAGCATCACATCACATCCCTTTTCGGCTGTGCATGCTGGGACCCTGGCTTGAAACGAAACAAATAGCGAGCAAACGAGGGCAGGGGGGATAAACACGAAGGTTGAAACGAAAGAGCTTCTGGTCGATTTGACTATTTTTGTCGATCGACCAGGAAAAGCTGCGTGGTAGAAGGGTGGCGAGGGTGGGGAAAGCTTCACACAACTGCTTGATGGTCTGTGATCTTCGGTGATGTTTTGGGCTTCGCTTCAGTGAAGTCGAACAGAGAAGTAAAGCGAGCAGTGGTTTGTCTTTGCAGCGTCTGGACGTTCTTACAATTCTCCGTGTTCTGTTTTTTTTAAAGAAAAAAAATTAATAATGATAATAATAAAGCTCGGTATGCAAACTACGGCAAATCGACGCGGTCAAACAGAGCGAACATCGCGCCGTCCCTTCGGTTTGTGGCAAAAGAGCTTCGGGCATTTCTCAGTAACTTTAAGCCAAGGAATATGTGCAAGCTGAAATGGCCCGTTAGGATTTGGAGATGTGCTGCAGGACTGAACATCGGACGACATCGTGTCACCGTCTTCGACGCCAGTCGCTCCTTCTTCATCAAATACACATACCTTAGCGTGTCGTGCCATTTTGGTACAGTGGCTGGGTGGGTGCCAGGTAAGTGCAAAGCTCTAAAAAGAAGGAGCTCTGAGATGAGCAGGGGCCAGCGTCGCCGCTCAGAACAAGAAAAAAGCACCGTGAAAAAGCGGATGAACAGGGGCCAGGGGTCGACGGTAAGGGGTAAGGCAGGGGTGGAGTGCGCTCCGAGAGAATCTGGGCGTGCAGGATGAACGCACAACACGGGAAAGAACTGGGCCCAGAATGCGTACCCGGTTTTGGAAGGAGCGGCCCAGGATCAACAGAACATGCAGAGGAGCTGCTGGGCATGAAAAGAAAACACAAAGAAAATGTAGCGCAATCTAGACCCCAGCAGCCCTCTTGTGTTGCATAGAACCGTTATATTGTTTGCACGTGCGTGTACGGGCGGGCGCATCTGCCCACGTCGATTTAATCAATTTCTAGGCCGTGTTGAGTGGCCAGGTGACATGATTACCGATGCAAAAGACACGAAGTGCATCGGCCATTGTGAAAATTGGGTGCGCCGGTTTTGGGTAATCAGAACAGCAATGATTGTGCAAAGTATCATTGCCTAGCCAAACAGTCAATCAATGGCCTTTCTAAACGTATCTCGCCGTTTCGAATCAGGACAGACCCGCCCGGGGGTGGCAGTGTCAGCAGGGGGCAACGCGACGAGGGAGCGATTCGCGATACTGACCAGGCAAGCTATGATCAACTGGAATAGCTGTCTGTCATACCCAGTATGCAGTGCAAGGTCAGCGTCGACAGAAACACGCCAGGTTAGTGACAAGAGAACGATCCCCAAAGAAATGGAGAAAGTGGGAAGCTCTGGGAGTGTAAATAACCCTTGCCTGCCACATAATTATCTGGTATTTTATCGAATCCTTCCGGTAGTGTAGGAAGGCTATTTAATTCACTCCGCACGGCTGTATCCCCGTTTTAATTCAGAGCACCTGACGAGTGCGGGTACTTTCAAACCCGTTTTTTATTTCTCGGCTCATGTTTCTCGTTTCTATTCTGTACCGTTCAGTGCCTTGACATGCCGCACCAGGTCTCTTGCTGCAGATTGGTAACGATGGCCCGTTTATGGGAAGGGGAAATCGAACGCGAATAGGGCCAATATGCTCACCAGGTATCGTACATAACGTGACAGAGACCAGGAGCAACAGGGATTGAGAGGCTTAGCCAAAACTTTCCGCACTTGTTTGCCAGACGTTTTCCTTCTTTTTGTTTCTCATCCCCAAAGCGTTGGCACTTTAATTGTTATAATACAGTTATTAAGACGCCTGGTGGTGTCATTCTCGTTCACTTTAACCCTTTTTTGTTTGGTCCTCTGTCTTGTTTCTCACTCGCAGGTTTGTATGCACAGTGGAATAACCTCATTTAAATACCCTTAGTCCGGCCTACATAAGACGCCAGCAAACAGCCGATACAACCAGACAAGAGTAGCAAAATGCATTTTGCAACTGCAAAGGTGGCATTCGTACGTCGTGCACATCGGCGTTACAACGATGGCTACAGCCGAGATTACAGTCACAAAAAAAAAGGAGTTGATGCGGGAATACCAAAGGCAGGAGCCAACTGATCGTGTTCATTCAAAACAACACAAAAAAGCATTCAAAATTCTCCACTCATTTTCTTTTGTCGTTCGTTTCTTGTTCAACAGCCAACCGTGTCATCCAGCGTCCTCCAGTTTGGCCCTTTATCAACGGTTTGCGTCGACTTGTTTTTAAAGAGAGTGGCCAGGACATTGCCCCAGTTGAGATCCAAGCTTCATGCTAAAGAAGATTAAAGTCATGGGAAAAGATTCTAGAAGAACCCGAATCGCGCTCGGTTGAGAACAAAAAGGAAGCTGCTCGGAAGCCGACGGTCATTCATCCGCAGCGCGAGATGTATCAGTCCTACAATCTAATTGCCTTCTGCCGTTCAAGACAAGGGAGCGGTATCACGACATTAATACTTGGAGCATAAAACAAACCACAATCTTCATTCGTATCGCCACAAATTCTTCAGCCTTCTCAACCCCAGTGCTTCTTTATTTAGAATGTCGTGGCTACAATATGAAACAGAAGCGAGTCTTGCGCAGCGGGACCTATTACAGGGAAAGGCGATCAGGGTTTCTAACGTGTTAATGTGCGTTCTTCGTCCTTGCTCGACTTGGCCCGACTGGGTAAGTCAACAAACAGCCTTACCTCGAAACAGCCTCGTTTCGTGTTTCACGATGCAAACGACGGACGATGGATAGACCCGCGTTTTACATTATTCTGGGTTAAGGGCGGACCACCTACGATCTCTAATCGGAGCCATCCTACAAAAACCTCACAGTACTTGCTTGTTTTTTTTCTAGTCGTGTCATTTTTTCTTGGCCAATTTAATTCCTTTCCATCTTATGATCATTCACGCCACAATAATGTGGTTTCAGACCCACCAATGGAGTTTTTATTTCTTAAAAAAAATCCCAATATTAGTACCCCATTGTGCAATTGTATGAGAGTCTGAGTCTTTTTATATCACAAGCAGAGCCACCAATGTTTCATCGACTCTTTGCAATTGACTCTTCTCGCTGGGTCGATACTCATTTCAGATGAAGAGGCTCATTGTCTGCAGTATTTATTTTTGTATTTGGTTTCTTTTTTTGGACGACCATGAAACAGCAGGTTACAGCTTTGCTACGGTGGCGGTGTCTGGGGAGGGGAGACACCGAAAATTAAATTAATGAATGGCAGAGGACAGACCAGGTCACGACTTACAATGTCCTCACATCAATTTGTATGTCGTACAAAGTCGAAATTCAGTAACACGACGCATGGTCATCCATTCTCACACTTTCTGTTCCACGGTTGTTATTATCACAGAAGACGACAAACGTCACAAGAGAGCACAGACAGGCCAAGCTCTTAACTTATTCCGTCTAAGTCACACAACGCAAGACCATGACATAGAGACGAAGTTAGTGTCTCAAAACTCTTGAGGTGCTAAAAGACTTGGAAGCAGAGCACTGGGGACTCTTTGTACAGCTGGTGAAAAGTTGCATTAGAAACAAATGTCCACGTGCTCTTATATTCTTGCAGGTACATAGCCGAGTACCGATGGGAGCAGACTGGGGAGCAGACTCGGGAAGTAGTCACGCCTTTTGAACTACGGCGCAGTATTCTTTGTCTCTATATTTTTTTGTTACAAACGACACTTTATACCCTATCAATCAAGCAAGGATGAGGAATTCATAGCGGCCCAAAATCTACTAGACGAAGAAATTGTCTAGAAATTACAGATTATAAAGTTAAAGGCCATGCATATTATATCATGAGGAGGTCTTGCAGTTGTTAGATGTATTGATATTGGTCGTTATACATACGACTTTTGCGAAAGGAGCTCACTACCTCACTGCCTGCACTACTGTGGATTTACCTAGCTACTCATAACATGGTCAATGTAGCACGGCCGGTTTATGACTGTTTAATTGATATTTGTTTTCCGCATGAGACGGTATTTTGTATGCTTGGTTCTATTGAAAATATTATTGTCCTTGACTTACCTTTCAATAATATTTTTTTTAAAAAAAAATGGTAATTAAACAGACTATAAGAATATCACAACTGGAGAATATATCCGTACAAAGTAAAACAACACAGAAATAAAAAGTAGAAATAAAGCCACAAATCACCAAATGACAGAGGAGGACCGAATAGACACGAAAGAAAAGAAAACAATAGGCAACCTTCCGAATTCTCTGGGTTGTTGACCACTGCAGGCTTGTAGTGGGCGGATTCAAACAGAAGCCAAAACTCAATCCTCCCAGATTCTGCCACTACACACCGCCCTGATTTTAGCTGAACAAGGCTGTCGCGATTCAAAGCCACGCTTTTTGGCGTAAACCTTTAACCAACACATCTGATGCCGACATCCCCTCACATCGCAGCCATGCCCTACATTACAAGTGTACACGAGTCGTTACCCTGTACGTCCACACTACGCAGCCCGCCCAATCTGTCGCCACTTGGCGATTGCTAACGCCCGCCCCATGTAGACGTCGACCCTGAACCAACACCAGAGCAGCGCGCCGCTGCCGAGGCCCTTGTCGCCCAAGAGCGCACCACCGTTCCCGACGATCCTCACCATGCTCTCCTGCGCCCCCCCTACGAGTCGAAACTGACGCCCGCCATGCAGGCGGAGGTAGCCCGCGTTGCCGCCAACCAGAGCGCCGAGGCCAAGGATGACAAGAAGAAGCAGACACAGCTCTCCGCCATAGACCTGTCCCGGTACGAGGTAGATGACGACGACGACGACGACAATGAAGTGGCGACCACCTCGGATGCAGCCGCTCTCCGCACACGACTGACCCGCGCCTACACCAGCCAGACGTACTTGCGTGGCCGCCGTGCCCACTTGGCGTTGCTCGACAGCTACGGCAAAAATGCGTGGCTCGTCGGCAACTGGCAGACCGAGGCGGACCTTCGTGCGCTCGAGGCAGACCTGGCCGCGACGCGGAAAGACATCGATCTTGTCACGCTACGGCGGCAGCGCGCACAGAACGAGGCCGCAGGTGAGCTGCGAAGCTTGGACGAGACGTGGCGGACTGGCGTTGGCCGTGTCCTGGAAACAGAGGCCGCGGCCGAGGAGCTGCGGTTACGGATTCTGGACGCGCGTCGGCAGCGAGCCGAAAATGGCGAGGACGTCTAGTAGGAGAGGGAGAAGGAAAGAGAGTGAGAGAGAGAGGGAGAGAGCGTGTCTAACGAAGACTGGTCATATCATGCTGTGTGTATGGAAAGGCGCCTGGCGTTGTGAGTTTTGAATACCAGTATTGAGCACTGTTTTTATCTTTTTGCTACGGACGACACAGTGAAGCGATTATAAACGCTGCTATAGTGCAGCGCTTTTGGCGCATGAATCAAATATCGTAACAGCCTGCCTCAACTAGAAACTTACGATGTCGTGAAAGAGAGGACGAGAGGAACATGATCGTATTGCAAAAGAAGATGAAACAACAATAGGAGTCCCGAACGCCACCACCGTCGCCATCCCTCAAACTAAGGACGTCCTCCTTAAGGGTGTTACACTATGTCCTTGAAAGGTACTGGGCCCTATGGGGTGTTTGTGGAGTGAAACGTGTTGTAAATATGGAGAGATTCTCCAAAAAAGAGGCAAGGGACGAAGAAACAGATACGATAGTATCTCGAAAGAGAAACAAACCAAACAAACTGCAAATTAATAAAATAAAAGGAGACGAAAACTGTTAGGCATGATAAAAAAACACAAAAAAATCATCGAGTAATGACCAAATCCGCCTCCGGATTCCACTTTACCGTTGACCATAATTTGTTCCTTGACGGTCGTAAGATACCGCTGTAGATATTTGGCACATGTATCAAAATCAAGCAAACAATCTTAGGAAGTCTGCAGAGGATCCAGGTCCTCAACACCAGTCTTGACGCCCTCGTATCTTGTCCGGCGCATAATACCTTCAACAGGACCCAATAGCCGCTGGAAGGCAGATTTACCCAGCGTCGCGACCTTGATGTCGGTCTTGGCAACAATCGTCGCCGCACGGGGAGCGTCATTGAGCAGCGCAAGCTCGCCAAAGAAGTCGCCCTTTTGGTAGTGCTTCACCGGGCTCTCGGTACCAGACTTATAGACCGTGGCCTCGCCGCTCTCCACCAGGTAGAAAGAGTGCCCCAGATCACCCTCGCGGATGATAGTAGCGCCAGCTGCAAACTTTTGTGTTTCGAGGGCGTCGGCAATCTTGGAGCGTTCATAGGGCGTCAAGGTAGCCAGAAGCGGCACTTCCTCGAGGAAGCTTTCGTACATGCGACGGCGTGCAAACGTCGACTCCATCAGGATGCGCCGGAATGTTAAGCGGTCAAGTGCCCATAGCGTGCATGCAGGTTCTGCAGAGATGACTGTGGCTGCACGAGGTGCGTTGTACATGAGGGCCAGCTCGCCAAACGAACCTCCGGCCGCGATCGTATCCACCTTTGTACCGAGACCCTCAGGCCCGGATTGAAGGGTGCCGGAGCTGTTGACATAAGCGTCGAAGCTGCCTTTCTCGACCACGTAAAAGAAGTCGCCCGAATCCCCTTGAGTGATGACCTGACGCAAAAAAGTTTAGCAATCTGCACTTTGACTCTTGACACCGGCCCAAAGGGGAATTCAACCGTCGCTTACCTTGATGCCTTTTGTCGGAATTGGCTTTTCCATCAGAGCACCTAGAATCTGCGCAGACTGCTCTTCATCCAGGTGGCTGAAGAGGAAGTTCCCCTGGATGGCAGCCTTCAGGCGCTCGAGCTGCTCGGCTGACTTCTGGTGCACCGGCGGCGACCAGTTGTCGTATGAGTCGGTTACCGGTTTTAGAGACTCTGCGGACACAGATGTACGCCGTCCGAAGTTGTATTGTGCGGGGTACTCGCCGGGCGGGGGCGAGCGGCCGAAGTTCTGCGAGAAGTCCGACGAGGAGTCTGCTGGAAAAAGGGCGCGGGACGGACCGCCGACGGCGCCGGACTTGAGGGCAAAGGGTGACGTTGGCGACGAAACGATATCGTTCTCGTCCTCCTCAATAACTTGCTGCATAGACCCTGCGTTATCTGGAGCCCTCCTTGAATCCGCCGACGGAGGACCGAACGGGTTTGAGTTGGCCGCAAAAGGGCTTGTGAAGCCTCCGCCAGACATGGCTAAAATATGAGAGAACTGGAGAGATGGCGATCGTGTCGTCGATATCGTAATGTTCGGTGAGGTAAGGTCGGAGTATTGCAGGGAAAATGAAGGCGCTGGTGGATAATTTGAAAAAGACAAAGCCTTTAAACGGAGGTACAATTTGTCGTGGAATCTGAGATATGGCCCGACGAAATCGTAAGGGAGATAGAACACAGGCGTACGTTCCACGTGGATTAGGCGTGTCCGAGTCTGTTGCTTGTAGCATTTGTTAGTGTGCACAATTGGAAGACTAGACAAGACCACACATTCATTAGATGTCGTGGCAATGCGAATGTGATGTTGTGCTCTTGTGCGCGGCGTCTATGTTTTGAGTGTGCTTGCGGCTATTTTGGAGGAAAAACGGAGGGTTGGTGGACAGAGCTGTCAAACAGAAGCAATTGGTCTGTGTTGAGCGAACTTTGTTACAGCAATTGCCCGGGTTCACAGCCCCTTTCTGCCCCTTCCTTGCACGATATCGATAACGTAGTGAGGGAAAGATGACAGAGGAGAGCGTGTCAACATGCTGTGCATGGGACCCAGGGCTTGAGGCTTTTCGTTGCGCCTTTTCTTGAAAACGACTGCTGGTGATACGAAGATGGGCCTTGGGGAGACTGGGATGGGAAGTAATGCATAATAACAAGCAGGAGTTGAGCAATCGGCGAGGTGACGATAAGAAAAGATTGGAACGCACAGGTTCGGCTATAGCCAGAGCTTGTGAAGGACAAGGACAGCTCAGCTCAGCAGAAACGAAGCCTGGGAGATGTTTGATGATGCTCGACGGTGAGGAAGATGGCAAAGCAGTTTCCGTCCACAACTGAGCTTGTAGCGAAACAATTTGGTCAACCTGTGAATGCGGAGGCGTGACGCAGCTGTAGAGGGACGACGAGCTGGCGATGTAGCGGACGGTGGAGACGAGGGAATGGGAATAGAAAGAGAGATTGGGAATGGTTTATGATGTCGTCTGGTTTGGTGGCGACAAATGAGGGGTGGAGGTGGTGAATTAGGTTGTGGAGTAGGGTATGGGCGACAAGCACGAAGACGGACGGTGGATGACAAGAAACAGAAGGAGCCAGGAAAGACAGAAAGAGGCTTTGAATGTAGTAGCTTACCTGGTGGAGGGGTGCGATAGTGCTGGAATGCTCGAACTTGTTGCTTATCTGCGGGCAAATCAATCCGCCTTTGTTATGTCGTTCTTTCCTGTCTGGGCGGCCTTGCTGCCTCCTGTCTTTGTTCTCACAACCCAGCAAGTGGGGTTGTTTGATCAAAACACAAAATGGAGAAAGAGCGATGAGGAAAGACGGCACGAAAAGGGGCGGCAGGAGAGGCACGCAATAAGAGCATGCGTTGATTGTATCGATGGCAGACTTGTAATGTAGGATGACAGCTCAGACAGCAGCGAAAAAGAAAGAAGAAAGGGAGAGTCGAAGATGGAAGGATAGAAGCTTTGGGCAAGGGGAAACCATAGAACAAGAGCAGCTGGGAAGCTGGGAAAAGAAAGCAGAAGGGGGGCGGAAGCCAGGGGAAAAAAGACCCAGAAAAACAAGGAGAAAAGAGGTAGGAGCGCTGGTGGGAGCAGCGCAAGGCAAAAGTGCCAGTTTGCAACAGTGTTGCTTCCTGATGAGGTTGCTGAACGGCAGCAGTGTGTGTAGTGCACGTCTGGGGCCACTTCGAAACGTACGTCGAAGAAGCAGCGCAGCGGCGGGTTAACAGCCCCTCACCCAAGCTCGCAATCCAAGGGGCCAGTCAGCGACGCTGGAACCGTTCTAGAAGGCGCACGGGCCACCATGCGGCACCGCCCCTCTTCCGCAAGTGGAAGGACTGGAACGACAGAAAAAAGCTTCTGGAGCTTCTGTGCAGCCGGCATTCCACACTACCCATCTGGGCAGAAACAAGATTGAGTGCGCGAACGGGGAAGGAGGGTCGGATCGCCTATGGGCAATATGTAAGACAGGTGAAGCGAGCCCATTTTGAAATCGGGCACAGCTGGCACTGGTGGGCCTCTCTCGCTCCTTCTTTACACATTCCCAAGGACGCTCTTTCCTTTCCTTTCGGTTTAATATGCATCAAAGCGAATGTCCGTGTCGGGAATGACCTTACTGCGACAGCCCCCTGTGGAGTCACGCAACGGATGCACCACTGCGTCTTGGAAGCCGGGCAGGAGGCAGGCTCCCTTTCTTGCAGCTAAGACGTGCTTGGACTTGGATGCACGCGCGGACTGATCGCCACTACGCGTTAATCCCTTGCGTCTCCGCCGGGGTCACATTGCGTCTCTTTCAAAATAGTCGCTCGAGCTTTTTGTGTCGCTGTTTAGCCATTCTAGCTGGCATGCATGTCTCTGCCTATCATTACGTTAGGACTTGTCCCTGATTACTTGTTATCTGTCAAATTTCCCTGTTGCCTGACGTTGTTACCAGCCTCGCATCTTACGTAGGCTGGTCTCTGTGGTTGCCCGAAATAGAATATCACGTGACCAGACCCACACCTGTTTCGTATGCTGTGGGATCAAATGCGAGACGCGCTGTGGCTGAGCCTAGCCAACTAACTAACGCCACGGGCTAAGTTTCTACCTCCTGGAATTCTGCCACTGCGCCCGTCATCTGTAGCAGAGTTGCCAGCAAAGGGGGCAACAGCAAAGCAGCCAGCCATCATCCAACAAAAAACAGGGCGATGCAAACTCGACCTACGTCTTGCCACGACGCGACATCTGCACTTCTTTGACAGACGGCAGAAACAACACAGCGAGGATAGGGACATAAGAAGAGATACTGAACGACGCAAATTGCAAATCGACGTCTAAAGGATGGCGCCCCGCGACGATGAGCCGGCCGATCTGGGCCACCCGGACTCGATTACCTCCGAGAGCGACTCGAAGCACGCCGAGAAGAAGAAGAGCAAGAGACCTGCAAGTACGTGAAACGTCCTCGGAAGAGGGAATGTGGATTCCGGAGATGCCGGGCGCGTTCTTGCGCGTTTCCTGGCGATCCGGCGGCGCGATATTGGGCATTGGGATCGGTGGTGATGATGGCTCATCATTGTCGTGATGTCGATGGCGATGCTATGGACCAGTTTGACTGACGATGCTTCTGCGCCCCCGTGAACAGACACCGCTTTTCGGCAACAACGTCTCAAGGCATGGCAGTAAGTTCGACGACATTTAAATGACACAGGAAGTCGAGACACAGCGGGAGAGAGTACACCCGCTCACAACGCATCACAGACCTATTCTCACGCCTAAGACCGTGCTGCCGCTCTTTTTCGCAATTGGCATCATCTTTGCGCCCATCGGTGGCGTTCTGCTCTACGTTAGCGCGCAGGTACAGATGATTCAGCTCGATTACACCAACTGTGACAACCAGGCGCCGACGGCAGGTTTCGAGGCCATGCCGTCTGACGCCGTCAAGATGCAGTTCAAGGCATCTAGCAACTCAACGACGGCCGCCGCTATGTGGAAGCGCACGCCCATCGAGGTCACATACGACGGCGTCAAGGTGCCTTTCCCCGTCAACGTGTGCAGCCTGCAGTTCGACATCCCCGAGAGCATGGGCCCTCCCGTGCTCTTCTACTACCACTTGACCAACTTCTATCAGAACCACCGTCGCTACGTCAACAGCTTCTTCGACAAGCAGCTTAAGGGCGACGTTGTCAGCGACTCCGACGTCAAGGGCTCCAAGTGCGACCCGCTCGAAGTCAACAGCACCGGTGCCGCGTACTATCCTTGCGGTCTCATTGCCAACTCCTTTTTCAACGACACCTTCTCCAGCCCCGTGCTGCTCAATGTCCAGGACGGCAGCAGCGACAACGAGACGTACGTCATGCAGAACCAGACCAACATTGCTTGGAGCTCCGACAAGTCGCTGTACGGCAAGTTCCCGTCGTCAATGAGCTACTCACAGGTCTCGCCGCCTCCCAACTGGATCCACCGATACCCCAACGGTTACACCGAGTCGAACCCGCCGCCCGACCTGTCCACGGACGAGTCCCTCATGGTGTGGATGCGCACTGCTGGTCTGCCTACCTTCAGCAAGCTGGCTCAACGCAACGACACCACCGCCATGCGCAGCGGGACCTACCAGGTCGATGTTATTAGCTGTAAGTGTTTGACTCGCCTGGTCACTCGTGCGGGTGACGGACCTGCGAATGATTGCTAACCCTCTCTTCTTCTCTCTAGTCTTCAACGTTACCGAGTTCCGCGGCACAAAGTCCATTATCCTGTCCACCCGTACTGTCATGGGCGGCCGCAACCCCTTCCTGGGCATTGCCTACCTCGTTGTCGGCGGTATCTGCATCCTCCTGGGTGTTGTGTTCACCGTCACGCACATGATTAAGCCAAGAAAGCTGGGTGACCACACATATCTGTCCTGGAATAACGCGCCGGCGCCCTCGCGACAGGCTGATGCCGGTGGTGCTGGTGGCAGTGCTGTCCTCGCATCGGGCCGGGACGTCGGCGGCAGCGGGGCGTAGAATGCCATGTCCAAACCGGCGCAGTTGGTTGCAGCGTTTGGTTCCGGAAAGAATCCCATGCGGGCAAAATAGTCTCGGTGTGTGCAGACGTACTTTGGATTTAACTTTTTGCGGCCGAATTTGTGGTGCACTCCCATTCTCGTCGCTTTTTCTGATTCCTTAGCTCTCATCTTGTTGCTTCTCTTGGCTTGTTTCTTGTTTTTTGTGCTCTTCTTTTCTTTTTGGCTTATGGATGTTTTTCCGACTATTCTCATTTCGTGTCATTTATTTGCTTTTCACACCGTGCATGACAAGTATCAACACACTCGAGCGGCCTGGACGCTGTAACTTGTATTATGCACCTCCACAGCAAGAGGCAATTGCTTCGTATGCTTTCGTCCCCGCAGTTCACATTCCTCCATTTCTATGTAATTTCTCTGTATAATGGCGTTGCGCAAAAGGGATATTTTTGTATGGTTAAAATAAATTTGATTTTATGGATCCCTCCTTTGGTACTATCTCCAGTGAATGCCTTTTATTTGAAATACACGTCCTTTTTTCTCATTTTGCTCGGCTGCTTCTGCTCGTCACGTCTCGAGGCTCAGCAGACAGCTCCATAAGATGCTCGAACCCACAGCTTCAGTCATCAACAATAAAGTCTTCAATTTTTTCCTTTTCGCAAACGCATGTCGCAAAGAACAAAAAACAAGTCCCATTTTACAGAAATAAAAAGCAAAACAGAAAGAGCATAACAAGATACGAATATAGTAAAAAAAGACAATGACGAAAGTGAACAGATAGATAAAGGAATGTCGTCAGTGTGGTTATATTATGTTCAATGCAGCGTGAAAATTGCCATCGAGACCTTCGCGCGACCCCTGCTCAACCATGTGTTCTCCGTCCTAGCGCCTGCGCGACTTCTTGCTACCGCGGTCGTCGTCGTCTAGGTTTGTGTCGCGGTCGCGTTTCTTCGCCTTTCGCTCGAGCTCGTCCCAGCTCTCGCCGTCTTCCTCCTCGCTGGCGTCCTCATCGCTTGCCTCGTCCGAGGCATTCGAATCAAAATCGGAGTCTTCCTCGCTCGACTCAGACGGCTCCTCGAGCTCGCTCTCGCTCATCTCGAACGCACTCTCCTCCTCCTCCTCAGAATCGCCGTCTTCGTCGTCCGACTCGTTCTGTAGGAAGCCCCAACCACCGTCGGCAAAGAACTGGTGCGTGTCGGCGGTGACCGTCTTCATGATCGTCGGCCAGTTGAGGTTCAGCGGACCCTCAGAGTACGCAATGTCTGACGAGTCCAAAAACTCCTTCACGTCCTCGAGCGACTCAACGGGGATCGTGTTGACGTGGAACGGCGGGCGCGAAAAGTCTTTGAAAACAAACACCAAATCGAAATTTTTGAGTCCAAATTGCACGCGCTCCAAGTGTGCCACCTCAATCTCTTCGAGCGTGACAACCATGAAGGGCGGCTCCGTCAGCTGGATCAAACACTCGGTTGTCGGCTGGATGTAGACGTTGCTACGGAAAGGCACGCCATTGAAGCCGATCTCGCGAATCGGCATGTCGACCTCGAGGTTCTCGTTGCGGCCGGCCTCGGCAATCTTCTCGGCAAAGCTCTTGAAGAGGCGGTCCAACTCAGCGCGCCGGCGACGCTCCTCCTGCTCGGCCTCGAACTCGTCCTCGTCGCCGTACCGGTACTTGCGCTTCCGGTTGCCGGTCTCGTCGAACTGGATGTCGGTGGCTTCGCGGTAGAACTGCACATCCTTCGTCTTCTTCTTGTTCCCTATGATGATCGGATCCTTCAGATGGATGTGGATGATGACAATCAGCTCGTGCTGCGACGGCTGGAAGAAGAGGTGGCGGACGTTGGAGAACAGAATGTCGACACGCTGGTGCGCGCTCAGCGGCGACTGGTAGCGGATACCGTTCTGGTGGATCTCGACCTTTCCTGGCACGCGCTTGCCTTCCATGGCCGGGCGGATAAAGACATTATCAAGTACGGCTGGCCGCCGGTTCCGGATTTCAATCAGCTTGTCCTGCTCTACAACATCCTCCATGTCTTTCTTCTCCTGCTCCTTCTTGGTGGCGTCACGCTTCATGCCAGCAATTTGATTGGCAATGTCGTTGTAGCGGTCACCGTCTGTCGAGCGGAACGTCAAGCTGCGCACAAAATGGGCAGACGCATCCTCAAACGGCTGATCATCTTTGCGGCCGACGCCCTGGCCCGGAGATAAGAAGTTGACGCGGAGGAACGACCAATCGCCCTCGTCGCTCTTGCTTGCGTTCTTGATCGTGTTGATGTGGAACGGCACGGGACGGCCCATGATGGGCAGGATGACGGTGCTGTTCTTGGTGTCGACAACGATGCCGAGATCGCGAACCTTTAGCGGGAATTGGTTGTCCCGCTTGTACGATTCGAAGCGTTTGAACTTCTTGATCTCTTTGCCGTTCTGGCCGCCGGTGGCCTCAGCAAAGCGCTCCAGGCCTTCGCGCTGCTTCTTTTGCGCGAGTTCTTTTTGATGCTCGCGGCGGCGCTTATCGCCATCCTCGTCCACCTGCGTCGAACGCTCTGAACGCAAGCGCGTACTAGTAATGTTCTTGGTAGCAACAGCGCCGACGCGGGCATCCTTCTTCTCTTTCTTAGGAGTGGGTTGAGCCTCTTCTTCGTCTTTGAAGAAGAACGAGCTTGCGTCAGCATCGCTCGGTGCATCACCTGTGAAAATGACCGGCTCGCCGGCTGTGACACGAATGGTGTCGGTAATGACAAGCGAGTAGAGCTTGTCGTTCTTGTCCTTGGACTGCGCGTTCTCGATGTCGCTGAAGCCCGTCGTGATGCAGAGCGTCATGCCATCCTTAAGGACACGAGTGTTCTTGCCGTTGAGGAGCAGCGTAGAGTCGCGGTTCTCCAGACCGATGCCATAGCCAATATTTTTGATAAAGTTCTTTTCCAGCTCCGGTTTCTTGCTGCGAATGTAGCCGAGGGCCTTGGCGTAGACATCTTTGCAAAGAACGCCGTCGCTGATCTCTTTGAGAGCAAGGCTGTGGACAGCCGACAAGAGGCGGTAGTTGCTTTCCTGCGCCTTGTTGGGGTCAACCAAAAATGTGCGCGCAATGGTCGAGCAGTACGACTTGTAGCGCATGCCCAAGGCAGCAATAATAATACCGGGCCGAAGGTAGTCGTTGTTGACCTCGGTCTGCCACTTGATGTCGAATTTGCCGCCGCTCTGAACAATTGGGCCAAGAACCCAATCAAGCTGCTCGACGTCAAACTCGGCCGGCAGTTTCGATTTGTTGGGCAACTCGACCGTCTTCCAGAACTTCTTGTTGTCGATCATCTTCTCCACCTTGTCGACAAGATCGGTGTGGCGGATCTTTGTGTCCTGGTCGAGAACGTCGGACATCTCATCTAGGAAGTAAGGATGCATCAAGGCAACGCAGGCCCGAGATGCTGTACGCATGGCACGGAGCTCCGTCTCGTTCTTGACTGCGAAAGCAGCAGACGACAGGGCGGCACTAATATCCACCTGCTCAATATCCTTCCCGTTTTCCTCCAGCGTCTTTTTCCACTCGTCGACAAAGGGGCCACGGGACGTGTCCTTGGTGAGCACGCCGAGTTTCTTGCCCGATGTCCGGATGGCATCGATAACCTTGAGGAACAGCTTGTCGTTCTCGGCAGCGTCTTTGCCGCGCACAAGCACCTCGACCGGGAAGCGGCCGCCCTTGATCTGGTCGAGGTACTTTGCCTTTTTCGCCGTTGTCAGGATGTAGAGGGTCTCCTGCGTCAAGAGCATTAAGGTCGTAGGAAACTCGTAGCCCAGTAGCCAAAACTGATCAAGTTAGCCCTTCGTCCTCTTGCTGTCATTGCTTCACTTGGCATCCAACCCCATCACTGGAGCAGTGACTCACATGAACTGCATTGTTCTTCTGATACTCGGGCACCTCCTCAACTTTGCCCATCATTACGAGGATGGAGCTCGCACCGTTGAACACGCCATCATCACCAGCTCGCTTCGCGTCGGCCTTCCAGGCGTTAACAAAGTCGCCCACGCGGTCCTGGAACGTCTTGGCGTCAATCGTGATTTCGGACATAGCGCCCGTCCTCGGAGGTTGCGATGTGGTGCGCAGTGGTGCGACCGCTTCGCCCGGATGTCGTAATGTGTCGATGTGCTCGAATGGGAGACCGTAGCTTGAAGCTATCGCGGCTACACAGGCAGGCAGCAAGTGAGGGCGGATAAATGACTGGGAACGGACGGTGCTTTGATGAAATACAGCGAGCCCGAGAGTCGAAATGATACTGGCGAGATGATGGTGAGAAAGGGAAACGATGAGAGTGAACAGAGAGGTGGCCTTGCTGGACTTCTGGCCGCAAAAAGCTCTACTGTTTTGGGGACCTCATTTAGCAAAGGCGGATCCCCTTTCGCGTCAATCACGTAGCGCGTCAGTGAAGGCGCCTTTGCTTGGAAATGTTTTCTGCCTGAGGCATGTACGGTAGTACCCAAAGCGTAAATATATATGGGTTTATTACATATTCTTATATTACAGCTTGGTGTTAACCCGCTTTAGCGCATGCACGATCAACACCGCCGCTTGTGGGTCGATCCGCGCCCTGTGCCAAGTTGGAGAGGGGAAGGGCGCGTATGAGTTTTTTTTTTAATATTCACATCTTTCCTGAACAAATGTAATGCTATCATGCACACCGGGAGAAGCGCGAGGGGTTTGTAGTCCGCAAAGCCACCATGTGCGGGTGGGTTGCAGGGTAATAATTCCATGGATGAACGGAAAGAGCAAAACAAAGTGACGAAAAGGAGGAAAGTCTACCACGCCCGCGACCGGAAGGAGTTCAGAGCTCCTTCTCCATGACTCTGACATGTGGATGGTGCTCCTTTGGACTTGCCGGACACTCTTTCTGCTTTTAGTCAGGTCGTGCCGCACGCTGTTGCCTCGTCACCAGCGGTTCAGAGCGGGACAGAAGGTACGACGTAATACTCCGTAGTAAAATGGTGGGAAAGACTTAGCTCCATGCCAGTATTTCTAAGCAGCACCTTCCTCGTGCGCAACTCAAAGCTAGAGACGAAAATGTGCCAAGAAAAAAAAAGTGAAAAAGGCCGGCCATACGATCCCGAGATATCACCTTTAAAACCGTCGAGTCGCCCCTCTGCCAGGACAGCAGCGAGGACCGCGTCCAGGACCATAGCCTTCCGGCCTTTGTTTCTCCAAGGACCGACCGGCGCTGACGAGCATATCCCAAGTGTCGTCTCTCCCGCGCGCCGCAGTCGGCCGACCCGAATCGACGGATCTTTTTTTTGTCTTTTCCCTCCCCCCAATCAGCGTCAATCTCAGACACATCACTTCTTACACACTGTAACCTGGGGCGAGCTTCACTATCGTCTTGCCTCTTTCTTGGCCGTTGCTCTCTAGCCAGCCAACCGCGTCGCCCGTTTGTTGCGTGCCCGGATGACGACATTGCTTCCTCACTGCGACTTCAACGAGAACGTTACGTTGATTCGGCCAGGGCCGCCTTAGACGAGCCTCGACCTGCATCGCGTGGGGGGGACCAGGCTGTTGCGTGGCACTGCGTGGGCATCTCGAAGCTTTAAGCTCACCAAGCGATTTGCTTGTCTCTGGACACTTTGAGCTTTATGTGCTCCCAAGAGGCTTTGTTTTTCTGGCTGTTATCTTGGTGCATTTTATTGCCTTTTTTTGGCCTTAGAGCTGCGCAGGTGATTTTTTGTTCATTTCCCATTCGTCCTCCCGTTTATATTTACGCACACTGGATATTTTCTATTTTTGCGAGATTCGTCTCTTGTACTTCGACGTTCACAACCAGCGTCCTCGCCAGAGAACGTCTGCAATTAACTCCTCTGCGGCTGACGCAGCTTCACAATGGGTCTCTTGTAAGTGCCACCGCATGCGAGCAAGACATGGTATTTTGAGTCGGCCAGGGGCCACGGCTAATCATCTCCAAATTTGTGGCTGTAGACAGCTCGGCACGGCATTGGATTGGCCGGAAGCCAAGGCGCACGCTGACCAGGTCCGCAAATGGGGCATCAAGGTGAGCGGAAGGGCGCATGTTGCAACCAGCCGGTGCCAGCGTATTGTGGTTCAATGTGCTAAGAAACTGACTGGCCGCATAGCAACTCCTCGAGATCTGGAATAAGGCCAAGACGAAAGAGAGGGACGCCCTGCTCTGGGGCGATGAGGTCGAGTATCTCGTTGTGACGTATGACAAGGATGATCCTCGATCACTTCTGTCTCTGCGCCAGGCCGACATCCTCGATGCCCTGGCCAACGACGCTGTCCTGGCGGCCAAGGGCGGCTGCACAGAAGGCCACGCTGACGTCACAGATGCTGCCGGGAGCAAGTCCAAGTATGTTTCGTCGTGCCCACCACCGTTTCCCTTTTCCCAAGTGGCTGTCATGATGTGAAATCTAACACACCATAGCCAAGACCCGCTGCCGGTCTTCCATCCCGAGTTCGGCCGGTTCATGCTCGAATCGACACCGGGTAAACCGTGGGGCATTGAGCTGAAGGAGCTCATCGATGTCGAGCCGAACATGCGGCTACGGAGAGTCATTGCCAAAGACCACATGCGTTCCGACGAGTACCCAATCACCCTGACGACGTTCCCGCGACTGGGGTTCCCAGGCGTGTTTTCGGACCCGTATTACCCCGTGTCGGGCCCCAAGCTACGGTCACAATTCGTGCCAGATGAAATTGCCAACCCGCACATACGCTTCCCTACGCTTGCCGCCAACATCCGCACGCGCCGCGGCCGCAAGGTCCAGGTCAACGTGCCCGTCTTTCGCGATGTGAACACACCCTGGCCGTGGAAGGACCCAACTGTCAACTACGACCTCAACAAGTACCCCGAAGATGCCGACGTGCGCAATGGTTCCGCTCCGGACAACTTCATCCACATGGATGCTATGGCCTTTGGTATGGGCAGCTGCTGCTTGCAGATCACCTTCCAGGCCAAGAACATCACCGAGGGCCGTCGGCTCTACGACCAGCTCAGTCCTCTGGGGCCCATCCTGTTGGCGCTGACGGCGGCGACACCAATCTACAAGGGCTTTTTGGCCGATACGGACGTGCGCTGGAACCAAATCAGCCGCGCCGTGGACGACCGCACACCAGAAGAGCTCGGAGAGAAGCCGCTGAAGAATGACCGCTGGCGGATACCCAAGTCACGATACGCGTCCAATTCAACGTACATCTCGACCGACCCGCGGCTGCGGCCTGAATACTTGGACCCGGACCTTGTGGTCGATGAGGAAATCAAGGCGGAGCTGATCCAGGGTGGCATGGATGACCGCCTGGCGACGCACTTTGCGCACCTGTTCATCCGCGACCCGATTGTCATCTTCTCCGAGGACCTGCAGACGCTCGACCTGGACCAGACGAACCACTTTGAAAACCTGCAGTCGACCAACTGGCAACACATGCGCTTCAAGCCGCCGCCGCCAGACAATAGCATTGGATGGCGTGTTGAGGTGCGGCCCATGGAGGTGCAGGTCACCGACTTTGAGAACGCCGCGTTTGCCGTCTTCATTGTGCTTGTGACCCGTGCCATCCTGTCATTTGACCTCAACTTTTACATCCCCATTGCACGTGTGACAGAGAACATGGAGACGGCGCATGCGCGTGACGCCGTTTTGAACGAGCGGTTTTACTTCCGGAAGAACCTCTTTAATGCGCAACGGGCCCATCGGTATGGCCGCCATCGGTCGCCACACGGCGACGGCACAAACAGTGCCTACGCCTCAGGCACAACGACGCCCGTCGCACAGAGCCGGCCGGAGACGCCTGTAGCGCTGGGCTCGGTGGAGGACGAGTACCGGCCAATGACGATCAATGAGATTATAAACGGCACCGGATATCCAATGTACGGCGCCGACAACGACGACCAATCGAATGGCGAGCCTGCGTCGTCACCAGCTGACCCTCCCTTCCCCGGCCTCATTCCGCTAGTCGAAAGCTACCTCGACTCCATGAACGTCGACGTGCAGACCCGCTGTCAACTGTCCACGTACCTCGACCTTATCCGTAAGCGCGCATCCGGCGAGTTGTGGACGGCCGCCCGTTGGCTTCGGTCGTACGTCGACCAGCATCCCGAGTACAAGCACGATAGTGCAGTATCAGAGCTTGTGACCCGGGACATTGTCGGTGCCGTCATTGACATTGGTAAACGTGAGACGGATGGTGCAGGCTGGAAGGGCATGAATGTGCCAGGAGTCGACCGGCTACTGGGCGACTTTAGTGGTTGCGGCGGGGATGTGAAATGCTAGATACTAGATGCCAGGTGGCACTTGTCTATTGGCTTCAGTCCCAAAGATTTATTTGCATATTGTTTGTTTTTTGCATTGTTTTTGTCCTTGGTTTTAATTTTTGGAGTAGCCGTACATGAAGCGTTGCGTTTGTACACAGTGTCCCGTCCTAAATGGATTGTCGTTTTGACGAGGAGCTTGGCAATGAAACTTTTTTTTCTTTCTTTTATTGCACGAAGCTGAAAGGGTTGTCGTATTCTGTTCCTCCTCTCACTTGCATGTCAAGCAAATCATACCTGTGTTAAAGGTAGCCGGTAACTGCTTCTTGCAGTGTTTGATGATGGTCCTGTCTCGGCAATTTGCCGTTTTATGGCATGCAAGATTAGAGGAGGTCACTCAGGCAGCCAGCAAATAGAAAAAGGACACATGAGACAGGGAGATGATTGCGTCAAGTGTGGTCAGGGTCTGAATCAACACAGAGACATTTCGGATGCAAGGACGGTGTGAGAAGCTGTTTCTAGACCACACAAACAGGTCTGGAGATGGCTCGCGTCCATTTCTGGCCCGTGTTGTCTCGTCATCTCTGTCGGCCTATCTATCCGCTTCGAGGACACCAGATTATGCTCCATCAATGCAAGGGTCGGGGCAAGACACGAACCGGGTTGCAGGCGACCCTGGTGAAGCTGTCCTACCTACGACGTTCGGCGTGGTCTGGTCTGGGGCAGACGAGAGACTACGAACAAGCATAAATGCCGCTGTATTCGGACTCGAGCCATCGAATAAACGGCGTCTATCGTATCTATCGTACTCAGTATGGAGTACTTGCGCCAGAGAGAAATCGGCATGATCTGAACATTGTTTCTCAGCCATTGACAACCCAGACAAGAGTGAAAGGGAAGAGGGGAGATGTCTAGAAACAAAATGCAACCTACAGGGAGCTTCCCTTTCACTCCCAGACCACAATCTTGCCCTCTTCTTTTGTCTTGTTCCCTCTTCTTCCCTTGTCCGGATTACTTCCTCCTCCTTCCCAGGAGACACGCCATAGTCCGACGACAGCAAAGCCGAACTGGGATTTGCAGGGGACGCAACGGCGATCAGCGTCCAGCCCTCATTTTCTGACCTTTCTCTTGTCATGTCCACCACTCCGCCGATTTGTCTCTCCCTGCTCGTGATTATTCCTCTTGTCCATCGTGTTTCACAGTGCGGTGCCGAGAATGCAAACGAGTGCCAGCGAGCCACTGTGAAGGCGAGGCGGTCAGAAAGGGTAGCTTTGGTAGTTAATCACTAAAAAACGTTTTTTTTTTTTTTAAAAAAAATAAAAGGACAAAACGTCGGGGGAAAAAGGTGAGAAGAGACAAAAGACAAGGTACGTGGAAGCCCACATCTCTTCGATCCGCACACAAGACGCACAAGCAAGCAAACAGCCGCCGTACACACAGCAGGGAGAGACATGCACACGCATTGTCGACTCCCTGCAGTTTATTCTGCAAGGAGCCTCGACGACCAGGAAGATGCATGGGTTGCAGGTGAAATGTCTATTTTGGGTTAATGATGTCTTGCTTTTTTTCTTTTTCTTTTTTTCTTTTTTTTTTCCACCTCCCTGTAACTTTCAAGTCTTTTTCCAAACATACTTTCCCCTTCTACTTGACCTCCCTCTCGTGCATTGTCACGTTTTTTGGGCAGGTGCAAACCCAGGGCTGGCTGTGACTTTGTGGGACTCGACGTGGCAAGTCACAATGTCTTTGCCCTTCTCTGCTTGATGGATGTTTTGTATGAATACGCGTACTTTTCCTTCGTTTGCTTCCCATCATTCTCGGCGTGCAGCGGATTCTACACCAATCAATGACAACGTCAATGCACGGAGTACGTCGTATGGCACTTGGTGTTCTCTGCATCTGTTGGGTTGTATTTATGTATATCGTTAGTTCGTTTGCTTTTCCATCACTTCTTAATAGCCTCTTCACTTAGAGACATGGAACGATAATACAAGGCAAAAAAAAGAAAAAAAGAAAAAAAAAAGAACCGCCGCCTGGAAGGGACGCTCTCTTCTGTGGCCAGTGTCTTACGACGTACAACTGTTCACGCCCCTTGTGCAATCACTATGAACAGATGGAAGAAGGAAGAGCGCACGCGAAGCAACCTCTTCCTTACCTCATACACACCGGGATCGTTGTTTGTCTCCGATGGCGTGCGGGCCAAGCCCATCTGCAAGAATGAAAATGGCCCTCGCCGGCAGGCTCAGGGGCTCTGGTTTTTGGTACGTCATGTAGTACGACATATGTTTGACGATGTGAAGCGTTTATCCATTTTTTGACCCCGATTTACAATTTACCTCGTCGAGATAAGGACTTGTTGAGTGCAGGACAGTGTAAAGCTGTCTGTTCTTGATGCTGTCGCCTTCTCATTTCTGTTTCCTTTGCTTCATCCCGTTACCCGCATTTCTTTGTATTCTGCTTTCTTTTTCGTTCTCTGGGCTCCGTTTTGTCTCTGCCGTGCATCTTTTCAGCTGTGTCGGGATCGTCATTGACATCAACGCAATTGTGGCTTGGTGAAACATAAATGTCTTGGACGGTTTCTCCGCATCCCGGACGCTATTGTACTTTGTAGAGAGAAGCCGAAAAAAAAAAATAGAAAGCGGTAACTTCGTAAATTCTCAGGTGGCGATGAGAAATTGAAGCGTATTGTTCTACAGGGCGGAGACCACACTCCATGCTCCTTCCTGTCTTTTCGCCGACAGCGGCTCTTTAACAGCAGCTTCTCGACACCGGAACAAATTCCGCATCGGCGAGCCCCGAGGGCTGGTAGTTGGGGAAAGAGGACAGGGCTGGCAGCATCCATCGACCACAATTCCAACCAACGAGGAGAGTCCTTCTGGGTGCCAAATAATGGCACGGTGCGTTCCTTCCGCTAAGGATCTGAACCTTTCGTGAGCAACTGTTCTTGTCTTTTTCCGCTATCCCCCTTCCCCCCCTCTTTTTCTTTCTTGCTTATCGCGTGGTCGTGTATACCCTCTTTCTTGTCTCCCCCTTTCCCTTTCTCACTATGTATTTCTTCCCCATTATGTCGTTCATAATCTTGCATATTTAGCCTCTCGGCCCGGCAAGCGGGAAACGGAAACCAAATCGCCAATGTGGGCCTGTGTGCCTGCCGGCTACGCAATGGGCGATAGAGAACATTTGAAGGTCATGGAGCGGAGAACCGCCTGTCGTATCTTGTGAATTTCCAGCTTTTTTCTTTTTCTCAATTCTCGTTTGTCATGGCTTCGAATTTGAGACTACGAGAGAGGAGACAGGATGCGAGGAGACTGTGAGTTGGCGAGACACAGGCGAGATCGAGTAAAGAAACGGCAAGGATCGTCGTATCGTCGTATCTTCTTTAGGCAAGAGGCCCTTGAGAAAGACAATTGAGTTAACGACGAGAACTAAAACGACAAGAAAGACAAGAATGGAAGTGGAAAAGGAAAGACGAATGGAAAATATACACAGAGCCGAGAAAAGAAGCGGAACGACTTGCTTACCGAAAAGATCGGCGCGTCCCAGCCGCAACTGCACATATTTTTCGTCTTCTGGCCCGGGTTGCTACGTGCCTTGCCGGGTGCATGTACTCTCAATGTGTACGTCGTGTGTGTGCGTGTGTGTAATGCGACGTAGGACGTGGGACGTGGGACGTGGGACGTAATTACTCCGCTTTGCTTTCGTTTTCCTTTGCACGTTGTGTTTCTCGCTGTGTTTCTCGTCCGGTGCGTCTGCCCGCTTCTTCGGCGTGGATGTCTCGTCTCGCTGTCATGACCTGTCATATATGCACTGCACACACTCGACTGACAAGGGATATGGATTGGACATGGACGTTGGGCTGATGGACTGTTGGACTGTGATATCTGCGAAACAATAAAAGACTTGCATATCGGTGGGGCGAGGCAAACGGGTCCGTTTTGCATCTCGTCCCGTTGGTGGTGCCTTCATTTGCATCGCCGATGCTCTCCCATCGCTTGTTGGAGAGAAAATACAGCATAGAGAGATGCAAAATAATGAAAAGTGGATATACGGCGAACTTCGTAGGCAGGTCACACAACGTGGTAAAGATTTCTCACCAGAGCACTAGCATGCCGATAAATTCCTTACCAATGTACGATGTATCGCAGCAAACATCAAACAGCAAACAAACCAACGGCCAGCAGACAAAGGCCATACAGCCACGGCACAAATAACGCAAAGGCGACGCCAGATGCTTGACAATGTCCGGGGGTACCGTCTCGTTTGTTCGTCTGTGTTTGAAGACGTGCTTCTGTCCCCAGCACTTTGTTCCTTGTTCTGCTGGTTCTCGAAATGTTATCACCTACAACGTACGCCGTAAATACTCCGTATATGTACGGACGCTGGGGCGTTGCTCTCCCTCCTTCGTCCATCCCTTCCTTCCCATGGGGCGCTTGAGCTCGGTTGGGGACCATCGGAAAGGCAGCACAGATCAGTGGGGGGGTGGTAGGCGGTTGCCATCTGCACATCCTACGTGGTCGCCTCTCATACGAACGAAATATGCTCCGCCTTGGGACAAATGTGGACAATCAGCGGGCAGGTGTGGACAGGTGTGGGCTGACATCCAACGAAAAGCGAGATAAAAGCTGGGAATATTGGCGGGGATCACCGATCCGGCAGAATCGCCCAGATCGTCCCTTTTCCTTATTTTGCTTTATTCTACTTTTTATTCTTCTTTTTTAAATGGTTTATTGTTCGAAGCTTCCCACACTCGGGAAGAAGAGGGTGGGCTGCGAACCTAGATCCTCTTGGTACACACATATCCGTGGCCTGTCTTTCTCTAGTTCTGGGAAGGTTTTGTTTTTGGTATCTATGCATTATTTTCAGTGTCTCCTTTCGAGCCCCAAATTTACAAAGGCATTAATTAAAACTCCGTGCAAACGCCTGTATTCCGTACTACTGCCGCGCACGCTGTAAGTACATATACAACGTACATTTTCATCATTCATCATCTCCACTTTAACGTAGGCTGGATTTTCTCACACCCTTTCGTGTCGCGACTTGCAAAGTGATTCATCACATATCGTTTTTCGCACCACTGAGCTGAGCCCTGGCACTTATGCACGCTCGTGCAATTTATTGGTTTAATTTTGGTGACGAGATTTGGCGCTTGTCACTGGTCATGGTGATTATTGTAATTGCCTATCATCGTTGTCATACGTCGTCTGGCATTCTCTTTTTATTTTCTTTTTCGAATGCTGAGTACAACATACGCGGTAGACCATTAGGAATGTCCAGCTGCAAGCCAAAAGGAGAAAACGGAAAAGGGAACATGGAAACCGACCCAATGACGCGATACGACGTTCATTACCTGACTGACCACTACTGCGTCCACTTCGTCTCCTTCTTTTTGGGATAAACCGATCCGGCAGTCGATGTAGATTTATGTCTTTTGGGAAGCTGTCATAATTATGAAGACAATTCAAGCAGAGGAAATGAGACACTAATAAAAAGGTATGGGTTAATCGATAGATATACCGGAGTAGAAAACGCAAGAAAAGCAACGGCCACAGGCTATGTCGCGAGGCTACGGATATTTACGACTGCGATTCAGTAATACGAGATGCTTTTTGTACACAAAAATACACAAAAAGATGGAAACGGAATCGTATTCTCCGGGGGCGTGCATAACATTGTGAATAGCAGAGAGATAGAGATAGCAACGCAAATGACAAAACGATACATCACAGACAACATGGCAAACCGAGATACGGCCCCCTTGCTAATTTGGAAGAAAGGAATATACTTCAGCTTGCTGCACCATTTTAAACCAGCTATGTTTAAAACTCCCCGGCGCCCATCTCGCCCAATTCTCGCTCACCCCCGTTGCATTCTCTCGTATCATAAACAGCTTGACGTTCGCTACCAGGTTCTGATTCTGTCAAGTTGAGACCCACAAACCACACAATGTGCCCCGTCTCGTCTTTCACCTTAGCACAGTCCACTGTCCAAGTGCTAACGAAACGGAACGATCCGCCCAATCCCCCTTGGGACCGCCCAGGAGGCTGGGCTTTTGCTTCTCATCGTCTCCGTTTTAGTGTTTTAGTTTTGCATGGCTGGCCTTTTTTTCTCCAGGGGGAAGGGTAGACCAAGCCCTAGGTTTCCAGGTTCCGGGTTCCAGTCTCCAGGCAAAGACAAGCCCATGATCTGTGCGTTCAGCCTCCTTTAAGGGAAAAATCAAGTCGCATTCTGAAAATACCAATCTCCTGCTTTTGTCTGCAAATGTTGCATCACAGCTTCTGTTGTTTCCAAGTTATGTTCTGGCTTTGTTTTGTCTGGATCCCCTTCCCGTAGTTTGACAGGTCAATGATACCCTCGTTTCTGCTCTTTCCTGCACGTCCTCACCCATAGTCCCAGGTGTTTGAAGGAGAGAAACACAGCTGACAAAAGAAAGTACCAACGCGCCTCCAGTGCGACTTTGTACGGCATGCTCGTCAAAGTGAGCAGCACTGCTCCGCTAAAGAGACTCGAAGAAGCTGATCATCATCGACTGTCGAAGAACCCCCCCCCCCCTAAGGACATAGCAAGGCAAAGGCAAGCGATACGACTTCAGCGACATGGAAATCAGAAACAGTACATATCACTACGCATGAAGTAAAAGGCAGCAACCGCGGGCAGAAATAAAACATACAGCCGATCATTCTTGCCCAACATGCTCCCATGGATGTGTTGTCCATCCAAATAAACGAGATGTGCTAGCATTCAAGCTAGCCCGTGCATCACATCGCACAAATCCCACAAAAAAAAACGAGATCCTGCACCTCAAATGGGGATCTTGGGAAGAGATGAAAGGGCAGGGGAGGGGTGGGTCGGATTATGTGCAACGAGAGAGAAATAAAAAGGGTACACCACAAACGTCGTTTGTCGAATGTCAAAGAAAAGTAAAGATGCCATGTTGCCTTGCAACCTTTCAGCTAGCTGGACCCTGGGCACGGGACGCCTTGCAGTGTCGAGGTCGGCGACCTTGTGGGACGGGATGGTCAAGCCCTCTTGTCCTGGCGTCCTTAATGGCCGAGGAGGGGCTGTGCGCAGAGGTAATGTTCTGTAGAGTGCCATCGGAGGCGTGCCAACAGACCAGAAACGACACCGGGCCAGCCGATCCGTGAACCAGACCTCCGTCTGCCTGGTTCGTAATTCGCAACCCGCCTCCCGTCATCTGTGATACGGTACGATGATCGAGCTAGCTGGGGAGCCAATTGAAGGAGGGTGCGGATGCGAGGGTTGCTAGGATGCTGGGGTGCGAGGATGCAGCGATGCGGTGTGTTGCATTCATACTGGAGAGAAGGGTCTGTGAACGGCATGTCGTAAAACGGCGAGGCGAGAAAGCTGAGAAAATACTCCGCATGGAGCACGGTGAACATTGAACATCTGCTTTTAACTTTTTCGTCGAAATTACGCAGTAATAGTACCCTCTGTAGGCCACCTTGGGCTGTCAGTTTACTTCTTTTTTCTTTTCTTTTCTTTTCCTTTTCTTTTCTCTTTTCTTTTGGCAATAAGAAGCAAAGAAACATCCGACGTAATAAAATAGCATTAACGTCCTCATTCCCCCACGCGTGGAGGGTTGGGACTGATGATTTGCATACCGAGAAAAGTCCATTACGTAGTTTTTACACAAGGGTCAACGTCTGGTCCGACCGCCTCAACTTCCTGTCCCATCGGACTCTCATATTAGCCCATCGAATCAATTATAGCCATCCTTCAGAACCGGAAACTCGATACCGCCCTTGACATTGTCCCACACCACTGTGTCATCTGCCGGAATGCTCAATCGACCATCGGCCGCCGGGTATCAATCTATCTGCTTCATCTTTCTCATCTGTCCATTGCCCTTGTCTGGGACATGAAGCGGCCAGGCCAGATTGTCGGTGCCGGCACGGTTGTTGTGGGCGTATGTGGATGTACGGAGTATGGCAATGTTTTTTACAGTACTTGTTGGCTCCGTCTTCTGTGTGCCATGGTTGACAAGCCACTTGGCCTGAAAGTACGGCAATAAAGATTGATATACCAGGAAGCATATGAGAACTATCATGAGCTGAAAGGCTAGACAGCCGTCTGATGTGTTGTTTGTTCTCTCCTTTTCTGCGTGTTCCCGCCCCCTTTCCATTTTGGGTATGCCAGCGACAGCGCAACATGCTCTATTTTGATTTTAAGCTTGCTTGAGACTCCTTGAAGACGCTTTTTTTTTATCTTTTCATTTGTTAGTTATGAAAATCAACGTTGTGGAGCAAAGGAATGTTAGATCGGGCCACTAGTCCGACAGCCATGGTTGTGTTTGTCTGTTTCTCAGTTCCTCTTTAGCTTTCCTTACCTCGTAATTTGCAGCTGTCACAGGCTGGTTTTTATTGGTCCACTGGTAACGGGATTTTATTACGTGCTCGAATTCCATTGTTTAGAGTTTGCCTTTTGCGCCATTATTGTCCCTCCCTCAATCCTATGCTGATGGTCTTCAGCAGCTTCTTGTAAGCATTCCACCTTTTCCTACATCCCTGTGCCGGGTCAACATTTCCTTTCCTACTGAGATACTAATAAATAAAGACGGAATATCGACAGTATCCAGCCTTATGCTAGCCCAGTGCGACTGAGAATGAGGCACTACAGTACTCATGAAATGGAAGAGGCTCCCTGAAAACAAAACATGCTGGTTTGGCGTCTCAAAACTCTTTGTCTGCCGCCACACTTCTCCCACCCGGCATACTTCGATCGTAAGATACATGTATGTTGTGGGGCATATCATTTCTTTATGTGACCCTCTGCCTCTCTCATCCTTTGGCTTTAACTTTTGACTTATATTATAATATTTAACGTCAGAAATGCTAGGCGCATGAGCTCTCGATATGTTCCCCGGGACGCGTCGAGCATATTGGCCATGCATGGGGGCGTGTCGACAGGTCAGCTGCGTCAACGAATGGAGACGGAACGAGTGAGACGCGTTGCCGGCCGGTCAGCACGGACTAGATTATTAGAGGACGCAGAAGAGTATTCTTATGTGCGCAGAGGCCGCCAATCTGGCATGGTCTTTCTGTGTGTAATTTTACGTCTTTTGTGATCCTGCCCGTGGCGGTGCCCACTGAGGGTCCAATGCAAGTCCAGCCCTTGGCTCCCAAGAGCGCCACGACCCCAGAACTACAAGAGATTCTCCACGACTACGGAGTACACCACTCCACGAGCAAGATGGGCCCCTGCAGGTGCCTGCTGGCACGATCCCCGAAATGAGGACCAGCAATACATTGGGATTCCGGGTGCGTTGTGTCGAGATGTTTGTAGATCTGCCAACCGTATCTTACCTTTTGTAAAACTGAGATACAGCACTCGGATGGAGACGAGGTCGAAAGTATTAAAAGAAAACGCTAGCCAGACCCCCCGTACGTAAGTGCGACCGCTTTTGTTTACTTTCCTCTTCCGAAGTACCGTTGCACTATTTTACATGTGTAAAGCGCACTCTATGGCCCTCTTATCCGTCCGTCATCCAGCGTCCCGTACCGTCCGTCACCTTTGCCCGATACTGTGACCGTTGCCGTAGAATACTCACTCAGCATTCTTACAGCCGCATCGCGCGCCTCCTTTATTCCAGTCGTAGCAAATCGGGTTGATCGTTTTGTTGATCGTCGTCCTTTATCATCTTCCCCTTTTCCCCACCCGAGTCCTTTTCGGTGTTTATCACTCTGGCCCCTATTCTCCATCCCCGTATTTCCACCACTACCTCGACAAGGCCCGCTGCAGCATGTTGGTGTGGTGGGGTCTTACAGGGCCCGCCGCTGTTTTACGTCGAAAGTCGCACGCGCTGTAGAAGGGAAAGTATAACATGCTGTGGTACATCCATCGACTGAGTTAATCGAAATCAAACGCAAAGAAAGAAAAAAGGACAGTCTTAACCATTATTCAGTCCATTTTCTTTTTCTCCTCTCTGTCTCGTATGTTTTTTTCTCGTCCGCAAATTCATTTTTTTCTCCATTCCCCCCCCCCCCCTTTTTTTTTTTTTTTTTTTTACTTTTAACTTTTCTTCTCAATATTTGCATGCGCTTCCTTCTCACACTTCTCATCCCACAACACCTTCTGACATCCATCCAGCAACATAATCACAAAATCTTCACACCTCTTTCTGTTCCTGTCCCGAGTCTGCCATCCGATCACGATTGGTCCGATGACGCTTGCTGACGCCGCATTGAGATCTCCGGGACTGGGACAGTTTTCAGATAACGGACGAAAGATAGATAATTAAATCAACAAATAAAAAAGTATAGATTCAATAAATGGCATAAATGGCATTTAATGGCATACAAACTAAGGGCTGTAATCTTTCCCTAGGCCGTTTTAACCCGGGCAAGCATCTGATCGACCCAACCACTTGTTCCTTTCGTCTCGGGCCTACGTCCCCTTCCTTGGCAGACAGAAAAGTACATTGCATCTGGCTTTTCTTAATGAGTACGGCGTACGTACTGCCTCACAATGGTTCGACACATGCAGTAAGAAACTTGGACAGAAGGCCCATCAGCAGAAAACGACGACATCCGGAGCGCAAAGAATGCGTTGTCTTCCTCACCTGCGTCAAGACCTTGTCCCTGTTCTGCTACTGTCTGAAAGTAATACATCGTGCCCGGATCCTTCCCTCCCCGCGCTTACCTTACAAAGTAAGATACATGTACGCTGGACAAACGGGCTCTTATTAACCTGCCCCATATTTTTGCTTTTGTCTGTCAGTTTCTCGGTCCCTGATTCTTAGTCAAAAAGCATTCTTCATTCGAGTGCAGCACTAACAACTGGAGCCACTATCGCTCGTTAGTACACGCCAATCCACTCCACACCCCTCAAGCCCCTACGGCCCATCAGCTCTCATTTCGTGTCCCTTTTTCTTTTTTTTTTCTTTTTTTTCTTTTGGTATGTTTTTTTTCCTTTTCCTTTTCTTTTTTCTTCTTCATTTTCCAGATTCTGAGTCTATCCAACACGCCCCCACCATGAGCGCACGATCAGCCCATTTCAAGTTTCTTTTATCATCTTCTTTTGTTCTTATTAGCCCCTCCATACAGTTTCCTTGCAGTTGGAAAGAGCAAGGAGGCAGAGTCGAAGCGACCATACGAATTGAGGTTGAGAAGAGAGCGGCAGACACTAATGGCGGCTCAATGAGGCAAGCTTGATATTTGTCGAAAATGGTGATTTGGAGTTTTTGAAAAGACCATTTTCCTCGTGCTCGTTTATTACAAAAAAAACGGCATCTTAATCCGTTCGTTGTCCAACCGTGAGCCTCTCGATCGATCTCCGGAGCACGGCATATTTAAAGTCCCCTCGTTTGGAAGTGCTACCCAGTAATCTCAAGACAAAGAAATGTGTCAGTCGCATACCGTCGGACGCGTCCTAGTCGCCAACGGGCAACACGGCATCGGAAATCTTGCTCATCTTTCTCATCCAATCCATCTATTTAGAACCATGTGTTTCGTTGCGCATCTGCGATCAGCCTCCTGCCCATGCCGGAGTTTGGATCTTGTTCAAGCACGCGCAAAGTATATTCACGCGCAAAGTATATTTGCTCATACCTCCCCATTCTCGCGTTCTCGTAAGATGTCAACAGCCGCCAAAGTATGTCGTAAAAGTTCGTCGTTAGTTTCAAACCATCATTGCGAGATCGGCGTAGCCCCCCCCCCCCCCCCTTTTCCGGTCCTCTAAAATTCTTTGTGTCTGACTGTTTTGGTTTTCAATGGCGCCCTTGTCCGTTCACGCTTTTTGACAGTTAAGAACTGTAACGGGCCCGGACAACCAACGGACGTTCTAACGGTTTTATTTGCCACCACCTTCGCCGCGCCTTCCTTCTTCAGCAACCTCAACGTCGTAGTCGTTTCGACAATGCTCTGACCCCGTGTCTCTGTGTGTATGTCTCTCTCTCTAAGAAAGCCAGTGCCTCGTACGTTCGTATTCGCCCACATGCCCACACGCTTCATTTCTTTTTTTTTTTTTTTTTTTTTTTTTTCGCTGTTGTGTAGCTTTTTACATTTCGCCGTCATTGTTTCTCCCTTACCCCGTTTATCTGGTTTATCCCTCGGTAAAATCCGCTTTTTATCTTTATATCTTCTTCTTCTTTTTTGCCATATGGCGTACATTGTGCAAGTCGCACATGGAAAGATTCTGTTTATGGAAGTACCCGTAAAGCAAGTTTACAAACGCAGATACATAGAGCTAGGAGTTAAGGTAGCTTCCTTGATTGCCAAATGAAAACCTCTGTCTACGACGTACGAAAAAAGCGATATACTTTGCATCTTCCCGTCCCGTCGCTATTTGTAGCAGTATGTCGTATGTAATACCATCCGTCGTTAATCGTGCTCCCGTGGTCCGCTGTTCCTCGGGTATGGAGCATCAAATCTCAATCGACCGATTTGAGATACGAGTATTCCGTATTTGAGTTAGGCGAAGCGCTATTTTTTGGCTCGGGAAGACGCTATTTTGCACAGTAGCCGACACGAGACACGCTGGTTGGTTCGTCCGTGCGGGAAAGGGGCCCAAAAGACGGGTCCTGAGGGGCGAGCGGCCCTAAAAATGACCCAAAGCCAGGGATCTTTCCTCGCTCGACCGCCCTGGCGACCGCGACCCACAGTGTGGCATATTGTTGGACAGATTCCTTCGTCTAGGGCGACCCACGGACACAAGCAACTACTATCCATCGAGGCAACTATTCGCGGACCAGAGCAAGGCGCATTGCCATCTTCTGTAGGAAGCATCAGACAACGATAACTCGTCTGTCGTATTGCGTGAGGTATTACGTCGCACAACAGCGACCTCCCACCCCCTTTTGTGTACTTTGTAGACCGCGTGCATTGCACATCCTCGACATCCAAAGCATGAGCGCGGAGTGATCATGAACGGAGCCGCCTTGTTTCTTGATTCTGTCGACCCACAGACTCGTCCCATAATTTCATCGTCCAACGTTGAAGTTTTCGCTGCCTGGACAAATACGACGTGCCCCGTACTACTTGTTGTACAAAGACGACTACTCAAATATCGCCCCCGTCGTTGGTCACATCGTGATGCCACTGTTTCCATTCTCGTCGCTTTGGTTGCGCGAGACAGACTAGAAAACCCTTAAAAAATCTCGGGCAGGAAGAAAATCTTGAAACATCAGGCACTCGTGGTTCTTCAGCGGCACGAACGGGTATTACAACAGGTTCTGTACGTGAGAATTACGTCCTACATCGACATATGTTGCATATGTGCACATATTCGCAAGTAGTTGTTATCCCTGCTATTTGGTCCCACGGGAAGCACGCTTGTGCGACCGCTGGATCTCTCTCCATTGGCAATTTCTGGCGATTTTTTTTTGGCGATGGATGATGGTCATCAACTTTGGCAGGGTAGCTCATCCTGGCGGAGGTAGTCTGTAATGTGGAGTTTCGCTGTAAACGTATACAAAGGGGCAGACTGAAGTTCGAAATTCGGGATTAGAAAAGTCTGCCCTGGCCTCAGCGTAATAGCACTTCGCAGTAGGTGTGCTGGAGAGCTCCTTCGTCGTCAGAACACAGAACTAATTGTGCTCTGGCAATCACATTGTAGCTTTGGAGTTTGCAATTCCAGTGGATCGCATCTCTCCTTTCCCATCTATGTGGTGCCTTGTTTTAGTGCGATCTTACGATGAGCTCCATGTGAATGTCGTAAACTCATGGTTAGTCAGTTCCGCGGAGGGCGGAGCAATACGATCTTGAGATGCTTGTATTCTAAAGTAAGATACATCTTACGAAGTACATAAGACTCCTTTTTGTCGCTAGAGGCTCGACATTGCTGTTGCCACTTTTGTATTTCCCTTACGTGATGGTTTTATTGCAGAGAAGCTTACCGGTCCCCATTGTTTGGCGTGCATAATAGGCCGCCTGCTATTCCATTGCCATTGTTCGATACGCGACAGCAACGCTAACTTTACCCACTAACGTTGCCCACTAACGGTGCCAACGTTGTCCACTAATGTCCACCCGCCTGTCAAAACTTCTGCATCCAAGCACAAGCATGCATTGGCGTGCGAGCGTCGAAGGAAATGAGCACATGAAAGAAAAAGTTGTCTTTGCAGTCACATTTCAATACGGATTATTATAGTGTCGTAGTCGTGGTTTGGGACAAGACTTTCTAAGCGGTGCCACACCTGGAACCCCCCAATTCCCCTATACCACGCCCCTATAAATCGACATCCTATCTTACCAGTCCAGCAGGGCACGGTAGCTCCGTATCCTCGTCTGCCACGCTTCACTGTCTCGTCTTCCCGGCAGGGATGCGCATGTGGAAGGCATCACCAATGCTCCTTGCATCTACGACCCACCACCATAACGACAGGACGGAGCATGGGAAAGCAATATTTGCCAAGTAAGTCTCTTGCGTTGCACTCGCAGCTCCTTGCATGGCCGTCCGAGTGAGGGAAACCAAGGCGCACAAATCGTCAGTCGCCGTACCAATCGCTTCCTAGAAGCCGCATGGTGTTCAAATACGGAGTTCTCTCATACTTCGTACATCGGTGCCAAGCACCTGAGCAGTGCTGAGGTCAAAGCACCGCCCATCCATCTGCCCGAAGCATCGCATCTCGTCCTATCTCGTCACGCTCCACACCCTTCTGTCACTATCCTTGCCTGGTGTCCGCTAATAGAATGCGCGAATCAGAATGCCAGGAGCAAGGGTCCGGCCTCAAGAGAGAGCTCACAGAAGGAGGTACCGTCTATGAAAGGCTTGCAAAGTGCTGGGTCATCCCATCCTACCAACGCAAGCTGAAAAGATTGTCTTGTTGTATTAAAAAAAAAAGAGAAAAAAAAAAGGGACGGTGTGTGAAACCGGTCTCAATATACAGAATACACGCCGTATAATAAGTTTAACGGGAGTGTAATTATACAGTTCTGCTGTCTCCAACATCTCGTCATATGTACTCCGTATTACTTTGTACGAATGTGGCCCACTGGGGCCAACCCACACCATAATCCCGGAGCCTCGAATGAGATCCTTTCCCAACGAGTCCCCTGCCCCCTTGGCAAATCTCGACGATGAGACCGCAATACAGATCGTTGTGGGTGCTTCCGGCCCCTCAAAATGTTTGCCTCCATGTTTCGCCTAATCAGTCGTCTTTGCATCCATTTCAAAAACTCACTGACTTCCTTTTCTGTGGTCGACACAGGGACTGGAAAGAAAGCCAGCTTCTCATCGACGAGCAGACAGATTGATCCCACTTCGACTCGCTTTCTCCTGCCTCTCTCTGGCTTGTTCCTGGCTCGTTTGTTTGCTCCTTCTCTCGTATCCTCTGTCGCGTCTCATCCCACGCCCGACCTTGCCATATTGGGACAATCCTTGTCACCTACATCTCATAAACTAGCCAGAAATGGCCGTCCAAATCATGACAGGGGAAAGGGCGTGTCCTCTTCGTCGTATTTGTCCACTCGCTTCGATATATTTCTCGGCCCTTGAGCCCCCCCCCCCCCCCCCCCCCCCCCGNAGTATCTCTCACTTCACTGGGTTTTTTTCGTTTGCCTAGTTCAGTGGCAGCCCATTGCAATGATCGAGTCGGTGCAGGAACTGTGCTGAAAATCACGTTTGCGTCCTGCCCACCTTCTTGCTGCTCAACTTGGCTTGTTAACAAGAGCGACCGTTCTGTTGTCGAACGAACCATCTGAATTTATTTGTCGGCTTTGTATTATCCGATTACGGGTGATACTGCCGACAAACTATTAATCCGTATCGTTTGCGATTGTCGCGCATCGCCCAATTTTTATCCCATATTTCATTCTTCCAATTTCCCGGTCCAGTCCGTCCCATTCTATAGCCAATCCTCTGCTCAGACCCAGTTCCCGTTATCTGTGCGATCAAACCTGGTTATCGAGCTTTTACAGCGCCCCGACGCGCCTTCCCCCGCCCTGTTCCTGCCAATGCATGCTTAATTTTCAATGTATTATGGGATAATTAAGCCGTAGTAGAAAATAAACTTGACCACGCACGCGAAATAAGCTTTTGTGTTTTGTCTGCCAGCTGTGAAGAATCCAAAGAAAATACAAGTTTGCCGTTAGTTTCAATGTTATTATATGAAATCAAACGTAAAGAAACATGTGCACATATACAGAATACTATACGGGGTGCAGGCGAACTCTTCTGGGCTCGTCTTACATGTCGTCTCAGCTCCACGCGCGTCAAGAAGGTGCAAATATTGTCCTGCCCTCGTGGGAAATAACAAAAGATGGAGCTGTCCACCGTTTCTTCGTCTTCGACCTCCATGGGCTCCACCACCGAATCTTTGGCCAAGCCACCGTCACCGCATCGCTCCGCAAGCCCCCCCTTTTATCACCCCCGGTGTACTCATTCTTTAGCTACCATTTTCGTTTCCCTCTCTTTTTTTTTCGCGCAGGAACATGCATTCAGCGTATGCACACGCCCCCTCACACCCCTTCCCTCGTTCCTTCCTCCCCCCGGTCCACCACCACCCCCTTTCCCATCCCAAAGATTCGCTCTTTCCCATCCCATCGCGCTTTCCCAGGTCCACTGTCCCAGTCCGTTCCCAGAGAGTGGCAAAATCCCAGGCAGGCCCAAAGTGGTCACAGTGTTCCCAGGTGTTCAGTCCCAGCGTGCCTTCCAAATCCCAGTCCCAGTCCACAGGACCCAGCCCCGCCCAAGGGCCCAGTCAGTCCTGCGGGCCCATCCAGCGAACGTTCAGCCCCAGCAACTGTGCTTTCTTGCTTCCCTGGCCTGCCCCGGCCTAGTCCTTCCCTGTCTTGAACTGGCACGCACCTTTTGACAACTCCTTTCCTCTGATGGATACATGACTAGACGCCTGCCCTCAACACTCGTGCAGCTCGATTTTGCACTCTTTTTTGAATTTTCACCTTTTTCTGCTCAACCTTTCCTTCACCTCGAATCTCAACTTCGACCTCTCATCTTCCAACCCTCTGTTGCCTACGTTCGTCTTGCCGCTCTCCTTGACGGGCTTCTTCCCTCTAAAAGTCGGCAACGCGTCCGTATTTCCGGCCGCGACGACCGTCGGCTCACTTTGTTTCGTTCTCACCTTTTGTTATCGTTTTCCTTATTCTCGCTTTCCTTCCTTTTCTTTTCCGTTCTCTCTACCCTCAGCAGCTTGACAGCCGCTCCCATACACCTTTTCCTTTTCTCTTATTTTACTTTACACAAAGAGTACTCCGTACACGACGACATATACGGCAAGCAGAAGGTTCTGACGACGGGATCTTCAGTTCTACCAAAAGCAGGAGGGCCCAGAACGAACTCGAAACTCGAAACTCGACGCAACAAAACGGGGCCGAGCCGACCCACGGACCACGGACCACGGACCAGGACAACAGATCACAACTTGCGAATTGCGGATCTCGCGAACCTCGCACAATAGGCCTACGGCCACGACCGCGCTCGACCGCTGTCTGTCTAAATGTTCCCAGCTCTGGTCTGCTCCGCTGAATAAGACAGTCCGCAGGACCGTCCGAGCTGTGTGCATCACGACCCTGCGCCGACCGCTATGGAAGTAGGAGAAACTGGCTCCGGGCAAAGGTGGGTACAAAATCAACAAGTCGAGAGACTTGACGAGACTGGAGAGAGGGTAGTACGGGTTTTAGAGGGACTGGGAACATATCATCGTCTGACTTCCAAGGATATCGTCTGCCAGCATCCCACGCAACGCAACTGCGCACAGCATCCTGAGCAACAGCACAGACCACTACAATCAACCACGGGACTCTAGAGACGTCAGAGAATCGCAGGACCAAAGAGACAACAGAGACCCGCGAGACGCCTCCAACATGGCCACTGCAGCCCTCATCAGCCCCAACACCCCCTACTATCCACACCACTCGCCCTCATCGTACTCGTCTGGCGGCTACTACCAACAACAGGGACCGCAACAAGGACAACACCAAGACGCGTCACAAAACCGCGGTCCCGGAAACGGCCACGCCCATATCCACAGCCACTCCCACGGCCACGGCCACGGTCACGGTCACGGTCACGGACAAATATCACCGTCCACTACAGCAGCTGGAATGATCTCACCTGTCGATTCGCGCCGTACCTCCGACGACCACGACATGTCGGGCCACCGCCAGTCTCTTCCCTCTCTCAAAGAGATTATTGGCAAGACTACCTCCTCGAGCTACCACCACCCGTCGTCGGCGCCACCTAGTGGACCTCAGCATGGGCTGCCCTCTCCTTTCTCGACAACGGCTCCACCACGGCCTTTCCCGGCCGAGTCCCCCAGCGACATGCAGCATTCGCCTCGATCACTGCACCACCCGGCTTCTATCCCACCTCCTCCTTCGTCCATGTACAACCAACGACCAGAGCCGACATCGACATTTCCCGCGCCACCACGTCCGCCGCTTCCCGGCCGTGCACATGGTACCCCTCCGCCGAATGCAGAGTCTCACCAAGGCGGGCAGCCACCGTCTTCGGTTCAGTCTTTGATTAATCCACAGCACCCGGTACAGCATGTGCCGCACTATCCTCACTCGTCGCAACAGCAGCGCCACCCTCAGGATCAACCTCCTTCGCAACTCCAATCATACCACCATCAAGGCCCAGCGCCACGTGATGCTCGGTCTGCTCACGGCGACAGCCCACCATCATACCATGCGTTTCCGAATGCGCCTGGCCAGCAACCGCCATACCCAACACACTCAGCCTCCCAACACCCTCTGCCACCCCCGCCGCCTACGCAGGGCCACATGTCAGCATCCCACCCAGCATCGCCTCATCATTCAGGACCTCCATCGTTGCCGTCTCCCTTCGAGTCACATCAGCAACCCTTGATGCATGAGCCTCCCGTCGACTTGAACCGGTCACGGACACGGTACGATCAGGCAGTCTCCCGGCACTTTGAATCTTGGAGCTACACGGAGTATCTCGCACGGGTATGTATACTTTCTCTGATGTGGATCTGACGTGGAGGTGCCATGGTCGTTCTTCGCATATGTCTTTATATCTCGAAGGAAACCTTAACTAACAGTGGCCAACAGATTGGAAGCAATTCGCGGACAATATACAACTTCGCTGAGGCCTTTGGCAGTATCGCACGGGAAGAGCACGGGCCGCACCCGATGCCGGGGCGCATGCCGAGCGACCGCGAAGTTTGCGAAATGATCAGCAATGCAGAGTGGCTGAAAACGATGCTGGAAAGCCTTCGCCACATGGTCCAGAACACCGTCAGTGAAGGCAACTCTGGACCTGGCAGCGGAAGTGCGAGTGGCCCTTCCAGCGGCAGTAGCGGCAGGCAGAAGCCTGCAAATATGGACGACGCAGACATGCCAATGTACAGCGAACCCGGGCAGAAGCCGTACGGCATGGAGGTGAAGAAGAGACGAGGCGTATGTTCATCCACTCCACCTCATCCCGAATCACCATATTGTTGAATTAAATAACTGATTGTGGTTTACAGAGAGCTGCACCGCCTGGAAGATGCCACAGCTGCAACCGCATCGATACACCCGAATGGCGGCGGGGACCTGATGGTGCCCGCACGCTCTGTAACGCATGCGGTCTTCATTATGCAAAGCTTGAGCGCAAGAAGCAGTTGGAGAGTCGGCAAATTCGGCCCAAACATCCAGACGACCGACGCTGAACGATCTACAACACCAAACAAATGCTCCATCAACTATTCCCGCATCCAAACCCTCTCAACGTATCGAACTTGAACTTTCGTAACGCTCGGCGAGCAGCCAATGAATACAAAACACGGCGAGAAAAAAGCGACTATATAACTTGTTATTCTAATCCATTATTTATTTCAGAAGGCATTTACACAAAGATGAGATAAGGCGGCAATGGCCGTTGACGACAAAGGCCAACGTTTGGATATTTTTTTTCGGATTTTTTGGGGCTTCTTAATTTCTGTTTTATTTGCGAGTTTCCTGCATTTTGCAGTGCCACTTTGGTTGCTCTTCGTTTCTTACGTTCACCTTATTGTTACCGTTTCCAATCCCTACCCGGTGCTGGTCAGAGGACCCTCATTTGGTTCTTGGGTATCAGGGCGTGTGTAAGTGTAGATGGCTAGGCGGTGTCAAAAAAAAGTTGGGCGCCATCGCAGCTTGGGATAGGGGCATTTTCTCTATACCGCCGATTTACGTGTCCTTGCCATGTTCCTTTTTTTCACGACAAAATCGGCCTAGAATCGGGTTTTTGGTGTATATATACCCCCTTATCTTGTTTTGTTCCTTTTAACTTTTCTTATTTTCACCTATATTCTCAGTGGAGCGTCTTGTTTACCCTCTCTCGCATGGCTGGCGGAACAACACACAATCACACGCATCGCAAAATTACAACTGCCCAAACAAATAAAATGGATTTGGACCATGGCGGTATAGTCTCGACTCAGACGATATGACATCATCCATTTGCGCATTAATTATACCAGCGTATTCAGTCAGCTGTTGGTTGGCACATTTTTTCCTCGTCTTCGGTGAACCATATCTACCTGGTCCCCCGATCGATCACGTCGTACTTGTAAGATGTGACAAACACAAAACTAGGTGATACAAGTTTACTGCAATGTATAGTTGTTGCAAAGGATGCAGGTGTGGCCGGTGGTGTGTGGGACCGCATTTGTTTCGTATTATTGAGTACATGTAATGTTATTTTTGGGCTCCGGAAATCAATTTTGCCAGAATACGATGTACATGAAAGCATGGTTATTTGATATTTGTCAATTGTTTCTGTTTTACGTCTTTTTATATATATATAGTGTGTGTGTGTAGTCATAATAAAATAGTAAAACAATAAAATAATAAAAATAATGCTTTGTTAATAACAGCGATACTATCAAATTTTTGCATAGAATTAAAATAAGTAACAAGAAAGTGATCGGCGCATATACTCAATCTTGTTTCCTCTTCGTTCAGAAGAAAAGACAATAAAGACACACACAAACATGCAAACGCAGTGCCAACGTAGAAGTCTCTAAAGAGGCGACCACGAGTTGACCTGCTTGACCTTTAAACAGAGCGATATTTCCGTAATCAAGTTTCATAAAAAAGCTGTAAAAACGTAGAATACTCACTAACGGGTTTCTTCTAAGTAACCACTTTCGACTAACAAAGTACAAGCATTAATCGCCACTTTTGTGCCGATGTGGTAACAATGGCTTTCAAACACTCAATAAACCATAAAAGGATAGAAAAAGAAGGGAAAACAAAAGACAGTAGTAAAGAACAGAAAAACCGTTTCCTGGCACAATAAACCGTGCCTGTGTGTCCTTGGACAACACACATAATCAAAACCCGTACACATCACATATATTACTCTAGTCAACATATTTGTTAACGCAACCCCATTCCGATGACCCTGCGTTTACAAAACCAGAGCACCGGCAAGGGAGAAAAAGAAAACGATAGCTGAGACGATGACCGGGCTCTTGTCCATGGGGCCAACAGTGGCAGGGCCGGCGTTCTTGCTGGAGGTGGGCGACGCGGTGCTCGAACCAGAGCCGGGCGCGGCCATGCTGACGCTGGTGGAGCCTGCATTCTGCGAGCCGCTGCCCGTCAAGCCGGGCCCGGTGCCGGCGCCGCTCTTCATGTACGCCTTTGCGTCTTCGGGAATAGCAGGCAGCAGGGTCGAGTCGACCAGCCAGTCGGCGTCCTTGGTGGGGCAGGCCTGGGTGTTTGTCGTTGACGTGAAGCCGCCATCGCCAGTAGGGGCCGGGTTCGCACTCAGGGCGCTGGCGAATTTGGTAAACTGCGGCAGCTCGCTGACGCTGGAGCCATCAATCGAGGCAATACCGAACTTGTTGACCTCCAGAGCGTACTCGTACATGAGACCACCCGAGTAGACACCAGTCATCTCCTTGTTCATCAGAGCGGCAACCTCGCCAAAGTCACGGCCGTTGGTTATGCAGCCGTACTCGGAGAGGAAGATGGGAAGACCGTAACCAGTGAAGTTCTTGACCTTCTGGTCCCAGCCGGACACGGTGAAGTCGGTGTTGCACCACGAGTAGTCGTTGAAGGCGAAGAAATCGCTGCGCTCGTCGTCAGTGCCGCAGTTCATGTAGTCTGCCAGTTGCATGCGGTTCTGCGACACATCGGCGGCCGAGTAGCCAACAGGGACCTTGCGGTAGCCACGCTCGGTAATGTACTGACGGATGTCGCGGGTGACAGCCTTGACAAACGGTGCAGAGAGGGTGGAGGCAGCGGTGGAGTTAATAACCTCGTTGCCAGAAAAGAAAGCCAGCGTGTTGGAGTACTTGATGAACTCGTCGACGGTGGCAAAGACGCTCTGCAGGTACTTGGCGTTGTAAGAAGGCGCAGGATCGGCACTGTTGATTGAGTACAGGGGATTGTTGACATCGAGAATGGCGTAGATGCCAGCATCCGCCAGGGCGTTCATGCAGGCGTCGTGGTTCTTGGAGTTGTCGGTGATGTACACACGGACGGTATTGACACCCAGCTTCTTGAACTCAGCAATGTCACGGTTGCAGATGTCGGAATCGGCGAGGGGGTCCTTGGAGTCAGACGAGCCACCAGGCTGGTAATCAATACCACGGATGTAGAAACGCGTCTTACCAGCCCAGAACGCTAGATGGAGGTCAGTAAGAAGTGCGTGGAGGGGTCAAGAGACGCGGACGAAGCATTACCGTTGCCAGAGGCCGTGACCGTGGGGAGTGAAGCCGCACGGTTGGCCAGCTCGGGGAGAGTTCTAGACGGTTTGGCGTTGACGCCGGACACGGCCGACAGGGCAGCGACAGCCACCGAGGTGAGTGAGAACGAGCGCATTGTGAAGTTTGGTGAGAGGTTCGGAGGACAAAAGAAAAGTAAAGTTGAACGACAGAGGGTGTGAAGAGGGGAGAAGAGTCAACGAAACACGAAGTACGCGAAGTCGACCAAGATATTAAGATGGCGAGACAAGAAAGAATGCCACGACCGCGTTTGGTTAAAAGACCGGGTCAAATTCCAGTGTCGTCTCGCACAATAGGCAATAAGACGCGTGGGTTCAAAAAAGAGAAGTCGCCTCGGAATGAGAGAAAAGGAACGAAGAAATAAAAACAAGGGACCAGAAATAAAAGAGTGATACTGGGCCGAAGGCAAGTGTTAGCGAGAGACGAAGAAGACGAAGTCGAAGATGGTGAATGAAGGAAGAGAAGGAGTAGAGGAACGAGGGTTGTCGATGGAAAAAGGGAAGAAAATAACAAAAGAGCAAATGGGAAGGAAAAAGGGAAGGCACTGGGTAGAAAAGAAAGACAGAACAAAAGAAGAGTCCCAAAACGGCAACATGTGTGGAATGATGGAAGAAGCGACAAGGGCCGTGCCAAGAAGAGGGCAGCTAAGGGGCAGGAGCCCAGAAAAGCAGGGCAAATCTTGGAAGGAAGCCCGGCAAATAGTGTACCAAGCAATCTGTTATTCAGACGGGAAAGAAGGGCCACTAACAAGGGAGAGACCCATGAAGGGCGGAAGTGGTGGAAAGGTGGGAAGGCCGACAAGGAAGAGGGGAGGGGCGAGGGAACAAAAGGAGGTGTGGACGTAGCGCACTCAACGTGTGATGTCGCGCGTAAAAGGGAAGGAACGATTTGGGGAGACAATGCCAGGAAAGAGCACACGTCGGGGCGTCCTCCTTGCTTGACGCAGCCCGGACTTGCAACACTATGGAATGCAGAGCAATACGATTAGATAGAGTACGAAGGCAACGATGTCCACATATGCTGAGGTTGAAGCCGTCATCACTAGACGCCACGGTCGAACATTCTGCATAACGGCGATTGTTTTTGTAATCGCTACTATGAATAGGACAATTGTCACGCGACGCAATGTGACGTTGTCAACGCTACAAGTTTCGTATGTCCCAGGTCCACACAGTTGTGAATTTGCATATGCGTACCGCGTACGGACGAGACAGAGCACAGAGTAATTGCAAACTGGGTTTGGGTGGTCGTTGCTGACTATGGCTGTCAGTGCGCGTTCCTGTTCCTGGTGCGAGAAGGTGTACCAAGATGTGCCAGGCGAGCCAGGCCTGTTGGGCGATCCTGCGCTAAGGCCCAGGGACCCATTTTCTATTTCTGGTCCTGCTGCGATGGGGCCTCGGGGCATCTCAAACCACGACTCGTTTCTGTGGATTTGGTATGGGCCGCCGAGAACATGATCGGCATCTCCAGTATCGCGATATTCAGGGAGCACTGATGATTTGTGGGTGTGACATTCAAGGGTCGCAACAATGTGACGACAGGCCCAGAAATTTGTGCATTTGTAAGATTACAATGAATGTCGTGTATCGTACATGTTTTTACCTGACACTTACTATTACGGAGCACTTTGCATGCAAATAGAGCCGTGTTAGGCGGTCCTGCGACGTGTTTAGGGAGGAAACAGCACCGTGAAACAGAGCAGTAAGCTTGTTTAGCATTATCTCGCAAGTCAAGACAGAGAGAGGTGGGCCAAGGGGGGCTCGGGGGGCTCGGGGGCTCGAAAGGGCTTGCCGCAGTAAGAAACCTGTGACTATCTGTTTGGCTTGATTCTAGCGTGCGGAGTGAGTCCCATGCGTCCAATCATGCGAGGCACGGATGACCCTTCCTCCCGCCAGCTCCGCTCTTGGTGCGCACACCTTTGCAAAAGGCCCGCACATGCTTTGATCTGCTGGGCCGATCTGTGCCTATCGTTTCATGTTTGCAGTTGGCGCATTGAGTACGGCGAGTATGTACGGAGTTTGTTGTAATTACGAAATAGATGGCCTGTAATTTTGTTCGTATCAAGACTTAGATTTGGTGACCTTGTTGTGAAGTTGTCTTGTTGACCGCACCGCTCTTGATCACTATATCGTAAATGGCCTTCTTTGTCGATGCCAGTTGCATGTCATTGAGTCGAGAGAGAAGGTTTCTGATACGTCGAGATAGCCCTGGTCGTGCCTTCCCGGTCTACCGTCGTATGGTTTACTTCTTCCTTATTAGGATGATCCGGTGGATATGCATGTCGTATGCTGTACTTTGAATGCTAATACACACGTGCGTTGTGTGTTCCGTACATCATCCTTTGTTACCGGGCGCTGTTTCCTATATCGTAAGAACGCCGCACTCACGCCGGTGTTCTTAAGGTCTTAATCACGTTTGACCCATCCTGGACCCATTCTGCACACCGTTGCACTGTTTGGCTGATTCAGCTGATTCTTCGTCAATGCTGTCAATTGTCTAAGCGGCACCCCACAAAGTAGTGCCCAAACAAAGACGCTCCATATCCGAGATGGGAAACCCTGACATGACTGCGCCTCGCCCTGACGCCCTCGCTTTTGAATGTTCTCATCTCACACCTGACAAGACGACACTCCGAAGACTCCTTCGGTTCTATGCAGGATCCAGAATAGAAGAAAGGGGAAAAAATAAGAGAACGCAATCAATCGAAGCAGACGAACAGGAAAAAACAAAAGTAAAATTAAAGACCATTGAAAATGCACCGACCGCAGATGCTAATACAAAAAAAAAAAAAAAAAAAAAAAACAGACGAAAGGAAAGACAGAACGAAAAAGAAGACACAAAAGACGTGTTGCAAAGACAAGCAATGAGGATTCTTACACCGCCTGGACATAGCTGGCCGGAACGCTCTTGGTCACGCCTCCCTTTTCTACCTCTACCCAGCCATCGCCAGGGTCGTCCTTGATCAGTACAAACCGCTCGCCCTCGACCATGTTGTGCTCAGCATCGTTCTGGGCAGAGTATGCATATAGGGCCTCCACGTACTTGAGCTTCTTGGCTCCGCGCCGGGGTGCCACGGCCGGCCCCTTTTTCCTGCTGCCCGCGTTGACCGTGTTGTTGGTGCTGATTGATGAGCCGCTGTTGGAGTACGTTGACTGGCCAGTGTTTTGCGGCGCCATGGCCGCCGGCGGAGCGGCGGAGGCTGGTACGACCTCGACGTACGACGCTGGTACCAGGCCCTCCTTGTAGCCCGCGCGGACCTTGGTCCAGCCAGAGCCACTATCTGGTTCGATGACCACCACATCAATGCCCTCGCCCACCGTCAGCTCACCATCGCCGTTGGCCTCGAACGCATACAGCATTTTCCCTTTGGACTGGCTGCCGCTGCCTGCTGGTGCCTCGGGCACACTCCCGGGCAGCTCATTAATGTACGCTGCTGGCGGTGGCGCCAGGACTCTGCGAGGCGCACCTGTCGGTGGTGGACCACTGCGTGAGTTGGCGGGCAGTTCGGCTGGGCCGCTGCCATCGTCACCTGCTGTTGGCGACCGTGCCCCTGATATGGAGCGATGCGCGCTCGTGGCGTATCCGGAGCTGAGCGAGTTCATCGTGTTGGACCGGCTGAGTTTCGGCAGCTCAGAGGCGCTGGTCGATGCGGAGCCTGTCGCTCCGACGCCGTCGCCTGGCTTCAGCATGGAATTGGCCGCTTCTTGCCGCTCCTGCTTCAGCTTCTTGCGCTCCTCCTTGTTCTGCTCGCCGGGACACTCGGCCGGCACCTTCATCTCACACTTGCTGTGGCAGGTGTAGCCGCAGTCACGGCAGTCGAAGCCTTTGGCAGACAGACCCCATATGCGCTCGCCGCAGAGATCGCAGTTGGTCGGAATTTTAAACGTTTGCGACTTGAAGTTGTGGTTGCGTGCCCCCACCGTGACGTCGCCCACGACAGCTGTGATTGTTGACGTCTCAACCTCGGCTGTGATGCGCTTGCGCTCGACCTGGTGCAGGTCCTCCTGCGCAGCAAACATCTGGCCGACCACCACGACTTCGTCTCGCTTCTCGGTGCCGTCGCGGATCTGCTGCTTCAGCTTCTGAATGGCCTCGACCTCGCGCCGTTTCTTGTCGACTTCGCGCCGCAGGTCCCCCAGCTGGCCCTTGGACTTGTTGAGCACATTCCGTAAGAAGATCTTGGCCATCTCGTCCACGACCATGGAGCCGTCGTCGTGCCATACTGGGCTCGGCTCGAACACCTTGTCCGGGGGCTCTTGCCAACCGCCCACGTTGTGCCGCATGTACATCATGGAGTCGAGCTGTGGCAAGTTACGTGCAATTTCTTGGGTCTGGCGGTCGATAATCGCCGTGCTCTGCTGGAGCATGCTGGACTCCAGCCGGGACGCAACCGTCCACAGGTCATTCAGCCGTAGTGTGCGGAATTCGGCAAGGTCCTGCAGCGAATCGAGCAGCTCTGGTACGTAGTCGTGGTAGTAGCGTTCTTTCTGCTTGTTCGTGACGTTGATGGCGATGAGATACGAGTTCTTGACATTGTTCATTTCGGCGATTTGCTGTTGGTAGGCCGACTGTGCTTTGGCCTGGCCGAAGCCCGTCTCGGTCTTCTTGCGCTTGCTCTCGACCTCCTGGCACACTGCGTCGTACTTGGTCTTGACCTTGCGTAGGTCAGCGTACGAGGCGTCGCGTTCCCGCTCGACCTTCTCGGCAAAGTCAGCGTGGCGCTTGCGCAGCTCCTCGAACCGCACACCAAGCGTCTGTAGCGGCGCGGCGACCTTGTTAATCAGATCGTTTCCGTACGTGTCGTGCTCGTCGGCCCGTGCTTCGAGTGTTGTGAGCTGCGTTGTCCAGGTCGTAAGAGACGCACTTTCGAGAGAGCCGGGCGTCATGGCTGGTGTTTCGCCGACGCTCAGCACCGACGACTTTCGTGTTTTCTTTTCAAAATACTTTTTGGCCAGAACCTTGAGCTTGGCACTGTAATCCTTCTCAATGGCGCTCCGCTCGCGGTAAAACTGCTGGATGTCGTCGAGCCATGCAATGCCGTTCGAGACCCAGGCGTTGGCAGGCTTAAAGCCATCCTGTCCGGAAGAAAAGGGATTAGCATTGAAAACGGCACCAAAAGAAGAACTGGCCAGGCCGCAAGACGCATATGCCGTCCAATCTGGTCGTCCGATCCGGTCATCCAATCCGTCCAACATACCTTCAGCTCAGCGCCGAACGTCGGCGGACTCTCCATGGTGGTGGTCAGGGATTGCTCCGGCGGCACACGTGAGGCTCGGAGGTCAGTGACGCAGCCGGCTCGCACAACATTCAGAGGACGGTTGTCGTCAGTGTGCAAAGGTCTTTGCAACCGTCGAAATTCGCGAAACGCAAGATGCGAAGTCCGAGTGTGGTTGTAGTCGTGGCAGCAAAGACGGGGACTGGGTAGAGGTAGAGTTGCCTTCCTTTCGCCGCGCAGTCGTGTTCGCAGTCGTTTTCGGAGGAGTACGTCGCCGAGTGCTCCATTGGGAAGGCGCAGTGCTCAATGCGATATTTCCAGTCAGCCATGGCGCGGGGAACATGCCCCCCCCCCCCCCCCGGTCGTTTGCTGGAAAGTTGGCTGTAAAGCTGCCTGTATGTCAGTCATTGGTGGTCGTTAGTGGTCTTTTTAGCGGCCCGAGCAGCCTGGCCAGCCTCCACCTCTTAACCCCTCGGTGTAGTGTCTCGACGTATGTTCCTTTCGTGTACCACGTCCCGAACAGGCGCTATTCTGCCGCTCCCTACCGCCTCCACAAGCTCTTAACTGCTGTCCCGAAGCTCTCTGTTTCGCACCCCACCTTTTTGCCCATGGTGTTTGTGCTGTCAATTTGCTTTTGTAGTCTTTGTTTTGCAACCTTTGTTTGGAGCACCGTCAACATCCCGCATTCGTACGCTGCGCTTCCTTTCCGCAAGCCTTGAGTGCCTTCTCAACAAGAAACTCTTGCTCACCTATTTCCCTTTGACGCTGGTACGTACCGTGTGCGCCGTGTATCGCTTTTGTTGGCCACCTGTCGCCCATTTTGTCCTCTCTTGCTTTCTTTTTCTATCTTTCTTTCGCTTTTTCTCTCTTTTTGTTTGCCACGACTTTTCTTCGTACTTGTATTGTTTCCTGATCTCTGCTGACAACTGTCAGTTTAACGCAGCGGCGACGCCAACATCTGTATCGACACCTCCCTTTCACGCCCTTTCACACATACCACAACATAATGGCGGACCTGGCAAGCCGCATTACCAGGCCGGACGGCGCCGCGGCAGACACGCCTGCTGCAGCCGCCCCGGTCGAGGATACTCCCGTCGACACCGCTGGTCCTGGCCTCATTGAGTCTACCTACGACGTCGAAGTCAAGCTCAGCGAACTGGGTTCGCTGACTGACAACCCGCTGTCGTCTGTCTCATCCTTTGAGGAGCTGGGACTGAAGAAGTCCATTATCGACGGCCTGTTCGCCCTCAATTTCAAGAAACCGTCCAAGATTCAGGAACGCGCTCTGCCGCTTCTCCTCGCAGACCCGCCATGCAACATGATTGCCCAGTCGCAATCGGGTACGGGCAAGACGGCCGCTTTTGTCGTTACACTACTGTCACGTGTTGATTTCAGCCAGCCGACGACGCCGCAAGCCCTGGCTCTGGCGCCCAGCCGTGAGCTCGCCCGGCAGATAGAGTCGGTGATTAACCAGATTGGTCAGTTCTGCGAGGGCCTGAATGTGGCTGCTGCGATTCCTGGCGCTGTGGAACGCGGTGCCGCTGTGCAGGCCAATGTCGTCGTGGGCACGCCTGGGACCGTCATGGACCTCATGCGGCGCAAGCAGCTGGATGTGTCGCAGCTGAAGCTCCTTGTTATTGACGAGGCGGACAACATGCTTGACCAGCAGGGGCTCGGCGAGCAGTGCGTGCGCGTTCGTGAGAAACTTCCGCGTTCCATCCAGGTGTTGCTGTTCTCGGCCACTTTCCCCGAAAAAGTTATGCGCTATGCGGAGAAGTTTGCACCGAACGCCAACCAGATGCGCCTGCGCCAGCAGGAGCTGACTGTGCGGGGTATCTCACAGATGTACATGGACTGCCCCTCTGAGACGGAGAAGTACGATGTGCTGTGTAAGCTGTACGGCCTGATGACGATCGGCTCGTCGGTCATCTTTGTCAAGACGCGCCAGAGTGCCAACGAGATCCAGCAACGCATGGAAGCCGATGGCCACCGCATTGCTGCGCTGCATGGCGCGTACGAGGGCGAGAGCCGTGATACGCTGCTCAACGACTTCCGCACGGGCAAGTCCAAGGTGCTTATTACCACAAACGTGTTGGCGCGTGGCATTGACGTGTCGAGTGTGTCGATGGTGATTAACTACGACATCCCGATGAAGGGAATGGGCGACCGTGAGCCGGATGCTGAGACGTACCTGCATCGCATTGGCCGGACGGGTCGCTTCGGCCGTGTCGGCGTCAGTATCAGTTTCGTGCACGACCGGAAGAGCTTCACGGCGCTGGCGGACATTGCCAACCACTACGGCATTGACTTAATCCAGCTGAGTCCTGACGACTGGGAGGAAACAGAGAAGAAGATTCGCCACATTCTGAAGTCGGCTCGTGCCCAACCCGAGTACAAGCCCACATCTGCCGAAGCTGCTGCTTCCGCCGCGCAGGGACCTTAGTATGTTTTGTTACATTTCTGCTGAACCCCTTCTGAGACAGAACGCCTTGTTAACCAAATCAGGGCAGGGACTTTTATGACGTACCCGTCCGGGTTGCTCATGTCGCGCTAGCTAATGTGCATCTGGCAAGGAAGCACTGTCCGATGGAGGCGACAGAGCTGGTCAAGCTAACCCCAGTGAATGGCTGGAGGACATAACCGGCTCGAGAAAATGCGAGGTAGTGTAATACCGGAATAGAACGGGGTAGCTGAAGATGAGACAATAGGAAAATAGGAGGCACAAGGACGAGGATATGTTCAAAGATACCATGATTTCAAGTAGCCGACAACCATGCTAAAGGGGAATGGAAGGCCGACGATTACGATTTGCAAACATGTAAATCATATAATGCAGACATTACGCAGGAACGATGTTGAGCTACGACAGTATTTGTTAGGTCGACAGCAACGATTCTGTTTTCCTATTACCTTGACGCTGATTATTGTAAGCAACGATTGTGAGAGGAGGCGATTCACCAGATGCAGGGAAGTTCATGTAGTTGAAAACTTCTTTTCGCGCAACCAAAACGGGTAGTCTGGTACGTACTTGCCTCGAACCGCTGACGTGGGGTGCCGGAGGATTTTAGACGCTGGGCTTGCTTCCAAACAGAAACCAGGGGCTGTGTGTGGCCAAGCCTTCCCCAGCCAAGTACCAGAAACGACACCTCATTTGTCGACCATCTCGAGGCGCGCAGATTCCCGCAATTTTGCTCCTGAGATGAAGGTTTGATTTGGCCGCATCTGGCCGTGCCGGACCTACGACAGCGTCTCGCCTGGCAACGACAGGCGGACAAGCATCACAGGAAGGTTGGCAGGCAACGCAATCTCGGTATCGCATCCATGCAAATCAGCGCCTGGAATAGCAGTAACCGTCCAAAACGACCAAAACAACCCAAAACGTTCCGCTATTTGAGTTGCGCCGCCCAATAAGCGACGTGTCCGTCTTGAGAGCCATGGTCTGCATGGCTGTAAGAGAGGGCGTACGACGACCGCGAAGCCATGACGTCGTGAAGCCATGAAGCCATGAAGCCATGAAGCTATGGGACCAGTCAAGGCCGAGGACGCCGGCGGCTAGAAGAGCCCCTTCATACTTCTGCAGTATGCGAAACGGTGACGGAAAACGGGGCCGATAATCTTGTTTTGGGAACGAGATGAGGTTGGCAGCTTGCTGCATGCTTCACAGCCTTGGGCCATTGTGGCCTTGGCCTGTTCAAGTCTGACATACCTGGTTGCCTCTTGTATCGCCACTTTGACCTCCAAGTCGAATCCCGTTTCACTCGGGGCCATTGAGGCCTTATCTGCCTTCATCTCGACAGTTTACTTCTCTCTGCCTCCCTCTTCGACGACGATATTCATTTTGGAGCAACAAGGCGACTGTTTCCCCGAAACACGGCACGGCCTTCTTTACACCATGCCCATCGCCTGCATTTGTACAGAGAGAATGCCATAAACGCCAAAAACATCCGCAGACAGATGCCAACCCAGGTACGCCTCTCCCAGGACTGGCGGAAGTTTTGGTCGTATGGCCAGATCTTCACAAGATGCCATTTCTGTCTCGTGATACGACCACACCGGTGTTGTTTTTCTCGATCTTGTCCTTTGTGGTCCCGGCAAGGCCCGCCGCCGCCAATGTCATCGACCTACCCAGCGAGATTGTCGCCTTTGTCCCATCATGTGCATCAGCCTGCTTCTCGACGTTTGTCAACAACAACTTTCCACTGGGAATCTGCGGCAAGGACCCGACGTTTCAATGTTTGTGTGAACACGCGGGGACCAACGGATTTACCGTGGGCGAGGGTGCGTTGGCCTGCATCGCGTCCGAGGACAGCACCGGACGCTGCACCGGCACCGATGTCTCATGTGAGTTAGGATACGCTTTATTGCTCTTAGCCGTCAACCTCCCCCTAACGTACGATATGCTTCAGTGACTGTGTCAAAGAAGGCATATTCTATGTGTTCTGGCCACAGCAGCGCGGCCCTAGAAACGCACGCAACCATCTTGGCCTCGCTGGTGATCCCGTCCCAGTCCACCAAAACTGTAACGACGACAGTCGTTGGAAATACGAAAGGGAGCACGGAAGGAAGCACCGCGAGTCACATAGCAACCCGAACTACCTCAAAGCCAACCGCCTCTACATCAACTCGAACGCCAACCACATTGACGAGCAGTGCTACTCTGTCCACAGAGTCTCGCTTGTTAACTGCCCCGCCCCGTTCAAGCACGGCCATGGTGACCTCGCCTCCTACAACAAGCAGTAAACCGGCATCGAAAACATCATCCGCGCAAACAAGTGCGACATCAGACCAGACGCAGCGAAGTAATGGTGTCAGAAGCCTGAGCGTTGCGCAGATTGTTGGAATATCTGTCGGAACGGCCACTGCACTTTTTTTTGCCATTGCACTATCCATCTATCTACGCTTTCTTCGCCGTCGTCGCCTAATGCTTGTTCCTCGATTGACTGGCGATGGCGGTGAGGGTGGTGGCCATGGAGGCGACGAAGAAGGACTTCAAAAACGGGTTCGGCCGGGAACGGGACACGAGCTCCAGATATCTGCTCCCGTGAACCTACAAGGACCGACGCACCCCTCGAACAGCACAGGTCCTTTGTGGCAAGAAAAGTACATGAATAGCCGGACAGCGCCGCGGGATACGCAGAATAACCAGGACGCAGAGAACCGCCCGAATCCTCCACCAAAAAGCCCTCCTCAAATACTTTTAACAAGGCCAACTCTGGAGAGATCGGTCAATGATGCATCTCGGGTGCCAGTTGCGAGGTACAATCGAAATCTAACACCAGGGACGATCAACGGCCAAGTGAAAAATAGGCCACCCAAGGACAATCAGGATCCCGTTCAGACTACAAAAAATATATCTCCGACACAAAGCAGCGTTCCCCCATCCCTTCTCATACGTCCACCTCCACAAAACATTGCCCCTGATAGACATTTTCCAGAGGAGCCGGTAGCCACTATATCCCGCCCTGTGCCATATCCATCATATTACGGAATCCCGCCGGACGAAGACCATCTGTACAGTGGCTATCCCCAACAGAAAAAATACACAGAGAAAACGTCACTATCGACGCGACTCGTGGAGGCCCAGCCAGTTCAACCGGAACGCAACTTGCCTTCCGTATTTCAGCCGCCATTGACAAGTCGGGACAGTATTGTGACTGAATTTGCCGAGGACGGTGAAGACAACCTCTCACCAAGAGCGACAGACGATGGACTATATCCATCTCGTCGATTCACTTCGAGGCAAGATTTGTCTCATACGCCACCGGACGCACAGCATGGTGGCTATTCCGCCCCAATAAGCACTTATCAAGAACCTCACCTGAGCCCTCAACCATCACGCCAGCCATTGCCGCAATTCCAAATACAGCCCCATCACCAACCTCAACTCCGACCTCAACCCCCACCCCGGACCCCATCACCAAGGGCCCAAGGTGACGATCTGGCCCGCGGGGTCCAGCCGCCATATATGTCTCCGTCTCTTGTGCCTCGACCTCTCGATGTTGGAACACACAATCCCGGAAGGAATACCGGAAGGTCTGGGCCAACCCTGGATATGCCGGTCGGAGCAGGCAGCAACGTCTCGCGGATGGCCAAAATGCGGCTGGGCGATGAGCGTGCACTTGGTCTACGGCTGGTGGGTGATGGACGGCCGCAGCGTCCACGGCAAAATGCCGGCTGGAGACGGATGGACGACAACTTTGGAGAGTATTAAATGGCAGCGGTTGTCCCAGACCTGTATCTTATCCCTTTGTCCTCATAAACTCTTTTGATGTTTTCTTTTCTATTTTTGATCTTCTCTTTCTTCTCTCTTCGCACTACCGCACACTTCTTATGTACTTTAGTCTATTAGATATTGATATCTATCGTGGATGCCATAAAATAATGTTTCCTACTCACTCTGCTTTCAGGCCTTCTCCCTTATGGCCAGTCGCAGCTATTTGCGAGTAGTGCTGCGAGCTTCTCGAGGTAGGCCTGGTCGACTTCGTCGAAACCGTTGAGCACGGCACAGTCAATGTCGATGATGCCCACCAATTTACGTGACTCGTTGCTGCCCACGACAATCGGCACCACAATCTCACTGCGGCTTTCACTGTCGCAAGCGATATGGCCGGGGAATGCCTCGACGTCTTTAACCAGCACGGTCTTCTTCTCGGCGGCCGAGGTGCCGCAAACACCGCGACCCAGAGCGATGGTCTGGCAGGCAACCTTGCCGTGGAAGGGGCCCAGAATCAGCTCGTCCCGTTCCTTGCGTGCGGTATCGATCAGATAGAAGCCGGACCAGTTGACCTGGTTACTGGGCCCACCTAAAGACTTGAACGCATGCCATAGCAGCGACGCAGTATTGGCCAAATTGCTGTGTGTCTCTGTCAGTAGAGTTCGTGATGATAGTTAGTGTTCAAGATACATGGTGATGCCCTACCAGACCTATTGAGATTAAACTGTCAGTGGCGCTGCATCCAGTAAGACAAGAAGAGGTTGAACCTACCCAGTTGCGTTGGCCGTCAAACAGACCTTCAGCCTGAAGCAAGACCTGCTCATAGGCCTCCTCTTTGCTGAGGCCGTCGTCGAAGTTGGACGCGTCGGCGTGGCGCTGTTCGGTTAGTAAAAATACTGATACAACGGCCTTGAGATGCTGGGTGCTGGTCCGTACCACCATCTTGAAATGCGTTGTTGTGTTGGGTTTGAAGATATCGTGACAAATCTGAATCGGCTTCACACGGGTTAATGCGCAATTCGGTTGACAAAGTATTTTCCCCCTGCTGTAACTTTGTGTGGGAAATGACGTGCCCAATAGGTTCCGCTGTCTCCCCACTCCCATGCCGTTCGGAGCCCGCTAACAGCACCGTCGGACCCTGGCAAGGCCAGGCCTTCGTCCTTCCAGCGCCTTCCCGGATCGGTTCAAGCCCACATGAGACGCAAATTAGTGGAGGCTTTAAAGCTACCGTAGCTCCTGCAGACACTGTAAGATAACCTCTGCCTCAACAGCTCTTGCCCCAAAACAAAAGACGAAACTATGACGCAGGTGACGGCAGGTGGTCAAGTTCTAAACGAAAACACACCGAGGAAGCCGCCAGCTGGTTTCGCAGCATCGCCTCACAGTTCAAACAAAATCCACCAGATGCGATGCAACCACTTTGTTCCTCCAAAGTCTGAATGATTAACACTCCTGCGACACTGCAATTGGCACTCAATCTCCCAAAATGTCGCTAGGAAGCGACTCCGTCAACGACCACGATGACTACGGCCCGAATGCACGACTTCTGGACAGGGAACCTTGGCGGGCTTCTCTAGAAGAGCACGATCGTCAAATGGAAAAGACACGTCGAGATGAGGGAGATGGAGACCAGCAGCCAAGCTCTTCTATCTCGCCTTCAGCACTGGCGATTTCCAGACGTCGTCGGCTGCTGGCTGTTATGGTAGCCGTCTTGATGCTGCTTGGGCTCTCTGTTTTTGCCTTCCAGCCTCTGAAGCTCTCGTCCTTGGCCTGGCTAGAATGGACAAACCACTGGATAGGCTCGTGCACCACTGCAAACAGACCCGTGACGAACGACGTGAGCTCCGATGTGGGTGATCTCTTCTTGCTAGGAGTCGGCAAGGCTGACATCACCGGCCCCGTCGTCGAGATCAACCTGATGGGATATGCTGATCCCAAGCAAGTAGGTACTGGTCTTCGACAGCGGCTCTATTCGCGCGCATTCATTATCGGTGACGCCGATCCGGAGCGTGCGGCCGACCGATTCGTCTACCTGGTTCTTGATACACAGTCGGGCGACACTGCTGTCCGCTACGGCATTATCAACAGCCTTCGCAAGCTCGGCACCGAGTATGCTGCGCTCTATGGCCACCACAATATCGCCGTTACAGGCACGCACTCACACTCGGGCCCCGGTGGATGGCTTAACTACCTGCTGCCGCAGATTACCAGCAAGGGCTTTGACCGCCAAGGCTTCGATGCCATTGTCGACGGGGCCACGCGGTCGATCCAACGTGCCCACGAGGGCCTTCAACCGGGGTATCTGAGTACATCCTCGGCCAAGGTCAAGGATGGCAATATCAACCGCAGTCACTTTGCCTACATGTCCAACCCAGAAGACGAGCGTGCGCGATACAACAAATCTGGTACTGCGGACAAAGATGACGGATCCGTTGACAAGGATTTGACACTGGTCCGCTTCCAGCGTGCCTCGGACAAAAAGGATATTGGCGTGCTGACCTGGTTCCCGACGCACGGCACGTCCATGCTGGGCAACAACACTCTCGTCTCCGGCGACAACAAGGGCGTTGCTGCCTACTTGTTTGAGAATGGCGTGCGCGATGCCGGCAAGGCTGCAAGTGACCATCAATTCGTCGCTGGCTTTTCTCAGGCCAATGTCGGCGACACAAGTCCCAACGTCCTGGGCGCCTGGTGCGAAGACGACTCCGGTTTGCCATGTAGCTACGAAAACAGCACCTGCAGCAACGGCAAAGCCCAGTCCTGCCATGCCCGCGGCCCCTTCTTCCGTGAGGATAACACGGGTACTGCCTCATGTTTCGAAATCGGCCGCCGCCAGTTTGAGGCGGCCTGGACGGCATACCGGTCATCCACAGCGCAACCTATTCGCGGGTCTTGGGTCAAGTCGTTCCATACCTTCCACAACATGGCCGACTTCACTTTCACGCTACCCAACGGTACAACTGCACAGACGTGTCCCGCGGCACTTGGTTACTCCTTTGCGGCGGGCACCTCTGACGGTCCTGGCGCCGTGAACTTTACCCAGCACGACTCAGACCCCTCCAACACGTCGCCGATCTGGCGTGCCGTCTCGCGCTTTCTCAAGAACCCGTCAAAAGAACAAAGGGCGTGCCATGGCGCCAAACCAATTTTATTGGACGTTGGTGAGCTTAGCAGGCCTTATCGATGGACGCCCAATGTGGTGGATATTCAAGTATTGCGTGCCGGCAACCTTGTCATCGTGGTTAGCCCTGGAGAAGCAACAACCATGGCCGGCCGACGCTGGAAAGAGGCCGTCGCTGCTGCGTACCCTACACTGGACGATGGGCCTTCTAGAGACCAAGAAGCTGTGGCGTCTACCTCCCCGGTCGTGGTCTTGGGTGGCCCTGCCAACAGCTATACACACTATATCACAACCGAAGAAGAATATGCCATCCAACGATATGAGGGCGCTTCGACGCTCTATGGTCCTCATACGCTGGCTGCATACATCAACGTGACGCTCGAACACCTGTCCTATCTGGCGGCCTCGATACGACCCGGGGATCTGCCACCACTCGACGACGACCTTGATTCGTTTCCGCCCGACAACAGCAACCGCTCACTGTCGTTTATCACCGGTGTGATTCGGGACGGGCCGTCACTATTCAAGAAGTTTGGCGATGTCACAAAGGATGTCGATGCAACCTACCGCCGGGGTTCCTGGGTCGCCGCAACATTTGTTGGCGCCAACCCACGGAACAACCTGCGGCTGGAGCAAACATTTGCAGCCGTCGAGAGGCAACTCGAAGCCGGAGGTGCCTGGATCACTGTGCGGGACGATCGGGACTGGTCGCTGGTCTACCGCTGGCGGCGTATTAGCGAACTGATGGCTACAAGCGAGGTCGAACTAGTCTGGGAGACGGAGGACTGGGCCACTCCTGGCACCTACCGTCTCCACTACTACGGCGACTCGAAGTCGCTCGGTGGTACTGTGACACCGTTTGAGGGCGTGTCTGGGCCGTTTGTACTGGAGTAAAAATTGGTTCCTGGTTGTCTTGTTTATGTTGTGATTTTGTTATCATGGATATCGGGCTCATCTTTAGGTTGGTTTATTATTATTGTCTGTTTTATTTGACTGTTTTGTGTTCTATTATCGTCCTCAAGCTCATTTTTCATTAAAAATTGCCCATATGTTAAAAAAAAAGTTTTATCCCTTGTATTTTTCCATACAATTTTAATTTTGCGGTACACTACTTTTCAGTATAAGATGTTCAATTTACGTGCTTGTAGAGTCTGTTGTAATGCCACGTCTGATAATAGGCTATACAGTGCGAAATATTGAATATTGCCAAGGATCATACATACACACAGTGTATATACACTGTAACTGGCGCCGATAGGACAAGTGGGCTGGCGAGGAAAGCCAGATCTACTAACGAATGTACGAAGTAGACCTCCTGAAATGCCACGAAAAATAGCTACTAGCATCACCTCACTCGACGACGATACCCGCGCGACAATTTTCCCATCGAACCCCCGCGCGTACCGACCGAAGGTCCCTAACCGAACCCTCTAAAGTCGAAATAGAACACATATCCCACCGAAATGGATCCCTACTCGGCGGAAGGTGAGCTGATCAACATCCACAACCACTTCCATCAGGGCCAGTTCCAGGAGGTGGCCGACTACAGCACCGAGTCATTGTCTCCCGAGAATGAGTTGGCTGCACGTGTTCTGCAGCTGCGGGCACGCGTAGAGCTGGGTGAGGCCAAGGCTGTGCTCGCTGATGTGAAGAATGCGTCTGAACCGGCCCTGCAGGCCGTCGGCGCACTGGCCGAGCAGCGTTCAGGCCGCTCCGACGGGGCTGTTGCCACAATCACCAAGCTGGCCGAGACAGCCGGCGATGATTCTACAGTCCAGATTGTCGGCGGCACTGTACTTCAGGCGGCTGGCAAGTCGGAAGAAGCCCTTGCCCTTCTCTCCCAGCACGATAGCAACCGTACGTATTCTTTCTTTTCGCTATTGGCAAGCCCTCATTGTACCCGCCGATCTGACGACCGACTAACGTCATGTAATAACAGTTGACGCTGTTGCACTGATTGTGCAGATTCATCTGCAGCAGAACCGCAACGACCTGGCCCTCAAAGAAGTCGTCGCTGCCCGGAGGTGGGCGCAGGACTCGCTGCTCGTCAACCTTGCTGAGTCATGGGTCGGCCTGCGCCTCGGCGGCGAACGTTACCAGCAGGCCTTTTACGTCTTCGAAGAACTGGCCCAGGCACCGGCCTCCTCGTCGGCCCGTACACTCGTGGCCCAGGCCGTATCTGAACTGCACCTTGGTCGCACAGAGGAGGCACAGGCGGCACTGGAGCAGGCGGTGAAGGCCGCCCCTGAATCCGCCGATGCCGTTGCTAACCTTCTTGTTCTCGCTGTCCTGACTGGCAAGGACACGACCGAGACGACCAGCAACCTCCAGAACATCAACGCGCAGCATCCCCTGCTGGCCGACCTGGAGCAGAAAAGCAGTCTGTTCGACAAGGCCGCGATGAAGTACCAGGCCAAGGTGTCCGCATAAGATCGGTGGGCTTTGTAGATGCAGGAACACGCAAACTAGTTACACGAAAGCAGCTTCGAGGGTAATGATACAGGACCATACGCGTGGATAAACACCAAACGAGGGACTGTGCAACGACGGCAACACAAGGATGGATGCAAAGGAAATACCACAGAAGACAAGTGGGCACGGATAGGGTAGCAAATGAAGCAATGTTATCAACGTGAACACGGCTTGAGAGGTTCACGCGTCTAATTTTATTTTGCTATCGAAACAGCATATCCATACATTTGAACGGAACACATACCTCCTCCAGGCAGTAGTGCACCATTCATCTTTCTGTCCATGGCCATGCATCTTACTCATCCTTCAGCGTGATCTTGTCGTCCCCAACTGCGTTACGAGCTGAGACATGCTGTTATTTGGGGCGACAAGTGACTTGCACTTATTTCGTGTCCTCTATTGGTGTTGGCGTGTGGCCAACGTCTTGCTTCGTTTTTGCGTGACCTAAATTGGTCTGGCCAGCCGGCCCTTTTAGAGCCTACCTAAAGAGTCCCCAGGTTGGAGTTCGTATGGATTTTGGGCCTAAGCCAGGCGATAGTAGCAAAAGGGTTTCTTCAGCCCCTCCATTTCGTGTCGTTGCCGCTTTCTCATACGTCGCTTCCCCAACGCAGATTACGTTGTTAGTATATGCCACTGCTGCGGAAGGCACGGTTAACACCATCTTTTTCGGGCCTACTGATCATGGAGCCAGACAATTGGCCTTCGCAACCACATCTTAGCTTTGCTCCACGACCCCATTCATTGTTTCTTGTTTTACCCCATGCTTGCCGTGATTTGCCTTGGATCGATGCTGGATGGTTGTGTCCCGCAGGTGCCGGTTCTTTCATTTCTGCGGCCATCTACAGCCAAGACCGGTTTGAAAGGTTTCAGTTGCTTCTTCCGGCCGGTTTTCAGACACCATCTTGCACGCCTGAGCTCTATGTACAGAGTAATATCTGAATCGCCTGCTTTGTACCTTCCACTTGACAACTCATCCTGCTACATCATTCAGGTTACACGCACACGTTTGGCTCGCACAGCTCGCCGTATTCCACTCGCCACTCGATCCCCCCCGCTCTGGCCAATTCAGCCGCTCCTTCCGTACTGCAATGGTGTGTATATCACTTTGTTCATCGCCCCGTTGATTCCTCTTTCCTCGCCGAGCTCCGTATTTGTTTCACAAGGCGCGGTTTGCTCCTTCCACTTTTGGGAGGCCCGGCGTGTTTGTCCTGTTCCTCTAGCCCCATTCCAAATGTCAAATTGCGTGCCTGCCCTGGCCTAGCTGTCCCGCTCCTGCACTTGTCGTACGTTGTATACTTCGCACTTACCATATAAGTATGACGTTGCCGCTGATCCCGATGTAGCCCCCCCAGTCTTTTCCTTACGGCCCAGTGCTTGTTCATGTGTATTGTGTCAACAGCTTCCAAACAATCCTATCTACGGCGCATCAACGAAGTATTTTCGGACCTCTTCTCCGTCGTCCGTTTACCACGAACTGCTGCGCGACTCGCTCGACAAAACAAGGTCTGCCTTGTCCACACCCTGCCAAAACGCCTCCTGGCATTTCTCAAGGCAGAGCGACAAAAGGACGCACAGCAGCTCTCCTCAATTGGCACTTCGATTCCTTGCGCTGCTCCTCGATCTCTCGTCCTCTTAACCCTCAATTTTTCACTTCTTCTTTCTTCAACTGGAGCTCGATCGTTACCTTTTAAGCTCCAGCACCGTCATATTCACATTCTGTCTTCCAGAACCAAGCTTCGTGACGGACCCCAACGAACGGATTGAATTGAAAGAGCTTCTACGTCTTTCACCGCCGTGCGTCGTGGTGCTCCTGTCTTTCAGCCTCTCTAACCCCGCAGACCCACCCAGATTCCTTGTCCTGGCTGCTTCTGTTCCCCTCGATTCTGGACCGCACTGCTTCTTGTTTCTATTGCTCATCTTGTCCTGTACCCAACCATTAACCTTCTGTGTGGCTCGCTGCGCAAGCCGGAGCCATTGAGCAAGCTTCGCCATGGTGCGCATCATCCCCAACCGCCTCAAGCCCTCGTCAGGCAATTCGACCACCAGCTCGACTGCCAACAGCCGTAGTGCCAGCCCTCAGCGTGGCGGCAAAGGCGACCCGGCTTTCAACCGAGACACGGGCCTGCATGTTCATGTGGTCATCATCAAGGCCCGCAATCTGGCCGCAAAAGACCGGGGAGGCACATCGGACCCAGTACGTTTCACCGCGCTCATAAAATGCTCATGTTGACTCGTCAACTAACATTCTGACTGTCTAGTACCTCGTCCTCTCGCTAGGCGATGCGAAACATGCCACGCATTCGGTGTCCAAGACCCTTAACCCAGAATGGAACGAGATCTGCCAGCTGCCCGTCAACGGCGTCTCCAGCCTGATCCTCGACGTTTGTTGCTGGGACAAGGACCGCTTTGGAAAGGATTATCTAGGCGAATTCGACCTGGCCCTAGAGGAGATATTCGTCAACGACAAGACTGAGCAAGAGCCTCGCTGGTACCCTCTCAAGAGTAAGCGACCAGGTCGTAAGACGGGCGTGGTCTCAGGCGAGGTCCTCTTGCAATTCACGCTCTTTGATATCACGGACCGATCTGCCTCTAGCCAGCAGGTCATGGAGAAATTCAATTCTTTTGTGCGCGCGACAACCCCCGACCCAGAGGATGTCCCCCCGCGGGCACAACCCCGCGTTCCCGGCCTTGGACTACCCAAGTTGGGTGCGCGACGCGGATCTTCCAACCCAGCCCCGACATCTACCCCTGCCCTCACCCAGAAAACTAGCAATACCGACGACTATGAAGACGAGGACGCGTACGACGACGAGCCCGCATTGGAGGACGAAGATCCGTCCAAGCCAGAGACGGTAGAAAAGCGGAAGCGCCGGCTACGAATTAAAGGACTCAAGAAAAAGCGACGCGAGAACCCCTACGAATTCATCAACGGTGGCGGTGACGTCCTGGGAATTGTCTTCCTTGAGATCAAGAATATCACCGACCTGCCACCTGAGTCTAATTTAATCAAGACCACATTTGACATGGATCCGTTTGTTGTCACGTCGCTTGGCCGCAAGACTTTCCGTACAAAGACCATCAACCACAACCTCAACCCGGTCTTTAACGAGAAGATGATCTACCAAGTCTTGGCCCACGAGCAAACCTACTCCTTCTCCTTCACCGTCATTGACCGCGACAAGTACTCAGGGAACGACTTCATCGCATCTGCATCGTTGCCGCTCAAAGAGTTCATTGACCGCGCTCCCAAGGCCGACCCCGAGACCGGGCTATACGACCTCCGCGAGCCGCCCGAGTATGTCCCACTTGCCCAGCGTGGACGCTTCAAGCGCCTCGGTCTGTCCCGATCGTCTTCGTCACAAAGCCTGACCAAAATGTCACGCCCAACCCCGACAAAGACTCCTTCCGCCTCTGCGATGAGCAGTGGAGCAACTGCACTCGAGTACCAGGCCCCCGAAGTTTCTGGCGTGTCTGACCCGTCGGGTCCGCAAGGCGACATCACAGACACGCCCCAGGTGACAACCCCGTCGGAAGTCGCTGTTTCTGACCCGATGGCGTCACCTGGCCTCACAAAGCAGATTAGCGGAGGCGGTTTACTGACCGCTGAAGGGAACACTTGTAGTGGCAGCTCACCGACATCATCAATGGGCGAGTCGGGTGCTGTAGACAGTGATGAACCAGGCTTCACAACATTCACACTACCACTAAAGATGAAGAACCTGGAAAAGTGGGAGGACAAGCACAACCCGCAACTGTTTATCCGGGCGAAGTACATGCCCTACCCGGCCCTGCGTCAGCAATTTTGGCGTGCCATGTTGAAGCAGTACGATACCGACGAGAGTGGCAAGATCAGCAAGGTGGAGCTGAGCACGATGCTTGATACACTTGGGTCGACGCTGCGGGAATCTACCATTGACAGCTTCTTCCAACGCTTTAAGAAGACACCTGGCAGTGGCAGCGGTAGCGACGATGATTGGGCCGATTTGACCATTGATGAGACTGTTATTTGCCTGGAGGATCAACTTGACGCGAAACCGAAGCCTCAGCAGTCGGTGTCAGTTACGGACAAAATCAAGGATGCGCTCCCTGACAGCGTCGTCGAGAAGGTCAAGCCCGCCGTGTCTCTTGCTATTTCAGGGCAGTCAGCAAACGTTCCCGAAGCCGACGCCCCCACGGCATCTTTGACAAGCGCGTCAGGTAGCCCAGAGATCCCTGCCCAGAATTCATATGATGCCGAGATGCTGGGCCGTGAGGACCTCGATGAACGTGGTGGCGAGGAGCATGTTGTGGAAATTCGTGAGTGCCCAATCTGCCACCAGCCGCGTCTCAACAAGCGCAAGGATACCGACATCATCACCCACATTGCCACCTGTGCGAGCCAAGACTGGCGGCAGGTGAACAACTTGGTCATGGGCGGGTTTGTCACCTCCAGCCAGGCACAGCGCAAGTGGTACTCCAAGGTGATCACGAAGATTTCGTACGGTGGTTACAAGATTGGAGCCAACTCGGCGAATATCCTTGTCCAGGACCGTATAACGGGCCAGATTAACGAGGAGAAGATGAGTGTGTACGTGCGCCTCGGCATTCGACTTCTTTACAAAGGCCTGCGATCGAACAACATGGAGAACAAGCGAAGTAAGTTGTACTGACGGGCCCACTCCCGCATCTTTTTTGTTTTTTTTTTTTTTTTTTTTTTTTTTTTTTTTTTTTTTTTTTTTTTAAAGTTGTATATTTATATTTGCTATGCACGTAAGCTGTATACTAACCCTGGCCTATGCAGTCCGCAAACTTCTCAAGGGCCTCAGCGTCAAGCAGGGACGGAAGTATGACGACCCTATCTCTAAACAAGAGATTCAAAAATTTATCAACTTTCACCAACTGGACATGTCGGAAGTCCTTCTTCCTCTAGACGAGTTTAAGACCTTCAATGAGTTCTTCTATCGGGCTCTGAAGCCGGACGCACGGCCCTGTTCGGCTCCAAACAACCCTCGTATTATTGTGTCCCCAGCAGACTGCCGATCTGTGGTGTTCAACCGCGTCGATGCGGCTACCAAAGTGTGGATCAAAGGTCGCGAGTTCTCTGTCAAACGCCTTTTGGGTGACGTGTCTGCAGAAGAGGCCAGTCGATACGAGAATGGCGCACTCGGTATCTTCCGGTTGGCACCGCAAGACTACCACCGCTTTCACATTCCCGTCGACGGCGTTCTGGGCAAGCCGAGATTGATTGCTGGCGAGTACTACACAGTCAACCCCATGGCGATCCGATCGGCTCTAGACGTGTACGGCGAGAACGTGCGCGTAGTTGTGCCGATTGAGAGCGAGACTCACGGGCGTGTGATGGTTGTCTGTGTGGGCGCGATGATGGTGGGTAGCACCGTGATTACTCGTAAAGAGGGCGAGCAAGTTAAGCGCGCGGAGGAGCTGGGCTATTTCAAGTTTGGCGGCAGCACACTGGTGCTGTTGTTTGAAGAGGGCCGCATGAAGTTTGACGACGACCTTGTGGAGAACTCGAGCGGTGCACTGGAGACGCTGATCCGGGTGGGCATGTCGGTAGGCCATTCTCCTAACGAGCCGCAGTGGGGACAGGATATGCCCAAGAACGAGACAGAGGTTACGGAGCAAGACAAGATCGAGGCCAAGCGCCGCATCCAGGGCAGCACTATGGCGGAGGATATTACACCCGAGGACAGTGGCGGGGACGATCTGCTGTCGTAAGAGATGGTGCTTTACTATTTCGACATACTTGCTTGCAGGTATTTGCATTGCTAGCTTCCTTTTTCATCTCGAACACATTACTTTTGAACACATTTATGTCCCTACAGCGCCGTTGCATCACCACAAACATCGGCTACGAACAGCGAGAATATGCTTCTTATGCATTGGCGAACGACAGCAGTTTGTCCAAGATCATTCTCTACAGTTTTTATTTTTATTTTATTTAAAAAGCTTTCAATTTACACGATGTTGACTGTTGACTAATGAACATGCATTGATACTACTGTACTGAACTATGGAATGGAATGGTATGTCATCGCTAGAAGAACCCAAACGCCGTATGAGATGGGAATCTCCAGGTAGTGAAGGAAAGCAAGCAAACGACACTATGGGACAGGCAATACAACTTAGAAAAGCGAGGTTAAATCCCGTCCCTCACACGTCACACATCCACCCCCTACTATCGCTCGTCGTGGCTGTTGGAACTTCGATCGCTGTCCATGGAACGTTTCTGAGGCGAAACTGAGCGTTGGGCATACAACTTATTGTAGCTGGGTAGGGCGGATGTGGATATGTGGTAAAAATGGTTGTCGTTTTTTGCGGCACCGGGTTGGCTGCCGTCGTAGGTGACGGTTGTGGAGGAGGAGGACAGGGAGGAAGAGGAGGAAGTGGAGGAGGAATCGTGTGTCTGGCGCCATGATGCGTAGATTTGCTTGCACAGATGTGCGGACATGGTGTAAGTGGGCGACATGGCGGCAGAGGTGGATAAAAGTGAAGCAACAGTAAGCTGTAGATTGCTTGCTTGGCTCTATGAAACTGGTGCCTTCTGTGGAGGACAGTCGATTCTTATTGTGTTTCGTTTTGTGACGTCTGTAAATCCAAGGCTGCCTTGTCGGTTCGGAAGCGAGGCCCGACGGGGTGCCGAAAGGGAGTGCGTGGGAGACGTGTTTTTCGTGTAAGACGAAGCTGGCGTGGAGAGGAAATGGTCGGGCAAACAAGAGATAAGAGGCAAGTCATGAGCTTGAAGAGAAAAAACAAAAAAAGAGGAAAGGAAGACAAAAGACGAATAGAAGAGGAAGAGGAGAAGATCGAGCAAATGAGGAGAAAACGAAAGACGCAGATTTAGCTCTGCGAGGACAGTAACAGACTGAAGTTCGTTTGCAAAACAAAACACACCAAAAGTAAAAAAAAATGACCAAGAAAAAGAAGGCGACCTGTGTCATACGGCGCAAAGTCCATTTACATCACCTACGCCAGTTTGCTCGTCATTGGGCAGTTGGCGATCTTATTGGCCATCGCCCCCACCTGGTGTCCTTTGGCCAGGTCCTGCCACTGGCCTGCTATTGCCTGCCACTGCTACAGGTCTGTCCAGTTGTATAGGGCATCGGCGTGTGCTGACAATTGCTTGGAAAACAGGCCAGGCCATGCTGCCATTCCGCTGCTGGAAACGCTAAACCAGGCGGAGCCCCACCTGCCGTCTCGCATGTTTAGGTGAAAGGTGGAACGACGATTGCACCGCCGCTGAGGTTAAATCGCGTGACTGCAAACCGATGGGGGGAAAGGTGCGAGCAGGCAAACGGCAGGAGCAGCGTTAGACCACGCAGGCACGCATTTTAATCCCCCTAAAACCCTTTCTCATAGTGCTGGGTGCAATTATGTGGTATCTTATGTTGTAACACAACTAGAATAATCTTCCGTCATTCAACCTCCAGGGGTGCTCCGCTAACGGCTGACCAGTACTCTTAGTACTCCGCGAGACGCGCGAAGGATGCGAGGGGGTTCACTAGCCAGCAAACAGACCTGGGCCAGGCCAGATTCGGGAGCCGGCCAACAGCAAACTTCCATACGATCCCACGCGCAAATTTCCCACGTAATGGCCAAATCTAGTGTACGAAATACTCTCCCGTACAACAATAGTAAAGGGTGGGTGGGCTCGGCTGGACATGACCGATGGCATGAGAAAGTGGGAGGAATGGGCGGAAAGCGCGAGTACGTCGACAAACAAACGGCCAAATGTGTGAAGTGGACTTTTTGTAATTACTTTGATTTTATTTTTCATTCTTTCTCTCACATTCAAATGTCTAACCGTTCTTGGGGCCAAAGAAGGACGTGATCCTCTGGCTGCCACTGCTTTTATCGTTTTGTGTCTTCTTGCTTGGTGTGCGAGCTGTTGCCTTGAATTTGCTGTTCCCTTTGCTTCCCATGGTATCCTGACGCTCTTTACCGCTGCTCGCCGTCACGGATACTGGTCGCGTGCCCATAGTGTTCTTCACGGGCGTCGTAGGTATTGGCGCTGTGGCAGGAGGAATCGCATCCTCCGTAGGAGCCACGACCTTTGCTCTCTTCACCGGCTGCTCGGCATCAACCTCTCCGCCTTCTGCCTCTCGCTTCGTTTGCTTTTCTTCCTTCGACGCCATCCCTCCTCGGAAGAAATTGGCAATATTTGCCTTGTTGCTCTCGCTGGCCACCGGCACGATGAAGCTTGGCGAGCTGTGCCCGGCTTTATTGACGTCCTTGCTCACTACGTCCACGATTAGAGCCGCGTCGTCGTCTTCCGCCATTCGGGGCCACGGCCGGAGCAGCGTCTGCAGCTCGTTCGACCACGCGTCGCGCGTCGGGTCCAGCCACATCTGCAGCTCGCGTGACTGGTAGTCGAACACAACAGGCATGCGGTCGTGCAAAAACCGCAGCGACTTGTTAGAGTCCGTCGTGATGATTGTGTATGAATACGTCTTCGTTCCGGTGCCGTTTTTACCGCCCTCGCCGTCCTCAAACACTACACTGTCCCACAGCCCGGCCAGCAGGAGCGGCAGTCCATCTCGCCTCCGGATGTAGTGTGGCACGCGCTCTTTGGGTCCCGTTTTGAGCCATTCGTAGAAGCCCTGCGCCACGACAATGCACCGCTTGCGTCCGCGCAGCGACGCCCACATGCCCGTACCGGCTGCGAGCGAGTCGGCGCGGCAGTTGATTGTCTTGAGCATGGTCGAGTAGTCTGGACGTTTCTTCATCCAGAATGGCACAAGGCCCCACTTCATGACCTGTAGCTGGAGATGTACTTCGGCCTTCCGCTCGCCAACCTTGACTTTGTTGGTCGGTGTGCTTGGCTTGTCGGATTGCTTCCCAGGGAAGACAGGCCGGAGGATGATACCGTGGTAGCCCGGCGCAAAGTTGTACGAAGGTTGGAATATGGCATCGCCTCCATTGGAAGAATCCGCATCTCCCAATACCTCTGTATCGTGCGCGAGGTCATTTCCCTCAGCATTTTGGTGGTCCTGCTGCGCGTCATCGGAATCGTTCTGTCCCCACCCTCCGTGCTGGTCGTGGAAGTCGTCGGCAGGCAGGCCGTGCTCCAGCAAGACGTCGTGCACCTGGCCATAGCGCTGGGAATGTTAGCACGACAACGCACTGGATACTGGCACACATTGAAGCTTGAGAAGAACCGGCCGAAGCATTCCATCAACTGTCAACATACCAGAGCTAGAACATATCGGCCACACATTGTCGTCACCTTGGTCTCTTACGTTGCCTATGTGTTGTGATTCCGGAAGCAATCTTTGTGTTCACTATTCTTCCGTGCGCACTTGCGCCGAGCTTCAAGCGATGACGCGCCTGCTTGAATACGCTAATAAGGCAAGGAGCACATAACCCTGTGTGGATGACTAATCAACACCGAATGTGAACATAAGTGTTTTTTTTGCCCCTTTGTTAATTTTGTATGGCTTTGGTTATTTGTTCCTCGTAAAGTATGTATTTCATTTTTGTTGAAAACGGCAACTTGAAATATGCGCGTTTTGGCATAAACGACAATGATTTAAGTGAAAGCGAAAGATGCAGAACTGCGTCCAGTCCCAACAATGATAATCGCAGGCACGGTAGCTCGATTTAGGCCGAGAAGAATGGATGTGGACCTGTATTTTTATCAGAATGAACACCAGAAAGTTATTATACGGAGACAGTTGAATCTTATCTGTGAAGATGTACTTACCTGTCATGCCATAGGTGCTAATCAAGAGGCCTTGGTCGGAAGACGTGTAGATGCTGGGGATGCTGTACGTCGTGGGATTTCTTTTCTACTGACCCATGATTTAGGCCACATTCCATGTACAGCTGGATGCCGTTGACTGATCGAACCACGTGGAGAGCGATTATTTACTCCCACAAGAGATATCTGCCATTTTCTGCGCAGGTGGAGATGGCAGCGACTCGCATCCTAGCGTTGTTAATGACGATATTTGTACCGCAGACACTGTCACTGTAACCCTGCACCATGATTTTAAAACCGGACAACATTAGAGTCAGTACTGATCCTTCCTTTATATGTCTCTCCTATTTCTCCTTTTGTTTCCCTTCCTTTTCATCTCCCATTTCTCGGGTATTCATCTACCATCTGGCGCTCACAACAGAGTCTTTGGTGGCGTCAGACACCGCCTTCATGTAAGCCACAACAGGACCATGTGATGTCAGCGAAACATAAATTGGTTGAATTGAGATCCAATACAGACTTACTTTATTTCGTTTACTCAGGCTACTTCCTTCTTTTTATCTATTTCTTCCAATTCTGTTGATCTGTACTGTTGTTGACGATCGACGGACTAGAAAGCTGGAGTAGACTTTGTCGTTCTTTATTTTGATGCTGATCGGCTGTTGCCATTATGCATTCCTGCCTCTCTGCTGCTCTTTCCATCTCGAGCCGTGAGTTCAAAGGGGAAAGAGTAACTATCGGGTATCTCCACAGAAATACTAATGTCAACAAAACACCGAATAACATTGGCCGATTAACGATAGTCTTATCGTAGGACTCTGCGAAAGAAAATGTTTTTCTCAGATATCTAGAGTTACGCTCAACTCAACCCCCCCCCCCCCCCCGTTTATTTTATTTCCATGTGCTTGTGCATTTGTCACCATTATACAGAGAAACGGATGTAACTGCAGTAACAGTAACGGCAACAACGGCGACAAGAAAATGTTGCGTTTGACCGCCACAGCCGCTTGGCGTCTGCACCTGACTTGACATTTGGCCCGACGGACCGTCCTCATACATACGAAAGGGATTCTGAACGAGTTAAACGGGCGTAAAATAAGTTTCTGTAAAACCACCAAGGCCGCCGCATGCCTCGATGGACAGTGACATGGTTTATTGCCGAGGAGTCCCTTTAGCCAAAGTACGTCTAAGTGGCTACTCCATTTCATACACTTCTTTCGCCCTCCGTGCCTTCGAAGGCGCTTTCGAGACCAAAATGCTGCTGTGATTGTGTGTTGATGAGTCATATTACCTTATTTTACGATAACGGGCCAAGGCGGGATCTGTGGCTACTTTTAATCATCGAGATCATTTTATGCCGCTAAGATGCACCGTGGTACCGATATTAGGGGGCAGATGATATTTATCCAGGCCCCAATGTAACCCTTTCTTAATTATAGGTATATAATATATCAATGACGCTGTGTTCCAGATGCTTTAAGTTGATGTTTTCCTTTGTTCAGCCGGCCTGCTAAATCGGATATCCATCCCGTCGGGGCAGATCCTTGTCTATATACTGCCTGTGAAGACCGACATACGTAAGAACGAACCGAAGGAGCGCAGTATTAGAAAACAATGTGTGCGAAAGCGGCCAGGAATTGGAACAAGCCGACAAGCTTTGGATCCGATCCAACAGGCCGGCAGTCGTGTATATTGTTATCAGGATAATCTGCTTGACAACGAGTCGCGAGGAGCTGCTCATAGTTGATTGTTGCTCCATGGAGCTGCACTGGTATGGTCAGTGTATTTCTCATGAGGTCCACGTTCGTTATATACACACTCTAGCTTATTGTAGCTGCCAAAGGACACATGCTTCCGACATATATACCGAGCTGGCTTTCTCGGTCTTTGCCTAAAACCTCCGCTCGCAGTCTACCACACACCCTCTACCGTCTATACTTATCTAAAATACCACCATTATCAATTTCGCACGTGTGGACCATCATTTGGGCTCAACAGTACCACTAGAACGGTCGTCAATATGGGCCAGCTCAATCAAGCTCTCCGCACTTTCCCCGGAACCGCGGAGACTGAATCCATGGCGAGCCACACAAATGGAGAGATTAGACAGGGAGGATGAGTGGTGGAAAATAAGCTCTGCCGCCTGCCAAAACAGCGGACAATGTCTGATAATTCAGAGGCCGATTGTTATTCATAAGTAGGCAGGACCTTCCAGTGCTTCCAATTTTGTCTTTGACCTCTGATGTTCGCTTTGTAGCTCGAGTCACACCCTTCGAGCAAATTTTTGCTCGCCCGATCTTGTCTTTCGTTCGTTTAGTCGTCATGGGCCTCATCACGCGCATTGCAACCGCCCTTGTTGCATACTCCTCGCTCTGGGTCCAACCATGCTTGGCCCAGGATTCGACTATTGTCAGCAAGTACAAAGATGATTCGACCAATATCACCTTTGGTATGTATGGCATCGATGCCATTGTCGATGCCAGCACCGGAGAGGTAGCCCAAGGGTTTTACAACTTTGGCATTGTCTTGCCTGACAATGCTCTGAAAAAGGATGCCAATGAATACATTGGAATTTTGGTAGGCCAACAGCCCAATACTATTAACAGTTACCTTTTTAATTTCACTTTCGTACTTCATCAAAGCCTTTTCATTTCCTTCGCTCTAAATTTGATCTTCACCATAGTGACTAACGTACCGCTTCTTCAGAGGTGTCAAAGCACAAACACATCGCTCACCGGCTGGTGTGGCATCTCACATGGCGACAAGGGCCAGATGACAAACTCCCTGCTGCTGGTGGCGTGGCCTTGGAACGGCCAAGTCATGACGACGTTCCGCTACGCAACGAAATGGACGATGCCCACGGAGTACACCGGCGATGCGAAGCTGACGCAGATCTCATCGTTTGTCAATGAGACCATGTTCGAGGTCATCTACCGGTGCCAGAACTGTTTCTCCTGGAAAACAACCGAAGCCACAACGCAGACTGTTAACACCACCTCTGGAACGCTTCTGTTCGGACGAGCACTGGCCGTGAGGGGCCCGGATGCGGCGAGCTGCCCGAGCAAGATGACGTTTGGATTCCACGACTCGGGGTACAGCCAGTACGGCGTTGATCTGACCAACGCCATTCACCCCTCGTACGCCTCATGGGCTGCAATGGCTACCCATGTCGTTTCCACCGACTGTGTCAACATCCCTGCTGCCACACCCACCCCGGAGCCAACATCATCTGGCACAGCATCGGCATCTGTTTCTGAGTCTGCCTCGGCCTCGTCGTCTGCTTCTGTTCCGGCTGCGACAACCGCAGTGCCGGCACCAACGCCGATCCCAATCGTGCCATGTAAACCAGCTCCGAACAAGACGTACGACTACATTATCGTCGGTGCTGGCGCTGCTGGTATTCCCCTGGCCGACCGCCTGTCGCAGGTTGGTAAATCCGTACTGCTGATCGAGAAAGGTCCGCCGTCGTCTGGTCGCTGGGGAGGCGTCATGCGCCCTGACTGGCTGAACAACACCAACCTGACGCGCTTTGACGTGCCCGGCTTGTGCAACCAAATTTGGGTCGACTCGGTTGGTGTTGCGTGCACAGATACGGAGCAGATGGAGGGCTGTGTGCTTGGAGGTGGTACGGCGGTCAACGCCGGCTTGTGGTGGCGTGCAAATCCTCTTGACTGGGACTACAACTTCCCCGATGGCTGGCGCAGCAAGGACATGGCAGGCGCTACGAGCCGTGTCTTCCAACGGATACCAGGCACGATTGCCCCGTCGATGGACGGTAAGCTCTATATGCACCAAGGCTTCGATGTTATTGCGTCGGGCCTAAATGCGTCGGGCTGGAACTACGTCATCCCCAACGACCATCCGGACCAGAAGAACCGCACATACGGTCACACCACGTATATGTTTTCCGGCGGAGAGCGCAGTGGCCCGATGGGTACGTATCTTGTCAGTGCTTCGCAGCGTGCCAACTTCAACCTGTGGATGAACACACCTGTGCGCCGCCTTATTCGCGACGGCGGCCACATTACTGGCGTGGAGCTCGAATGCACGTCCGACGGATACTCTGGCAATGTCTACGTGACGCCCAACACGGGCCGTGTCATCTCCTCGGCAGGTACCTTTGCATCTGCTAAGCTGCTTCTGCGCAGCGGTATTGGCCCGTCTGACCAGCTCTCTGTCGTCAAAAATTCGCCTGACGGCCCGACCATGATCAACGCAACCTCCTGGATCGATCTTCCGGTTGGCTACAACTTGAACGACCACGTTAACGTAAGTCGTTGTCTTTCTCTCTCGGGTGTCCACGAGGATAATGGGGATAAACATGCGCACGGATGTGTATACTGACTTTATTAGACTGACACGGAGATCTCGCACCCTGATGTGGTCTTCTACGATTTTTACGAAGCCTGGACCAAGCCCATCGTGTCAGATGAAGACAGCTACCTCAGTACGTAATACCCTCCAACTCTACGGATAGCACACGTTGATCTAACGGCATTGAAGAGAACCGCACGGGCATTCTTGCGCAGTCAGCACCCAATATTGGTCCCATGGTAGGTTCATATAAGTGCTTTTTTGTGACCGGACATGCCACATAATCAGCATGCATCTAACTTTTGGAATCCACATAGTTCTGGGAGGCCATCAAGGGCGACGACGGCATTGTCCGCCAGCTGCAGTGGACGTCCCGTGTGGAGGGATCCACTAACACATCCATGATCATGAGCCAGTACCTTGGTCGTGGCTCAGTGTCCCGTGGCCGCATGGTCATCACTCGTCGCCTGACCACGTTTGTTTCAGTCCCGCCGTATCTGCACGACGATCTGGACAAGGACGTCGTCATCAAGGGCATCCAGAACCTGCAGGCTGCGCTTAAGAATGTGCCCAACATCACTTGGATCACACCGGCGCCGAACCAGACCGTTGCGGAATACGTCAACTCGCTCCCCAACACGCCGGCCAAGCGTCGCGCAAACCACTGGATCGGTGAGTCGATGTACGGTTCAATTTTGATGACACCGTTGCAGTCGTTAACAGCGCTTTACAGGAACAAACAAAATGGGTCTTGATGACGGCCGTCTTGGCGGCACAGCTGTTGTTGACCTCGACACCAAGGTGTACGGCACGGACAACCTGTTTATTGTCGATGCTTCCATTTTCCCTGGCCACGTTACCGGAAACCCGTCGGCGGCGATCGTGACTGTGGCGGAGCGTGCCTTTGAGCGCCTTAGCTCGCTGCATGCGCCGGTCCTGGGTACGGAGGGCGCCCAGTGCGGTGGCAATACCTGGTCAGGAAGTTTCCAGTGCGAAGCCGGTCTCCAGTGCAGCTACGTCAACTCGACGCTGTCTCGCGTAAGTCAACAATTGGAGTGCAGAGAGCCGAGGAGCAGAGAACTACGTGTGTTGGTGGATAAATGCAAATACTAACCTTACTCGAAATGTAGTGCGATAAAACTGCAGCCAAGACACTTCGCCGTCTGCGCGTGTAAACATGGAACGTGCCAATAGTACACTATTCAAAGCACTCCACCATGACAGGTATTGTGAAGGCAGCATGCGATGCGGCTTGAAAGGAACCGCCCAACCTTCGCCGTGCATGTTATGTGAACGCCAAAATTAAAAATATGACACGCGAAAACAAAGAAACAAAGAAAAAGTACACCAAAAGAAAACTCGTAGTATCTGTGAAATACAGCGAATCCCAGTTAAAACTCCGATACTCCTGTGGATTGTGCCAACGACCAGGCCCATTTTGCCTCAGCGTAGTGGTGCTGCACGAACGACGTACAAAGATTAATGTGCATCGATAGTGACTAGATAGAGCGGTGCATCTTGCATTCGCTATGGTTATGTTTCCAGGGCGGCACGAGAGGAGACCGACCGTGTCGTGTGCAGCGATCACCTTCCTGGAACCCAAGGAGCTGGCGCCTGTCGTCCTGGTCAGTTTCTTCCACGTCGCTGAGAGCCCAAACCTGCAGCGCAAGCCTTTGGATGCGCCGGGGGCGATTCTTTGCTGATACAAGCCTGTACTTAAACACTGTTTGGCTGTTAGGGTGCTACGCCTTTCGCTGAAGTGTAATTTAGTGGACCATCCCATTGGATTTCCTGGACGAGGACTTCTGTCCACCACCTTCCAGTGCATCATGAAACGCAACGCGAGCTCGACATCATGTGATTTGAAAGGTCATGTTACAGCCATCCCCGCACATACTCCGCACGATCATCACGTTCCTTCTGCATCTCGAGCTCTTCCGTGTCCTCGCTGACCTCTTTCCCCGTAGGGCCACACCGTCTGACTTCTATCAATCATGGTTGCCCCTTCCTTGCCCGACATCGTGGTATACGACACGCCTGGCCAAGACATCCCAATCTGGTCGCACCACACGCTGCGCGTGCTTTACGCCCTCCACCGAAAAGGGCTACCATACGCCATCGTGCCGCTGGAGTACCCGGACATCGAAGCCACATTTGAGCCCACCAGCCTCCTACCCAAGGACGACCCTGTGGAGCGGTACGAGATCCCTGTTGTTCTTTTTCGTTCGCGTGGCGGCCCAAACAGCGACCCAGACGAGTATCTTATGGAGCCAGCGCGCATTATTGCCAAGCTCGATACTCTTGTCCCCAACCCACCGCTGCCCTTTGCCTCGCCACGTGCCACGGAGGCGCGCACCATATTCGGCCCGGCACTGGCTCCGATCTTGCAAATCGCCGTCGGTTATGTCCCCAGTGTGCTGTCGGCCCGCAGCCGAGAGGGCTTTTTAGCCAAGAGACAGGCGCGCTGGGGCAAGCCACTCGATGTTTGGGTGGCTGAGCGCCCCCAAAATAAGCTCTTGGAGACTGCGGCTCCGCGCCTACAGGCATTTGCGGACTGGCTGGAAGGAAATGGGCTCCAAGGGCCGTTTATCGAGGGCGCCCAATCTGGCTATGCTGACATGACAATTGTTAGCATTCTCGAATATGCACGTCTGGTTGGAGCTACAGATGCGTTTGATGCAGCAATGGCCCACCCACGCATTGCTCGGCTGTACGCTACGCTCGTGGAGAAGGACCAAATGGCTGCCCGACCGCCACAGGTAGCGACAATTTGTTAGAAAACGGTGTTCGTCGTCCCAGTCTCTGATTTCGGAAAAGGATACATCACATACGACATACTTGGCACGGGAGGGAACTGGTGAGAAATGCGCAGTTCAGCTGTGCTTTGTGGCTGTGGACAAACTACCAGATAGTTGGTGCCGAGCCAGAGCTGTACACTAGGCTGATCCTACAACGATCCTTCCAAGACCCCTGCACTCTGAAATCGACTGTCTGCAAATGTACAAATGCAGTGCACGGATGGCAGTCACAACTGAGCTGTGAAATTCTGTTTTGCGGGTTTATGCATCCTGTCTATTTTTCCCCAACCACAAATTTTGTTCCGCACAGTCGAATGTGCGACTTTAACTTTCTCTTCTCTTTGCACCCCAAGTTGCCTAACATGGACTCCATCCCGGCGGCCCAGCGCCCCTTCTTTTACATTTACGGGCACATCGTGCCAAAAACAGAAAAGTGGACGTTAACTCGGAACGGTTTCGACCCGGTCAAGAGACATGAGCTGCACGCCCGTCATGCTCTGAAAGAGAAGCTGGTTCTGGACGTCCAGGAGGTCATGTCGCAGTACGTATCTTGTATTGCGCATGGGTGATTGCCCTCGTCCCACCATCAGTGTGCAAACCGCTTATACGATCAATAGGAATGACCCGAGATACGAATATACTGGCCTAGGGCCCAGGGAGTTCCGGATGCTGCAGATCCACTCGGCGCCGTCTCGTACGGATCCAATCAGCTGCTCCCTTCTGACCTGGTCCATCGATGATCTGCCAGCTCCCTTTGAAGCACTTTCATACACCTGGGGCGATGCAAAGGAACGTCACTGGATTACAATCGATGAGAAAGCGATTGACGTCACCCCGAACCTCATCAGTGCTCTGCAGCAATTTCGCCGGCCCGACCAGGATCGTTTGCTATGGGTGGATGCTTTGTGCATCAACCAGCAGGACCTTCCGGAGCGGGGTTCGCAAGTTCTTTTCATGGACCTAGTCTATAAAAGGGCTGCGAGAGTGGTCGTGTGGCTCGGCGTTGCTTACAGCCAAAGCCACCTCGCATTTGAGCTGATGACCAAGATCACTGGCGTCATGGAAGCCGATCGCAAGGCACATAGCGACAGAAACAGTGGTGGTGAGATGTACCGCAAGTACACCATGCAGCAAGATGTCGTAGAACGCGGCCTCCCCGAGCAGGATGATCCGGCATGGTTGGCGCTCGACGCCCTTTTCTGGCGCCAGTGGTTTCTTCGCATCTGGGTCGTCCAAGAAGTCGCCGTCCCAAAAGTTGCCTTGGTCGTTTGTGGCTCGGACACCATCGATTTCGATGCCTTCTGCGACCTGTGTGACTACTTACACAACACTGCCCTAGGATCCATGACGGGTCTTAGTGCAGACCGCGTATTGGCACTTCGGACCGCCCGCAGCCAATACCAGACCAATAACCATGCCAGTCTGGTGACGCAACTTATCAGCTCGCGTACTTGCTTGGCCACAAATGCCGCCGACAAAGTGTTTGCTATGCTAAACATATCCAAGGATGTCCCTTCCGATCCAGCTCTTCGTCCAGACTACCACAAGAGCCCGAGCACTGTCTTTTCTGATACGGCTCGGGTTCTTTTGGCGGAAAGTCTTGATATTCTGAATTTCAACTCTGACAGCGTGTGGCGGGTTCATTCTGATATGCCGTCGTGGGCACCGGACTGGTCGTGCGCCCCGCGCGAGTTTTGTTTTCTCTTCACGCCCGAGGGCCCCTGGCTCCACGCTGGCACGGTCGGGCACGGTCGCAGGAGACTCTTCTGCACCGAACATTCGATTCTCGGAAGACAACAAAGTCCTGCATCTGCAAGGTCGCATCCTGGACAAAATCACCACTGTCGGCGAATCCTACTTCATGTTTAGTAACGCACGACATGGCAAGGTAAGCAACGACTGGTATTCGAAGAAAGTCGACAAAGACGAGATTCTATATCGGTTCTCGCGCCACCGCCGGTGGACCATGTGGGAGCACATGGCTCTCAAGCTGAAATCGTACCCGGTCACAGGTGAAGACATCCAGACTGCGTTTCAGAAAACGCTTATAGCCAATGCAAACTTACCTCCGCGAGTGGTGGGCGGGACGCTGAAACCGGCGAATCTTGAAGAATTGTACACTGCCTTCCGTCGACTGCAATCCGTCGAACCGCATCTCGGCCGGGATACAATGACGGAGGACGATATTCGGATCCAGAAAGACAACCATGACCTGTATGGGCAAAAAGTGCGTGCAGCGGCCTACGGCAGGAAGATCTTCGTAACGAAGAAGGGTTACCTCGGCTTGGCGCCGGTTTCTGCCGCGACAGGATATTTTGTGGCCATCCTGCACGGCGGACGAACGGCTTACGTGTTGAAGAAGAAAAGGAACGGCAACTATTCGTTCGTCGGAGAAGCGTACTTGCATGGCTTCATGCACGGCCAGGCTCTGGACGACGAGAAATATCCGGTCGAGGAGCTGGCCATTGAGTAGATCTGGGGAAGATGGAACTGCCGAAGGTAGATTTGTCTATCTAAGAATAAAGTATACTGGATCACAGAATATTTATCTCGTGCAACACTCAAGCAGACTCCGAATGTTACTCTTGCCGGGGACGCAGATGGGAAAAGTTCCATAGCAGGAGAAGGTCGTAAGACGCCTTCAAGGCACCTGCACCACCAAGAAGCAGAATCCACTGATGACGACCAGCCAGGACACCCGAGAATCCAACACCCCCAGCTTGCATCAACGTCTTCACCGTGTTGACGACACCCATCACGGCAGTCCGTTCTGCGGGCAGCACGGCGGCCGACAAAAAGGCCTGCCGGGGTGCCTGGTCCATACTCTGCGTACATGCTCGCAAGGCAAGGAAAGCCATGGCGAGAGGCGTTCCAACTGATCCTGATGCTGGCGGAACTGGAACAAGACCCAGGAATAGGGCCGAAGGGAGGTGAGTAAAGGCCATGGTCTTTAGCGGGCCGAGTCGGCGGGCTAGTGGCAGTGCCAAGAGATTCGAAAACGAAGCAAAAATGTTTGTGACGAGGAAGAGTGTTCCCAAGATGGCTGGCGCTAAGGAATGCACGGTGATGAAGAAGTAGGTGATCCAGGACGGTGATGCCATACCCGAAGCAAACGAGTCCAGGGCAAATAGCAAGACGAGGCGGGAAAGGATACCGCGTGACTCGTGTGAGATGGTCGGGAAAAGGTCCAAGAAACGTTGAAAGATGCCACCTTTTGAAGTGGGAGCCTCGGCAGCAGGTTCGTCGGTCGTGCCTTCCCCCGAAAGCAAACCGCTCCGTTCATTTGGTTCGGACGATGGTGTCGGCGCGGGACGAGCCGGGGCTGCTTCCACCGCGGACGTCAATGCCAACGTCAACAGAAACTTGACGAGGCCAATTGCAGCATACAAAAAAAAGATGATCCGATAGGCTGCATTGGTCTCACCGTTTCTATCTTGGATAACCTGCACAATGGTCCCGCTCGCTAACGAGCCAAGGGCAGTGCCGGCCGTTCCAAACAGTGTGTACCAAGCAAACATGTCAGAGCGGTGCGATGAGGGCGTCAACTGAGCGAGGACCGACTCCTCAACGGCGCGGAATGGCCCAATCTCGTTTCCACTGGGGCTGATGACACCCACGATACTAGCCAAAAGAAGAACCCAAAAGTTGTTGCTGAGGGCGAAGACAACACCGCTGCTGGCCATGAGCAGAGTTCCGGCTGCTAGGATGAGCCGCCGACCGACTTGGTCAGTGATAGCCGTGAGAAGAAGGCTGATGCCAACATCACCGAGCATCGTTAGCGTCATAAAGAGACCAATGCGTGCATCGGAGATGCCCAAACTGGCGAGAAACGGGACCAGTACTAGGAACGACGCGCCATATGCGAAAAGCCGCACGAAGCGCTGGGCGCACAGAAGTTTGGCATCGCGACCGGACTGCAGGACGGTGGTTAGGCCGCTTTCCGCTGCCAAACGTGATAACCAGGACGACATGGCGAGTTTTTGCGGAGGTGGGGTGAGTTGAGGCACGTTATGAATTGGTTGAATAGATGTTCTGTTCAACGTAACGCGTTTGTCTGCTTTGCGCTCTTTTAAGTTCTAGGCACTCATCGGCGCTACTTTGGATATCCGATCTAACACCGAGACCAGTCCAATTCCAGGCACCTGCCCCACCCTGGCAATTGCAAGTGCCGCGTCCGTAATTTGTCTCAAGTTTACTTGTTCAATGTGCACCTACGCATGTACAGATGCCTCACGTTGAGTCGGAGTATAAATCTACCTATGTTGTGGACCAATACGTTCTTTTCGCGGCTTTGTAAGGCTTTTTTGGATATTGACGTTGATTGTTCTTCTAATCGATGTAGTGACGTCATCTGCCACCATCCCTGGACTCACAGCTCGGCTTGACGGTCTTCTCGCCGACCAAGCTGTGGTTGGCGGTTGTCAGGCCTTGTCTGATCCAGTAAGGTTGTACGGCGCCGCTTGGCTTTTTCCGTGGAGCTTTTGGCCGCCTCCTGTCTCCTTTCGTATTTTTTTCTCTGCAGATATTCGACTGTAGCCAGCGCCAACCGCGTGCCGGCCGGTGCCGTCGAGTTTACTCAGGAGGATCTGATATGACCACTAAGCAGCATGGGAAGGCTGTTGTTGCATGTTTTGGCAAGTGACTTAGGATGTAGGATTGTTGGAATTATCAGATTTCACAATGCACTCTGTAGCTCCCCCCCCCCCCCCCCCCCCGAAAAAAACGGCAGGAACAGTTGGGCAAGCAACAGCACCTGACGCAGGCGCAGGTCACTCGTTTCACTGCCTCCGTGGCTCGTCATGCGATCTCTGACACAATTTCTGTGAGCAGTCAAAATTTATACCGTAGCAAACTCCCCGTGGAGGACGCAAAAAGCTGGGATCCTTGCTAGGAAAACTTGCAACGAATTGTAAACACTCTGCCACTGACCTTCACACCATGCTCGCTTATCCCTAAGTTGAATTCCATATTGCCCGTTAGAATCATTCCATTTTCGTTCCTTTAACGTTGGTGGTTGCCTTCGAACCGGTGTATCATATTCCTATGCTCTAGTACGGCAGCACACGACCGTGTGGCTGTATGCAGACAGATACATTGGTGGAGCAGTGCACTACGTGTACGAACATCTTGTTTCATCACGAATTCGAGAGTAAACGTTTAAAGTTCACAAAAAAACGAAACCAAAAAAGTGAGCAAATATACTTGTTTATAGTTTGAAAATATGCAAATTAGTATATAAATAAGTTCTAAAATGTCAGTCTCAGGTAAAACGAACCTAGTCCCCATAAACTTGTTATTTATGGGACCTTAACAGTGTGAAAGGTTTACATGGAAGTGACATCATCTAGGGCGAAATAACTTGTAAAAAGTCACCGCCCAGCTTCGTGTAGAAGGTCGCACCAGCAACAACCTTTGGAGCGCCAGGAACGGTCGCACCACAGTTTTCAGCCCAGTTGCCAGATTTGTTGTACTTGCTGCCAACGAACTCGACATAGTCGTCCAGAAGACAAGAGTAGCCAGGTCCGTTTTGGCATCCGGGAACAGGGTAGACAGCGTCATTCAACAGCACACGGATAAAAGTGTGGTTGGTGATTGACGGCGGAAAGGACGGCACTTTCGTTTTGCCACCACAGGTGCGCTGGGCCAGCGGTAGGAGATCGCTGGAGCAGTTCCTGCTGGGCCGCACAGCACAGTTGAGGCGCTCAAAGCCAACGGTGCCGCGCATGGTCGTGAATCGATTACCAATGTACAGGCGATTCGGATCCATATGCGAGTCAGACAGTGCAGCTTGCGCATCGTGTACGCCGGATGCCGCGATCAGTTCATTCAGCTGACCGTCATTGAGAAAACTGACCAAGAGTTGGGGTAAAGTGAAATCTGAGCCGTCCGCTGCAGTGCCATGAAGAGCACCAGGGCCCGTTTTCAATAAACCCATAACTGCATTCAGATATGGCAGCATCATTGTAGCCGGTAACTTGGTACCAGGACCCACGCCATAGTAGTAACGGAGATCGTTGGAATATTGGTAGTACTGAAGCTCTTTGTCAGAGAAGACATTGCACCACGGCGAGAGACGGCCGGTGATCTGAGACTCGAAGCCACAGAGATATGGGATCTGGGAAATATCGTCGGAAGTGAATGTAAGGTTGCCAGAAATAAGGGACTGGAGACGTTTTTGGATGGGCGGGATGTAGACATTGGACCAGTTGGTAAAATACATGCCTCCAGACACGTCGACAAAGTTGGGGCAGCTGTCAGACGGACCGAGCGAGTTACCGATAGCGTCGACGCTTCCGGAAGACGTGACAGACACAACGTGGCCCAGATTGGTAGCGTTGACACCAAGAAAGCCGCGGACAAACAGCTTAGCTGTCTGCAACACCCGCGAGTAGTTGTTGGCCCAGACGTACAGATCGTCGCCCTCGTTATACAACTGGGGATATTTGGTACGTAGAGCATATGCCATATCGAAAGCCTCCTTCTGTCCCGTTGGCGAGAGGTTGGACATTTGAAGGCGGGGGTTTGTCAGCACGGGCTTCCAAGATGGCAGGAAGGAGAGCGTTCCCGTGGCATCGTATCCATTACCCGCCGAAAACTGGCCCGTCAGCAGAGGCATTAAAACAGAGACCGGGAAAGTTACGAGGTCAAACAACTAACGCGGTTCTTCATGTCTATCCAGCCATTGTAAGCGCCGGGGTCGGGGTACCGAGAAGCATGGCGGGAAACGAAGAAAGCCTGATCGACAGTACAATGCTCGGGCACATCCGAAGAGATGCCGTACACGTTGGGGCCTAGTCGTATTAGCTCATATACGACACGCTGTTTCCTAGACAAGATTTTTAACAACGGAGCGTGCGCTTCTTACCAGAGGCATAGGGGCCGTTGGCCCCAAGCCAGCCGAGTGGGTTTGAAGCAGCAGAGGTTTTGAGGAAGTTGATATCGAAGGCAGGTGACAGTATAGAGCCGACCTGAGCATTTGCAGCACCGGCGAGGACGAGGAGACTGGCGAGAAGGGCCATCGTGAAAGCTGTTAGGACGTCGCGACAATGAGGCGGCGCACAATAAAATTCAGAACAGAGCGGCGCCGGCTCAAAACATACACCCTGCCTGTCCAATAAATCTCAATATCTGAGACTTGGAATCAGGTTTCTTTTAATACATGCTCATCAGCACGATGCAGTTCTTTCATTTGCATCTGCGCCGATAGACAGCGAAAATGTTGATTGGTGACAATGTCCTGCAGGGTCAACCCTCATCTAAGGCGCTAACTATCAGATGAATATGGTTGCCCAAAAGCTACGGGGTATGATCAGTTGGCGATCGTTGTACTAGGCGCAATTGAGGATTTGTGCCGGAGCACGAGGGCCAGCTAACACGATTCCTTGGTTCATTTACTTTTTCGAGAGCCCCTCGTCGCCTACGGAGTAGTTTTGATTGCTACAGGATGGTCAATAGCCTGGCCGCGTCGCGTGGTATCGGGTGTAACCGATCTGAAAATCATCGCCAGTTCATTCAGCCACAATTGCGATTTCTTACATATGGCGGTCGTTTGGGCAAACGCGTTTTCTGCGTTGGCACTTGCTGCCACGCGTCATGGGTAGGGCATGCCAAGACATTGTGAGATTAAGCAAAGTTGAAATCAATGCAAAACGGAGCGATGGACGGGTCGGCCAGGGGCGAGCGACAAGATGTGGCCATCAGGGGCGCACGTGGAAGGTAAAGTCACCCTTGGCGTATGGCGTCGCCACTAAACCCTTTTCTGGTGAATGTCCAGTGCAGGAATTCAAACTGAGCTCCAGACCAATGCAATAAAGAGGCTGCAGCCGTCGTTCTTTAGTCCCCATTCCCATCGGTAAGTCCGACCATTTTGATATCATGGCCTGTTGACGTTACTTACATCTGTTGTATTGGTTTTGTTCTGAAAATTAAAGGAAAGGCAGCCCGGAAACCGGGAATAGGCTGGGCGACTGCGATGAATTGGTGTTAGTGTTGACGTGATCGGGAGCAATTGCGCAATCTCGCAGTCTGCTCAATGCCCAACACGACATGACCGATGACCACGAAGTGCAAGACATTAAATAGGTCGAAATTAAAAGGCACTGCCAGTATTTTATGGCCTGCCTTTCTTATTCTCGAATGTGCACAGTTGCGTCGTATGGACAGGCACAAAGTACAGCATGAAAACCACTTCGCTTTTTACGTTTGCCGTACTGGCCAGCCTTGCGGCTGCGAATTTTGAGTTCCGAAGCCGTCCGGAGTTTGCTATTCCGCATTTGAATATCACAACAACTGAAAAGCTAGGGTCTCTCGAAAAAGGCTTGCTGTTTGTCGGCCAGTACCCGGGCTTTACGACAGGCCCAGACAATGTCGCCTTCGGCCCCATCCAGCCGGCTGCTTACATTTTCCAGGACGACGGCGAGCTGGTTTGGTCCGGTGTCGGCTATCATGCCGGCTGGGTGGCCAACTTTGCGCCTGTGATCTGGAAGGGCGAGCCATACTTGCGGGCATTCCAGGGCGCATTGGATCCGGTTCACGGCCGGATGTTTGGCTTCCACTCGCTGCTGGACAAGCACTACCGGCCGGCCAAGGTGCTGCAATCTGGTGGTCACCGCTGGGCATCGGCACACGAGTTTAATATCATCGACGAGAAGACAGCGCTGATTGAAATTCCCCTGCCTGTCGTGGCGTCGCTCAAACCGTGGGGCGGCGACGAGAGCCAGGTCTGGGTCCTGTCCAGCGGTTTCCAAGGTAGGCGAGCGGGAAAGTGATGGGCACAAAAGGGGGCAGGGGATAATATGAGCCAATGTCACTCACACGGTGTCCCTTAGAAATCGATATCGAAACAGGTGAGGTTGTTTTTGAATGGCACAGCTTCGACCATGTAGACCCGAAGCGCAGCGCGTTCCCTCTGGACACGAAAACGAATATTTTTGGCTCGGGCCGCTCCGAGAGCGACGCGTGGAACTACTTTCATGTCAACAGTGTGGACAAGGACGGCGACGGCAATTACCTAATGTCGGCGCGCAACATGGTAAGTGTGTATAAGCTAAACGGCACAAATGGCCACGTCCTTTGGCAGCTGGGCGGCCTGCACGGCGGTGCAGACTTCGAATTTGAGAACCCAGAAAACGATGTTTTTGGTTACCAGCACCACGCCCGTTTTCGCGGCCGTTCAACGGACGGAAGTATCGAGTACATCTCCCTGTTCGACAACGGCGCCCATTCGGCCGATGTGAAGACGCACCCTACGTCGCGTGCTCGTGTTTACAAGCTCGACTACAACACCGGCAAAGCCACCGCAATTCGCTCATACGAGGCACCTGACGGCCTGTCTGCATCCACACAGGGCAGTACGCAGATTCTGCCCAACGGCCATGTCTTTGTCAACTGGGGCCAGGCAGGCGCAATCACCGAGTATGCCGAGGACGGCGAGGTTCTGTTCCATGCTTACCTGGACTCGGACCCGGCTGGTCACCTGGTGCAGAGCTACCGTGGTTTCCGGGCGAACTGGACGGGTATTCCCGCGGAAGAGCCAGCTCTCGCAGTCTATGTATCGGATTCGGCCAACAAAGAGGGCATCGATGCCTATGTGTCGTGGAACGGCGACACCGAGACAAAAGTCTGGCGCTTTTATGTGGCATTCGATGGCCGTTTCTTGGGTGAGGTGAAGCGTTCTGGTTTTGAGACGCATGCATTCTTCAAGAACGTTGCTTCGGTGCCATTCCTGGATAGTGTTAAAATCTACGCGGAGGCGATTGACGGCGACGGCACCGTTCTGTGACAGGCAAAGCCTGTATTCGTTGAACGCAATGTGAAGGCTAACGTAGCTCACGAGTATCAGGCCGTGGACCAAGTCGGGCTGTGAGTTGGCTGAGTCGGATATCAAATTCAAGAAAACAACGTATTTTGTGCGGTCCAGAATTCTATGAAAAAAGTGGAACAACCAACGGATTTGGCAATGAATATTCTAAGTAATGACTAATGCGCTTTGGTAATTCGTAAAAGCGCGCGATGACAGAAGTTCATTACAATAGCAAAAAGTGAAACGAAAAGGGAAGCAAAAAAAAAGTCTCCCAAGCTGTATTCTGTACGCCGTAGTTCACTATGAATTCTATTTGATCGATTATGCAGTCACCCACGAGGCAAAGACAGGCCTTTCGAACTCCTGACAAACACGTGGTGACGTGCTGGCCTCTGATTAGACGATTCCGAAGCTTTGGCCCAGTGTCTTGGTGTTCTTGGACGTTGTCGGCCTTCCAGGCTCATTGTCAAACCTGATTCGTCTCTGACGACAGTCGGTCTTGGTGAGTCTTGGCCACACCCAAATAGTGGTCAGTCACTGACTGGTCAAAAATATGGCTGCACAGCCTTGCAATTGTGAGGATGCTATGTCGTACGTGCGATTATTTGCTGCACCTTCGAGCCTGTGGCGGGGCGAGACAAGTCGTCCGGAGTAAATGGGTTCACCGAGACGGAGAGACAGCGCTGTTTTTCAAAAGTATATCTCAAAGGCCGTATCTAACGACCAAATATAAAAGTACAGCGGCTCCCAGTTGCCAAGTTCGCCAAGGTCCGCCAAGGTACTCAGCTTCTTGGGGCACCACCAACGTCCAAGGAGGACTGCAAAGGGGCAACGAATTTTGCCTCGCGCCAATTTGATCACGAAAGGTACGCCGAGACTCAATCGGAGAGACATCCAACTCAACATCTGGCGGAGCGGGCAGAGATAGCACACGTGCCTCAGTTTGCTTCAGCAAAGGGCGAACAAAAATACGGCAGAGCGATATGGAGGCGATGAGGATGGCCGATGTAGTCTGGCCAAGGCGTTGCCGAGTCTCATGGCTGTGCAAATGGACACCGAGAGAGTGACGCCGAGGGCGTAGGTAAGGAAAAGACGACTGGCCGAAGATGAGCGTTGGCTTGGTGTCTCTGTCTTGTTATTTTCCAGTCGTGGAGCTCCACAGATATAAAGATACTTGGAGACCGCCGCTGGATTTGATGTCAGACTCCATTCCATCTTCTGCAGACCAGAATCTAAATTCAGTCATTCTTTGCTTTTGTCAACTCTTATCGTTTTCTGACTTACTATACGCATTTTTTTTTTTGAATTCCGTTTCCTTTCTATTTGGACCGGCCGGCAGTATCACCGCATTCCACTCAAGATGGTCCGCCTTCTGGAATATAACCATCTATTTGCTGTTGGCACAATCTTCGCCTTCCTAGATGCATGGAACATTGGTGAGAATAGTTTCCCTGTCAACAGCCCCCGCCTCCTCCACGCTCCTTCCTCTCCTGTTAACACTTAAATTACAGGTGCCAATGATGTCGCCAACTCATGGACCACGTCGGTCAGCTCGCGTTCTGTCACGTATCTGCAGGCCATGTGTCTTGCCAGTGTGATGGAGTTTGGAGGTGCAGTCGGCGTCGGGGCCCGTGTAGCGGACACCATCCGCACCAAGGTCGTCAACACCGACCTTTACGCTGAAACGCCTGGGGTGCTAATGCTGGGCATGGTGTGTGCCATTATAGCCTCGTCGTTGTACCTCACTTTTGCCACCAAAGTTGGTATGCCTGTGTCCACCACGCACTCCATTATGGGTGGCGTCGTTGGCATGGGAATTGCGTCCGTTGGCGCCAATGGCATCCAATGGGTGGGATCAGGTAGTGGCACGGCTGTGGTTAATGCTGGTGTGGTGCAGGTCTTCCTGGCGTGGATCCTGGCCCCCGGTATCTCAGGCATTTTTGGCGCCATCATCTTCACGATTACCAAATACGCGGTCATGCTGCGCTCTAGACCCGTTTACAAGGCTCTGTTGACTGTTCCCATCTACTTTGGCATCACGGCGTCTCTACTCACTATGTTACTGCTCTGGAAGGGTGGCAGCTACGCCGTGACGCTAACGGACCCGCAGGTGGCCGGTGTGATTGTCGGCGTCGGAGCTGCCTGGGGCATTTTCATTGCCATTTTCCTCTGCCCGTGGCTTTATTGCAAGGTTATCCGCGACGACTGGACTATCAAGGTCTACCACCTGCCCCTGGGGCCGCTCAACTTACGTCGTCCCGATGCTGGACCGCCGTCGCCGGGATATTGTGGTACGCGAAATTTCTACCAGGGACATCTCACGCAGGAGGAGCTGGATAGACGGCGTGCGCGCCCCGTCGTCAGTGCGGAGGCGCCCAGAGGCCAGGGCGTGACGGACGAGGAGGCGACCATAGGCAATGGGTCGCCCGAGCTGAAGGGCAACAATGCCACCAACACGGCCAGCGTTTCCGACGATGGCGTGGTGAACAACCCGGCGCGACGTGGCCAGCTGCAGCCCTCGGAAGGCATTGAAAACGAGAAGCAGCCCGAGCAACACAAGTCCATTGTCGGGCCGAAGCCCGATGGCAAGTGGTATTCCGGCTCGGTCCTCTTTTGGTACTTCAAGTATGCTATTTTCCGTGGTGTTGACGTCGACATTGTCAACTCACAGAAGGACAAACGTACTCTTTTGACAGGTGACCTAGAGGCCATGCACGCCCGCGTCGCACACTACGACAACAAGACGGAGTACATGTTCACCTTCCTGCAGGTCATGACTGCTGCGACTGCGTCTTTCACACATGGTGCCAACGACATTGCCAACGCTATTGGACCCTATGCCACAATCTTCCAGATCTGGAACGACGGTGCTTTGCCTGAGAAGGGCAAGGCTGACGTTCCCATCTGGATTCTTGTCTTTGGCGGCGTTGCTTTGATCATTGGGCTTTGGACGTACGGCTACAACATCATGCGCAACTTGGGTAACCGCATTACTCTTCACTCGCCGTCCCGTGGGTTTTCTATGGAGCTAGCTAGCGCCACGACAATCATTCTCGCCACCCGTCTAAGTAAGTCTTATTTATGTCCAACTGCCCGTCTCCCAGACCATGGTATATTTATGGCCTCTGGGTGCACGATTGTACTATTTTAATTTCATGAGCGCTGGCCAGGCATTGTCATCCACTCAACGGAAACCTGCTGACACAAACAGAACTGCCTGTGTCAACTACACAGTGCATTACGGGTGCTACCGTTGGTGTCGGTCTCTGCTCAGGTGATTGGCGTACGATCAACTGGCGAATGGTTCTTTGGATCTACGCGGGCTGGGTCATCACCCTTCCGTGCGCAGGTTTGATTTCTGGGTCGCTGATGGCCTTTATCATTCACTCGCCACGGTGGTAAGAGCTAAAGCGTGGCACACTCCTTCCAACATTTTTACATTCCTATCGTTTGTGGTGGTGCTTTCTGCGCGAAGTAGTTTGGGATCGGCTCAATGTATTTGCCTCTTGAAGATATTTTCTATGGTTACAACATATAAAACTGGTTGCTCGGGCGACTGCTCTTCGCTTCGTCAGGACCAATACAAGAAGCCTCTCACTTATTTTTTTTGTCGCTTATATATCCGTCATCCTCTCTGCTTCCCCCTCTGTTGCTGCTCTCGTCAATGTCCAACATTGCATTCTAGTTGTCTTTGATTGGACTTAGATGCCGTTTGACAGAGAGAAAGCCTCAATAGCCTGGTCGAAAGACGCGCCGATGGGGGCAGCCAGGTTCGAGGCAATGCCCTGCAGAGCAGCAGGTACCTTTGCGATGATGGCAGCGCTCATGTCGTCAGAGGCCTTCTTCTGCAGCTTGAGGTCAATCAGGACGACAGGCGCGAGGAGTAAGTGCTCGAAATCGTCGTGGCGGTTGATGAGCGCTGTCATAGTGGAGTTAACGGTCGTGGACAAGGTTGTGACGGCCGTGGCAATGCCAAGAGCCTCGTCCTGGGTCAACGGGTCGCTGTCATTGGCAGTATCCGTGCCGTCGTTGATGGCCGATAGAACGCGGGCGCTCTGAGGCAGGATCGGGAGCGAGCCCAGAAGGCCGCCCGACCAGCCATTGACGATATTCTGGAGCTTCTGCGTCGCTGAGTCGACGTTGTCGAGAGCGCTGACGATGTCAGCACCACTGGCAGCAGCCGTGGTAGCAGTCACGGCCACAACGGCGGCACGAACAAGAATAGAAACACGCATAGTGAAGGATCCGGAGAAACAGCAAAGGTTTGTTTTGTGTAGATGAGGGACTGAGCGGCTGAAGAAGGTGGTCGGGGTAGGAAAAAAAAAAGATAAAAGGAGAGAAAAAATGGAGAAGGGTGGAAGATGGAAAGTATATGTGGGCAGAATGAAAGTAGCAGAGAGAAGGAAGGAACGATCGTCGTTGAATATGTACTTTGTACCAAAATAATCCTGGCTACTCACTTGCTTACGGGGGACGTGGGCTCGTGGGTAATGATCTTACTATCTCCATGGCCCGTTGCCACTGGCTTCCTCGTCGTTGCAAGAAGATGCACCGGAGTAGCTGTATGCGCATTGTAATTGGCACCATGATCCTGGGCCAAAATACCTCCCCACATGCAGCAATTGTCGCTCGCGGGGCTCGTCTGGGCGCATCTGGGGACATTCCGGGGGAGTTGCATGGGCCATCTGGGGTATCTCTCCTCGGCTTGACTCCAGCAAGGGTGATGCGGAGACAGGTAGACACGTGAATTGAGGAGAAAACACATGTGAAGATGGTCTAGTAATGATCGATGTCTGTGTGAACAAAGAGCAAATGGGGAATGGGTGGAGTACTACCCCGCTCAATCCTTGTTTCAGGTACCATTGTGATCCATGTCGACATGGAAAATAGTGCGTGGGAAATCAGACGGAGTATTTGGATCGACAGAAAAGGAAGAAAGACTTAGCAAGGAGGCACTCAGGCACAGTAGCAATAAGAGAATTATGGAGCACTTAAGTTCGAGTACGTGTCGAACATTTGACTCTGTCTTCAGGATTGCGCGAAGCTTGAACGAAATTCGTCCCCAATTGCTTACACCGAGTGCGTTGGATTCCGACCGTATTGATTCGGCCCGGACCAGTGAACATGAACCAGAATTTTCTGCTGCGTTTGCATGTGAAATAAAGCTTACGCTAACCAAACTAGACACTACAAAGCGACATCACTAGACTGGCTTTTAGATACTAGCTAAACAACACACCAAACAGGCTTAGTATTGTCCTTGTTTTCCATACGTAGCAAATGTGTGAGCGATATGCCGTAAAAAATAAACAGTAACGTACTCTGTACTCCGTACAGAGGAGTATTTAGTTGCAGGAAACACAGAGTGGTGTCATTTTGTCACCCTTAGTGTGAGACCACGGTCCGTGCCCAGTCGTAACAAAAAGTGGCAGATAGAGGGTATAAGTTTCATAACTGCATAATTGCATACAACACACACGTCTGTACGACTTTTGATAACTGTGTGACGGGTCTTTCCCGGTTATCTGCTCTGGCACTGTCTACATCCTCGAGGGCAGCCCGAATAGCAACACGTCCTACTCGCCCCACACGAAAAACTAAGCAATGGGTCTCTATAATATATTCTACTAACTTGGAGGTAACTTCATATTACAATCATAAACGAGTCAAAGACTAACTACAATAATCGTTTGGTATATGCGACAAATGGAACAGAGAAATGATACAGGTACTCGAGGGGGAGAAATCTGAGATATAGATAATATTCTCGGAAACAATATTCTCCTCGACTGTGTTGTGTAGTCTTCGAAAAGCGGACACTAGTCGACAACTTCGGTACACATCGACTTATTAACCTCGTCATAGTTGTCCATAGCCCATGATCTAATGTGCATCTGAACAACGATTCTGAGCGTTACCTTTCCGATGCGGTCGCCCATATGGAAAGGACACCGCCGGTGGGTACGCATCTTCAATTCCTCGTAGGGCTGGGCGCCTCAAAGAGGTCCTCGACTAGGTTGCGTAGCTCCATAACGTTGGTGCACACAACGGCTTCGTATACCTTGTACGTATTGCTAATGGTACGCAGGCTTTTTTAGGTGTCGTTAGTTGCTGTGTGAGCGGCTGTGGCATGGTCACCAATAAAATTGGTATCGCCGTAGCGATCTCCGGGATAGCCAGGCCCCAGTATTCAATCGTACCCGCAGCTATGTTGCGCAGGCAGTTGGTCCGTCGGGCAGTCGAGCTGCAGGGGCGGGAGGCGGGGGGGGGGGGGGGGGGGGGGGTTGCGTCGAGGAGCGATGTGCAGGCGGTGGGCGTATCTTGTGCACGCAGTGCTGGCCATGTTCTTGCAATTATTACTTCTATCTCTCTCATGGTCGGCATGGACGTAGCGGTTAAGTGGGATAGACATGCCCGTTGTTTGCGGTGTCCCTTATTCTGTCACACCAAATGGCTGTTGGTAGAGTGTGGGTAGAGTGTTCCTGGGCACAGGAACCCATATTTCCACACCTGTTGCTACACTACGACATCGCAACATTCCTTCTCATACTATTATTTCAGAATATATCACACACGACTTTAATACACGTCATTTCCTTACTTCCAGGTCACGCACAATATTTCTCCAACCCAGGCAGGCGCCGACATGATACACTCCATGGTCGGTTATTCAGTCGGTGGTCTCATGACCGGCGCCTTCATTATACGGTATGGGTGATACAAGCTGGTAACGATTTTCTTGAGCCTTAGCTCGAGTCTCAGTTTCAATTTTTTCTGATCTTCCGGTAACGGTAACCAGACACCGACTAGCGGTGCCTCATTGCCTTTCTTGGTGGATTTGGCATTGTGCAGCATATCCCAACCAGTTTGTCAGTCTGACTGCTGATGTGACTTGAGACGATATGCCAATTGTCGGTTCAGGGTTGTGCTTGAGTGGTTGTATCGGTGCTGTTCCCAGAATGAGCGTTGCCAATGCGCCGTTTCTGGCTCAATACGGACCAGTCTTACATATTGACTTACAGACCACGTCATATTTGGACTTGGCGCGGATACTGCCACAGAGATCATCGGCCAAGAGCTTTCGGATGGGGATTGGGTTAGTAAAAGTGTGTGTTGGGCGTGTGCAAGATCTCGTGGTGGCGGCTTAATTGTCCAGCTTTCGAGAGTGCATTCGAGATGAACCACTGGTCAGATAAGTCTGTACCAGGCTGTGAGTCTTGTCATAAAAAGAAGAATCTTTAAATATTACACTGGTATATTAAAGGACTTATCTTTATATAATGGCAATTATATATTAACTTATAATAAAAGCGTAACACAAAATAGATACACAACACATCATGCCGCCCCTCATGTTGTCCACGTTGACGTCGCCGAAACCGGTCTCAATGTGCCATTCAAAATCATATTCACACGGTCCTGGTTTTGCTCTACCCGACTTCGGCATCTTCCGTAAATGTTAAGATTTTTTGTGCTTATATGAGAGAACTATAGAAGAGTTTGTTCCAGGCATTCAATTAGTGGTTTTGCCGTTGTACATTTGGGGTCATTATTTTGATTATAATGAGTAATAAACGTAATTCGCCCTATGTTCTTATATTCGACGAAATTAAATGTGCCAAATAAGAGATGTGAATGACAGATAAAGCGAATATTCATATCCGATCATTTATCTGTTCCATTTTGTGGCGTCTTCACTTGTACCCACTATTATGGTACGTCCATGCATTTCGTGATTTCAAGCGTGGTGGCATCATAAAGATCGTCCGGTGGTGTATTCCGTACCGGACTTAGATTGACTGCTCTCGTCAAACAACTATCCTAAGTGGACCCGTACCGGCAGTTGCTCGCTGAAACCTAAATTTTCATATTTTACGTCGTATGCCGTATGTCGTATGCCGTAGATGTTTTCTTCTCAACGCAACAGTGCAGAACCTTACCTGTATGGTCCACGGCTGCTCCAGAATTGTAAAGATCCCACACGAGGAAAATGCAATCAGTACGTGAAGTAGCACGTCACCGATCTTCGCCTGTCGTGATTATGAAGATCAAGAGAGAGAAGGCAAAACACAGAAAGACGTCAAAGCGAATTGGTAGAACATCCATAGAATTGCTAGATAAATAAATGAAAAGACGTGCAAAGCATAACATCACAAATAGAAAGAAGAATAGCAATAAGAGTCACTGACACAATACAAAACAAATAACCCAGTTCCACAAGATTCTTTGAAGACATTGTTATAAAATACCGAACTCCGTTCCTGTTTCATTAAAGGGTTATGCCCTTTCAACGACGATAATTATCAGGAAGTTGGCCCCGGTCTTGACAGCTCTCGGCAAGCATTGGCAGTCTGGAACCGCCGGCCGCCCTTACCTCATATCAATTCGCGATACTCTACATTGTTTTTACCTTTCTTTACAATTTACCCAACGTTATCGACATGGACGCAATGCAATCTGCCGTCCGGGCCATAGCCGCTCGCACCGACCTGGCTGCGAACGTGCATGGTCTGACGCTGGTGTCTCAACGCACCGGCTATGGCTTGCTGATCGGCCTCGGCGTACTGTTTTGTATCGTCATTTTGCTGGCCGTCAAGGTGCAGCGCGCCTATCTCTCCGAAGACAACGACACGTCCGAAATGTTCCTAGTGGCCAACCGGTCCGTTGGCACGGGCCTAACGGCGTCGGCCGTGTTCTCGTCATGGATGTGGATCAACGAGACGGTGCTCTGTGCGGCCATGTGCTACCGTTATGGTCTTGCCCTTCCGTACTGGTGGGCTTGTGGCCTCTGTTTCCAGATTGCACTTATGGCTGCCCTCGGTGTGCTGGCCAAGATACGGGTGCCCTACGCCCACACATCGTTGGAAATTATACGAATGCGTTACGGCAAGACCGGCCACTTGGTGTTCATGGTCATGAACTTGGTCAACAACGTGTTTGGCTGTGCGTCGATGATCCTTACGGGATCGCAGCTCATCTTCGGCATATCAGGCATGAACTTTGCGGCAGCCACGGTGTTGATCCCGCTAGGCGTCGTGTTGTACACGGCAGTAGGCGGTCTCAAAGCAACATTCCTGACAGACTTCCTACATACGGCCGTGGCGTTGATTCTAATCATCTACTTCACCCTCAAAGTTTTGACACATGATGCTGTCGGTGGTCTCCATGGTCTTTATGATAAGGTGCAAGCTGTTGCCGCCGACAATTACATTCCGACCAACTACGAAGGGTCGTTGTTGACAATGAAGTCGCAGGACGCCATTATCTGGGGTCTCATTCTCAAGTTTGGCAATCTTGCACTTGTCATTATGGATACAGCCTTTTGGCAAAAGTCTTTTGCTACCGAAGTCAAAGCTACCGTGCCCGGCTACAACCTGGCCGCCATCGCTATTTTCGGAATTCCATGGGGACTGGGCACCGTCATTGGCCTAGCGGCGCGCGTCATTCAGAGCACGCCCATCTTCCCGACCTACCCAGACGCATTGACTCTGGCGGAAGTTAACGCTGGTTTCGTCATGCCCTACACGGTGAAGGCTCTCATTGGGCCTTCTGGCATCGTGGCTTTTTTCGTTCTGCTCTTCATGGCCCTCACCAGTACCGTTTCCAGTTCCATGATTGCGGTGTCGAGTATCTTGTCATTTGATTTGTACAAGACGTACATCAATCCCCATGCCTCTGACCGCCGGCTTGTGCGTGTTAGTCATCTAGCTGTCGTCTTCCATACCTGTTTTATTACGGGCATTGCCATCGCTCTCAACTATGGTGGCGCTGACATGACCTGGCTCAACTATTTCCGGCCTGTCATTGCCTGTCCCGGCATTATTCCCCTGGCTCTGACCTTAGGCTGGAAACGGCAAACAAAGACGGCTGCCGTCGTCGCTCCCATTCTAGGATTTCTCACTGGTCTCGGTATCTGGCTTGGTACTGCCTATAGTTATTATGGTGCGATCAACATGGTGACGACTGAGGGCAATTTACCTGCGCTCTTTGGCGCTTGCGGTTCTTTCTTCTCGCCTTTACTATACTCTGTGGTATTGTCTCTTTGGTGGAAGCCGAGTGTTTTTGACTGGCGCGAGTTTCTGCGTATTGAGATCAAAGAGCATGACGAGCTGGCAGCTGGCAGTGGAGATGAGAGCAGCGGCAAGACAGGCGAGAGCACCAAAGGCGGCGAGAACATTGATTCCAGCGGTTGTGCAACACCTGTTGTGATCCCTGGCTCTGTCGATGAAAAGGACACTGTACCAACGAACATTGCCCCGGCCCGGGAGACTGTGCAACAGATCCCCAAATCCTCAATCCCACTGGATGATATTCAGCACCCCTTTGGCCCAGAAGTTCTAGCCGAACTTTACCGCTGGCTCCGCCTTGCCTGGATATTCTTTGTCTTTGTGGTGCTTGTGACTTTCATTCTCTGGCCTATGCCTCTCTACAGAGATTATGTTTTTTCAAAGACATTCTTTACATCGTGGACTACAGTGGCTATAATGTGGCAGTTTTTTGCATTTTTCGCCGTTGTCGTCTTCCCTATCTACGATGGTCAGCACGCTATTGCCACGGGTTCAAAAGGGGTCTACCACGCCGTGACAAACTTCTTTGCGGGTAAGAAAGAGTAGAAGCGCATAGAGAACATGTTGGGGCGATTTGTCGGTATAAACTTCTGCTGGTACAGCTAGCTACAAAACCACAATCAAAAAATGCCTTGCACATAAAGAAGACCGTGCGTGTTAACACAGGCGCGCAGTAGAGTTCTGTAATCCAATTCAATCTATCTAATGAACCCTCGAATATGAAGTGACAACGCCGATGACGTCAAGCACAGAAAGTTGCTGAGAAAACATTATTCGCTTAGGCGGTGAGTAAATTGTTTTTAAGAGGTTAGCCCTTGGATACTCAATCGTTACTTTTCTAAAACATGTAGCTATTTAAACTGCTCTTCCCGTATGCTTTTATTTCTACACTTTGTCTCAGTCGTCACTTCTCCTTCATACGGTATACCCTCTGTCTCCATAGAGCACAATACTCCCTAGCCTGATCAACTAGCAGACTCAACGCTTTATGCGTAGAAGGCACTTCGTAACTAAGAATGGTCAGTTCACACTAGGTGCTGCTGGCCACCTGTCTAAAACTGTAGCATTCCCTGTAAGAGTTAACGTCGCGTTCGCCAGACCCGGCTGGTCTAGTATTAAAGTGTATGTGCCAGGATACAAAACTGTATTTCCCTGCTCGTCATGCCGGGCCAGGCTTCCCAGCGTCCACAACAAGTTGGCACTGGCCTTCTGCCCTGCGTCGATGTCGCGAAGCCTTTGGTAAGCCACGAGCGTCTTGATCGGGTATGGCTTAGGCCCTGCCGCGCTAGCGACAAAAACGAGCACGACATAATCCGACGTATGGTTGCCGGCGTTGGTCACGGCCACCCCCAGTGGTGGCAGCGCACACGTGTCTGGATACTTATTATCTTTATCGCAGGTGTTCAGGAGGTCTGAGATCGACAAGCTTGCTGTTAGATTCGCAAAGGCCGGCTGGAAGGTCGTGTAATGCAGGCCTGTACCGAAGGCCTGCACGGGCGTCGGGTACCACCTATACGTGCGGCCCAGGTTTGCACCGACCGGGCGTAGGTTCATGTCTGTCATGGGGAGCGTGGTGTAGCTGGCTGGGTACTGCGTAACAGGAAGGCGACCGGCCGGCGCCTTGGCGCCGCTGATGATGGACATGACGGCCGGGCCGCCGTCCTGCCCTGACCAGCTCGCCCAGAGAACTGAGTTGAGCCCTTGCAGTCCTAGGAGCGGGGTGTTGTCGACCTGGTCACCGAGCTGAATCACTACTAAGGGTTTGCCGACGGTCGCCAGTTTCTTGATCAGCTCGACTTGGGCTGCCGGCCAGGCGATCGAGGTACGGTCGGAACCTTCAGCGGCCGCCGACGTGTCGAGCCCGCCAAAGTAAAGAATATAGTCCGAGGCATTGGCCGCAGCAAGGGCGTCTGTAGTCCATGTGTCTCTAGCCGTGCTCGACTCTAGGATGGGCCCCGTAGCTACAGTGATGTTGAATTTCGCGCTCCTGGCGGCAGAAGCAGGCGTGCGAAGATATGGCGCCTTACCGCTGTAAATTCCCTGTAGCTTGCTTCCCTGGTCGGCCCAGAACCCGATCATGGCTAATTTGGAACCGTCCTGAAGAGGGAGTGGAAGAGTTCCATCATTCTTCAACATGACGATGCCGTCGGTGGCTGATTGGAGAGCCAGCTTCTGGGCCTCCGCCGTATTGACATCGGCCAATCCCAGTGAGGCGTAGTCGGCAGCGGCTCCATCAAAGTAGCCCACCCTCACAAGTCCCTCGTAGAGGCGAACCAGGGCTTTGTCGACAGTGCTCTCATTCAGTGCCTTGCTGCTGTATGCCCCGGGAATATCTGACGACCCCGAATATTCACAGCTGTTGTCCATGCCGTTGTTAAAGCATGCGGCTGTTCCGGCTGCATTGCTCTTTGAGTAGTGGTGAGCGGAAGAGACGTCGGACACGGCCTCGCAATCGCTTGTGATATAGTTATTGCTCTGGGTCCAGTTCCAATGGTCCCGGAGGATTGTTTCGAGGAGATAACTGTTAGCACATGCAGGCACACCATTGATGCTGTTGTACGAGCACATAATTGATCCGACGTTGGAGTCACGGGCACACTGCTGGAATGGCTGCATGTAGTACTCGGCTAGGTCTTGCGCAGTAATCTTGGCGTCGAAGTTGTGCCGGGTCACGCCGCCCCAAGACTCCAAGTCGTAGCCGGCAAAGTGCTTGCAGGTGGCGATTATGCGCCGCTGTGGCTTGGTCCCTTCGAGGCCTCGCAGCAGGTGCTTTGTATAGCTTTTGATGCGCAGCGTGTCCTCACCCGGCGTCTCAGAGCCACGTCCCCATCGTGGGTCCCGGAAGGGATTCACGTCGGGTGTCCAATAATCCATCCCCGACCGATCACTGTTGCCGAATGCCCTCGCTTCTGTCCCAATAATTGCGCCGACGCTTTCTATCAGGTCATCGTCGAAGGCGGCCGACATCAGAATGGGCATTGGGAACGAAGTAGAGATGTTAAACGGCGCGGCAAACGACACGCCCGGAGCGGACGCCACTCCATGGAGCGCCTCACTCCACCAATTGTACGACGGCAGCCCAATACGAGAAACCCCCGGCGACTTGCTAACAACAGGCGTGACCTCAGTAGGCATACAGTGACGAGTATTTGGGTCTAGAGTGTAGCTGCGATGTCTTACCTGACAATGTTGGCCAGTTTTTCGTCTGTCTGCATCGACTCCACGAGCGCAGCAGCTCGATCACGAGGAGTCGCCTTGGTGTCGCATATCTTATTTGAACTGAACGGCGCGTTGGTACAGTCCGGCAGTGCACCCCCGCGCACTCCGCTCACTGCGATGAAGGCGAAAGCTACTAGAGACTTCATGGTTGTTGTAACTTACATACTCGAGGTCCATACTCGAGGTTTCCTAACCTCAAGAATAGAGGGTCGGGCGATAACATATATATAATAAAAGAAGAAGCAAACGACATTTTATTCCGGGCCATTTAGGCCAGATGCTTTAGAGAAGTGTAATAGGCATTGAGGTCCGTGTATGCGGATGGAGGCGAGCGAGTTCTAATGGCGGACGAGCGGTCAGAACCACCGACTCCGCCTGGAAACGGAGCAAATGAGGAGTCGGCAGAGATCCAAAAAGGTGACGGCTAATAAGTCCAGCTCCGCAAGGGGTAGCCAAGACGGCAAGAGTATTTCATGCCATATGTACCAATATAGGGTGACCAGAACGCTACCGTCCGATATTTATTAACTAAAAGTGCTAATTTGTGCTACCGACACTCAGATGAGAAGCGCGGGACTCAGTCCTGTCTCGATATTAGTTAGGAACGCAGGAAAATAACCGGCGTCGATTGCAGCCCCCGTCTCGGTACCGCCCCCCTCCCTAAAACTAACAAGACGAGCTTGACTACAGAGTAACAACACTGGTAGTAACACACTTGTTCCTATACGGTACTAGGCAGCCTTGAGGTTTATGACACAAAACCGAGCCAGTTTAGGGCGGCAACCATCCTAGCCATCCAGACTCAGACTCACCATTGAGCCTCCCACGGTGTAACTTATGGGCACAGCCGACTCTGTAATTATTGTGTGGCGCCAGCCGTTTTGCTGTTAGATTGTAATTACATCAATCGCCTCCCCACACCACGGCTTACCCACAAGCAATCCTCGAGACATTACCTCTACTTGTTCTACCATTCATATGTTCTTGGGAAGTTCTGCCTTAGTTGTGCAAATCGAGAGGTAGATTCGTAACTGCTTGCGTCGACTACTGAACTAGTAAGCGATACTGTTGGGGCGTGCTCTCTATTATTTGGCAATAAACCCCATATTAGCCCCAGACGAAGCTGCCACACTAGCTATGAATAGAGGATCAATACCAAGAGGCAGTTAGTATTGTAAAACCATCCACCTTCCGGGGTTTTATCCTTCGATATCTTTCTTGTACTTTACAGGAGCCGTCGGCGTAAACCGTTTCTTGGTTTCAGTTAACCAATACAAGTCGAACTAGGAATTTAGTATCGGCAAGGTCACCGAAACTAAAAAGCTTGTTCACTTTAGCATGACTTTGGTTTATGGGCCATCATGATATCCACCACGTGCACGGATATGGCAAAGCTGAAAGTATCAACGTTGAAATTATTAAGGATCTAGGGTGTGTTTCACTGCCTGTAGACATGGGGGTTACTTCAAGCATGCCGTTAATACGATCGGCATCACGGCCACCAGAAGCCATACTCCCCACCAACCAAGATCTCAAGGGCCAAGCCGTTATAACCCTCACCCCAAACGGCTAAGGGGCGCCAACTAGCACCAAGCCGTTTAGATAGTTCACCGGCTCCCTTCCCGACTCTATCATCGTTCTTGCTGCGGCGGAGGGGACCGAGACATTTACTGTCAACTTCGCCGACGTGCCGAGTCTTGGGGGGGTCTTTCACATTAACATAGCTATACGGCGTGCAAAATAGCACAGCTACTTCGCTCTCGTAGATGGCGGTTTTCAAGGTGGTTCACCCGGTGGTTAGTGCTGCCCCAGCTACTAAAACAAATGCTAAAGAATACTCTTTACCTTATTTTTACATGCCAGTTTTTATTTAAAGGAAGTTAATTATAGCGGGTCAGCGTGTGTTGTTATCGGTGTCTTTACTAAGCTTAAGGTACTCCAAATCTCTTCTCAGCGTAGAATGGTTCTGCTTCGACATACTCGGTCCGCTTCTCCCCCGGCTCCCAACGTATCGCGGGACCCATCTCGTCGTCGACTACACCGTCTGATTGTCTACTACGCTTCGGTCATATTTTGCCTGTTACGCCGTCTCTTGTGACGTGCCAATTTCTGCTACGTTTACCTTTGCGGCGTAGACATCCATATCCAGGTATTAACGGCCCGCTACGTCTCTTTGCAGAATTTATTGCACACATACTAATTTTGGCCATGAGCCAGAGCTCCTCAGAGTTTGGCTGGCTCCTTTGTCCTTATATATTACGGTACGATACACTTCTCGTGCTCTTATCGAACACTAGCTACGCAGCCTGATCGACTAGTAGAGTCCGTTTCTATCCTTAGAAGGCACTGTATAACAACGAAATTCCAAAGAGCGCTTCAAGCCTTGCCCGAAGCGCCCGCACGGCTACAACTAAACAACATCTCCTTCCTTATTAAACAGGTCATACTGTCTCTCCATATCCCAATCAAACCCCAATCGCCAAATCTTCGTCCTCCTCCTTACGGTCATTAAATTACACATTTGGTAGATGTTTCTGGCCATGGGGACTTACGCACGGTTACCTTAGATTTGTTGTTGTTTTGTGGTTGTTATTACTTGAGTTCATCGCTAGGCGAGAGCCTTCTACGTGTGATAGAGTCCGCTCCCACTGTATATTAAGGGAAGTTGTTATGATAACTGCTCCCACGATGACTAATAACGGGACCTAAGTAGGTTAGAATAGGTTGCCTTTTTATATCCCGTTTTGCGAAGTACTGGCGACCCCGCGCTGTAGCCAATGAATATATGGCTCATATGGCGATGCCACATCAACTTACCCCACCCAGTACTTTGTACCACAAAAGTGTTGGAAAATGTGGACCAATCAGAAGTAAATTAAATTATGTGGCTGAAAAGTTAGAGCTTCTTTTCTAACAAAACTTCTGCCTTTTGAAGGAGTTGGCCTCACAATACGAGGGATCCACAAGACAGAACTTGGCCTCACAAAACAAAGGTCCAACTAGAAAGACACATAATACAAGACCAATCAATTCAATCCATACTTATGTTCGTGGAAATTGCAGTCTGATAGGACGTGGTACGTGAGTTCTAATACAGCGAAGAGAAAAATTTTGAAGACATCTGACACTTTTCACCGAATAGATTGCTTTAGGCTCTGCAAAGTTAGCAATGGCACCAACTCTCAAAACATTCCAAGATCTTGATTACTTGGCCGAGTCTTTCGGCCCTGGGAGAGAGGGACAGGCCGCAGTTTTTCTATACACATCCTTCACCTGGTTCGATACCCAAGATCACGCTTATTTCGGACAGCTTCCGAAGCCTAAGCTTAAAATCACCCTCGATGAAGTTTCATCTACTCTCGAGCTCATCCCCGACCACGAGATCTACCCCGTTCTTAGCGATGCCGAAATACCACCGAACACAGCTCCGGAGGATATCAACATGGCGGCTGTGGCGGATCTAAAGGGCATTTTCATCAAGCGTCCACCCATCAAGGAGTACGACTCGTACAAGGAAGACGACTGTGTCAACATCATACCGGCAATGATGCTTCAAGAGGCGGCTGTGTTACAGTATATCAAGCAGCACAAACATAACTCGAACGTGGTCCGGTTCCACGGCTGTCGTGTCCGTAGAGGCCGGATCACGGGGCTCATGCTCACCTATTATGAATACAACCTCAGAGAATTCCTGCGGGGAGGGAAGACAGTCGACAAGGATCGCATCTTGAACGGGCTACAGTGTGCCATCCGCCACCTTCACTCGCTCGGCCTGGCCCACAACGATATCAACCCCGGTAACATCATGGTGGACGACAAAAGCGGCGAGCCGGTGCTGGTTGACTTTGGGTCCTGCCACAGGGTAGGTAACAAGTTGACGTTTAGCCGTGGGACACCAGGATGGACAGAAGACGGAGACGATTACACTTTGTCTAAGGAGAGTCACGACGTCTCAGCACTGGAGAAGATTCGCCTTTGGTTGGACAAGCCTGAATTTAAATGAAAGGATCACGGTGTCTTTTTGGCTTGTGACCTTTGGCTATGATTCATTTAACGTCGGGCCCCCAGTCTTCAGCCCTCTTCATTGTACATTTACTAAGTTAAAAGAGAGACGATATACTTATATCTATAACAACTAAAAGAAACAAGGAGAGTAAAGTAAGACATGGTATGTTTGTCACAGACTTGTAGTATGTTTGTCACAGACTTGTTGTAGGGCTTGTTGGCCACTGGACCCGTTAACAAGCAATTTAAATGAACACCGCGTAATCAATGTTGTATTTATATAACATTAGAGTATCACTTATTATTAGGGACGATGTCACGGGCACATTTTACGGCTCAAGGGATCCACACGTCTCCGACACGTCTATGCCACATCCGGACGTTCCGGAGCCGCTGGAAGTGAGATATCTGCGTTAGGGTTTGTCGATGCCACCCGGTTTCAAGAGTCCGCAAAGTTTATTCGCCTTAAAAAACCTAAACATCATCGCCGGTTTACTAAAAAGTTATCGCTCGTCCTAGTCCGACAAATATCTTTCTCCCACAAGTTAAATTATACGGTAAGACACCCTTTCCAGCCACAATATGTAGCCATCGCGGGATGCCGAGTGTTGGTTGGCTCCTATCCGACATTAGCATAAACTCCTCGCCTAAACAGAGTAGCCTGTCGGGCCAGGCGGTAATACGGAAGATAAGAACAAAACGACCGTAAATTTAAGGACCGTATCCAATAGTGGCACCCTTTCAATACACGTGTGTACAAATCATTAAATGAGTAGGATTCGACATGTTAAACATTATTATTTTTAATACAGGGTGGTTCGGGACGACTAAAGTGCTGTGGTAGTAATATCCGACTATTGGATATATATACAGAGCTTCTACGTGGATTTCGAGCATACAAAGGTTGACATACGTCAAGTAAAGGCGCTGTTTACGTTTATATTTGTTCAGTCTTTACACGATCTATATATATAGGTTTTACGTAACGACGAATTCCACCGAGAACTATACCAATTTCTACAATACGATTTTTTACTTCCAATTAAGCCTCACCACTTTACGCCATACTACAATGTATGATAGTGTCACCGTTGTCCGAGGATTACATAGTAATGATAAGACAGGTAATAACCATTTACTTTATATTTAGGTGTACTACCGAGGTTACTACTACAACTAGGTATAGGGCAGACGGGACTATCTTGTCACAAACACAGAAAATTAAAACTGTAGACTGCGGAAAGAGTTCTTGCCCCTCATCTGCCTCGTATCAACCGCCTTACAGTTAAGGCATGGGTAAGTATTAACCGTCTCACAGTCAAAGTATACGTAAAACGATTTCATAACCCTTTACATTAACACCTAGTTATTATAAAGGCACTTCTTAAAGGTAGATAACTCATACCGTTAAAATAATGTTAGGTTTTTAACTATTATCTAGTCACTTATCCAGTCACTTGTCCCGTCACTTGTCCAGTTACTTATTTAGTTACTTGTCCAGTCACTTATTTAGTTACTTATTTAATTACTTATTTAATTACTTATATAGTTACTTATTTAGTTACTTATATCGGTAAAATAATATTAGGTTTTTAACTATTATTTAGTCACTTATTTAGTCACTTATTTAATCACTAATATATAAGATAAACCGGTTTAAAATTTTTTTGTTAATAGACAAGGGTTTGTCTAATTTAAATGTTCTTTATAAAACTAACATACAAAATAAACCGGCTCAGAATTTTTTTGTTAGTAGACAAGGGTCTGTCTAATTTAAATGTTCCCTATAAAACGTAAGGTAGATTCTAAACTAATTTATTTAAATCGGCTTAGAAATAAAAGCAACATAACACATCGTACGAGTATACACTTAACAGGAAAACAAAGATAACATCGACGTGTGACTATCTTTTAATTAAATATATCGTACGACGAAAAACTATTAAGAAAACGTATTCTTTATCTATATAAAGTAGTAAAAAAAAGTAAAGACGTAACGACGTAAGTAAAACTATTAGTTAGTTAGTTAGGGTTACTTAATTAGGGTTAGGTTAGTTAGTTAGGGTTTAAGTTTAGTTAGTTAGTTAGTGTTAGTTAGTTAGGGTTAGTTAGGGTTAGTTAGTTAGGGTTAGTTAGGGTTAGGGTTAGTTAGGGTTAGGGTTAGTTAGGGTTAGGGTTAGTTAGGGTTAGTTAGTTAGGGTTAGTTAGTTAGGGTTAGTTAGGGTTAGGGTTAGTTAGGGTTAGTTAGGGTTAGTTAGGGTTAGTTAGGTTAGGGTTAGTTTATGGTTAGGGTTAGTTAGGGTTAGGGTTAGTTAG